>NW_020174561.1:9504294-9544294 GCF_003031525.2 Neophocaena asiaeorientalis asiaeorientalis
ATGACAGCTAAATAAGACTCTCTCTAGTGGTCTTCTACTGTGTATGGCAGAACTTCCTGTTTGACAGAATTATTTAGTGACATCTTCAGAAGTTTCTGTGTTAAAAAAATTGCACGTAAATGTTGATTTACTGAATTAGATTGATTCACTGAATTAAAAGATAGAAAAAAGACAGAGATATATGGCAAAAGTGACAATATGAGAAGAGTGAGGATTACCTTGCTAAACCTAAGATATGTTAGTATGATAGACCAAACAATGGTGAAACTTAGCCAGTGCTACCAGTGTATCCCATTTGGATTTGGGCCACGAACTGGGATAGACCACATAGCTGGAGTCCAATAAGAAGCTGACAGCCAAGACTGTATTCTGTGGCAAGGGAATGCCCTGGAGCTTGGACTGACAAAAGAAAACGAGGGGAGGGGAGGGGGGGGAAACTAGGGAGGGAAGGAGGAAGAAATTTTTGAAAGAAATTTTCAGAAGTAGATTAGAGGAGAAGTGGGCAGCAGGAAGGGAAACCAGAGGAAGGTGGGCCCTTTGGATCCACAGCCTCTCTTCTGATCTCAGACCCCAACTTGATGCCTTATTTATGAGAGCAGACTAGTGGCTGAGGAAAAACACAGCCTAATTGTAACTGACCCAGTGCTCCAGAAAGGATGCTTCTCTTGCTCTGAGGTATCAACCTTCTTTACCTGGGCAAGCTTATATACCAAAGATGCGAACAGAACAAAACAAGTAAAAACAAGCACAAGTTTCTTCTTGTCGTTCTGTCTTCCCATACCATTTCCTCTGGCCTCCTCCTCCCTCATTTATTTTCTCATTTGTGGAAAGATTCTGGTGGCTGCTTACCTTGTGGGGTTGACTGACCTAACTCAGATTTCCATACATAACTTGGCCTCTATGCAGAGGAAATAAAGTAGTTATTAGGTCTCTATAACATAATAACTAAAGGCCTTGAAGACTGTAAAGGCACAATTACATATTGTTCAAAGACTCAGAAATGTCCAGTAGAAAAAAATATGTGAAATCGAGATTTTCCCAGCATTATTCCAGAGCAAAGTCTATTTAAAGATATATTGTGCAGATTGCAACTACAGTCTTTGCTCTAAAATTTAAATTTATTAAAAACATGAACACCTTCAAAGTTGCCTTAACATATTTTACATCTCTAACTTAAGTAATATAAATCCACTGTTAAATTTAACAGATGTTTCAAAACCATAGTAAATGATCCCTCCCTCCTTTCTACACTCCCTTTGTGTGTGTAATTATCTGTGGATCACTCAGTTGATTCATCCATCCATCCATCCATCCATCCATCCGTCCATTCATATATCTCTCCATCGGTATATCTGTCATCTAATATACCCAATTACTTGATTCAGAATTTAGTAGTGATCCTTAATGTTAAAACTGCTCACTGAGGTTTTTTTTTTTCCTTAAGCATATTATTCATTTAATTCAATATTAATAAAAAATGACTGTTATGAGTTGCTTCACCTTGTTTTCAATAAACTAGGATATAAATATAAACATATACTGTTTTCTCTA
Source organism: Neophocaena asiaeorientalis asiaeorientalis (assembly GCF_003031525.2). Classification (NCBI taxonomy): domain Eukaryota; kingdom Metazoa; phylum Chordata; class Mammalia; order Artiodactyla; family Phocoenidae; genus Neophocaena; species Neophocaena asiaeorientalis. The sequence continues at coordinate 9,505,846 of NW_020174561.1, forward strand.
AGTATATATTAGGGTTGATTATTTGGAAAAAATTAGTGTTTCAACTTTGATCCCGCTTACAATTCAGAATTCTGTGTTCACAATATACCCATGATTTTGTCTAGTTTTAAACCTGTGAAATACATTCTTAATTCTCATGTATGTTTTTAGATGGAATTTTGTACAGTTAGTAAAAGCAAAATTGAAGAAAAACCTCAAAAGCAAATACACTGCTATGATATTATTGAGATTTAGAGTTGGACTCTGAATTCTAGTAACTAAAAGAAATGCTTACTGGAAATGTTTTTATGAGTTTTGTCTGAGCATATACAACCTTCATCTCCAGTTGAAGCGATTTACGAGTGTACAGAATTCATTAAAATAAGCAAAATGTGTTTCGTATTGTGAAAGTGAAAACACAGGTTTTTAATACAATTAATTATCTAATCCTCCAGTGATGACTTTCAGAATGACACCTCCATCTGGAAATCTAAGGCTACATGACAAATTCTGTCATCAACAAAAACAGGAACAAACATACTCTCTTTATTTTAAACTTAGTAATATTATTTCTGATATGATCAGATGTGATTTATAATATATGGAATGTTCAAAATAAAGTTACATTTTAATGGCAAGAAATGATTATATCACTTTCGTATAATAATGATGCCATAAAATGTTGGCAATAAATTACACTTATAAAACAGATTTAGTGAAATGTCCATTTAACACTAATTCTGAGGATTCATCTAACACCTGTTTTGTAGTTCTCAGTGCTACAACGAATCTTTCTACATAAATCTTATGTGTTAAGGATATGACCTGATTTGTGGTATACCTTCATATAATATGACTGAAAGATTGTAAGTTTTGATAAACGTACATAAACATGCGTGTACATATCTGTATATAGAGTTAGATACATAGAAAAAGTGTGGTGTGTGTATGTATGCACATATATACATAGTAAGATTTGGATATAGATATATCACTGTATGTCTACTTATAGATTTTCATTTAAAGTGCTCAGTTAAAAGCATATTTTGTGGTTTTATAGTATTATTTTAACTATGTCTTTTATTGCCACTCACCCCAAATAATTTTAACCAGTATTTCTTTATTTGTTTCCTTTTGTTTTCTTAGCTGCTATTAATTGGATAATTGTTGGGTTACTAAGTTCTAATTTGAAAGAAATTCTTCTGAGATTTTTCAGTTAGGTTAATAAGAAGGCAGAGGACAAGAAGGATGTTTAGTAGTCATTCATATCTTAGCATGAATTAGTTTAGTTAGCTTCATGGGTAGTGTTGGTGTGGAACAAGGTAGATGTTAACGCGTATTCTTGCAGTGCTTGTAATGAGTTAACATTTATTGACTGTGTATAAACTTCCAGGCCCTGTGCTAGATGTACAGAATTTACCTCCTACAATCTTCACCTTACTGTTAACAAAACAAAATGAGATTCTGAGTGCAGGTAGGAAGGGCGGTCCTCTAGAACTGAGGGAGTTACTGCAGTCCATGGAGTGAACCACAAAGACCTGGATTCAAACCTGTTTCTGCTACTGTTTGCCCTAGTGACTGTGGGGACATACACATCACCTCAGAACTTTGGCTTCCACAAAAAGGGAATGGAAATATCTGCCAGAAAGGGTTTCTGAGAGGATGTGTTTATTAAACATACAGCAGGTACTTAATCGTGATAGGTATTATTGTGGAAGACAGAGAAGGGAAGAGTAGTTGCTAAGATGTATATTTACATATGATATATACAATTAAAATGTTTATGAACACATAGGTAATGTAAGAAGAAAACAGGATTACTTTATGTCTCGTAATGACCAGTGAGTATCTTATTAAGCAAGAAGAAAAATATTATTTATGTTTAGTACAAGTAAGTTTGTCCTTCTAACACTCCAAAGGAAAATTATTTATTTTATTTCCTGTCAGTGGAATCTTACCTCCTTTCTTATTATTAGCTAGACTCAGCTGTCTTTTAATAGATTCACTCTCCAACAGTGATACAGAACAACACAAATTTACTTGCAACAAGGCTATGCTTTCTTATTAGCCATATACGTTAATGTTAATAATCGTGGACTACCTTTAAATGCATAAACCAGTAACATAACAACTACCAATCACATTTTGTTACTCTGATAGCTGAAATCAGGAAATCATTGCTTTTATCAAGATATTTTACCCGTATTTAAGAAAAATAAAAAATTAAAAATCTCTTCTATCTTTCATACTTCAATATACAGGATCAAATTATTTTAAACACCTCTAAGGAAAATGAAAAGACTAAGCATGTAGGTAATGATTGTATAAGTTGCAGAAGTTTGAAAAAATTATTAGAACCGTCTTAAAATTGTTTTCTTACTTGGCTCAAAGTAGAGGAGGGTACTGAGAGCAGTTGGCAACGCTGAATTCTAATGCTCTCACCATCATTAAGTTGAAACTTTAAAAGGTAGCCCCATTCCCAACTCCCAAAGTGCCTGTGGCCTCATTTATAAAAAGAGAATGATGGTAGAACTTTCTTATGAAAATTTAAAAAAATACTTTCTAGAATTAGATTTTTACAGAAAATAATTTTGTCAAAAGTCACAGAATTTTTTAAAAGGATAAACACACCATTAGCATTGAAATATATGGCTTAGAAAGCAAAAATATTTTTAATATAAGATGAAACTATGTTTCTCAACATAGTACATGTCTACAGTGAATATCTGGCTCAAAAGTGGGCAAGATGTATATGCTAAATGACATATAGTAATGCATTCCTGTAATTTGATCAAAGTAATTAGCGTAGGCCACATGTAATACAGGTGTTTCTGCAACTAGTAACTGTGATAATAAATTTTATCACAAGATGAGAATGTGTTGGGCAGATTGTCCACTGAGTGCCATATGATACAATGTTTAGTGACAACTCCTTTGAGAGGAGTATTTCACAAGTTTAATTCTCCTATTCTAAATACAATCACTGTATACGAACTTTCAGAGTTCTAAAGCAGTTGTTTGAAGTAGAGTGAAAGTTAGCAGTTTTAAGAACATTGTTGCATATCAAAATACGGATTTCTAATTATATCAAACTCTTAGAAAATTTTAAAATATACCATATTTTTTTTATTGGAGTATAGTTGATTTACAATGCTGTGTTAGTTTCAGGTATACAGCAAAGTGATTCAGTTATACATATATTCATTCTTTTTCAGACTCTTTACCCATATAGGTTATTACAGAACATTGAGTAGAGTTCCCGGTGCTATACAGTAGGTCCTTGTTGATTATCTATTTTATATATAGTAGTCTGTGTATGTTAATCCCAAGCTCCTAATTTATCCCTCCCCCTACGTTTCCCCTTTGGTAACCATAAATTTGTTTTTGAAAACCATAAATTTGTTTGTGAGTCTGTTTCTGTTTTGTAAATAAGTTCATTTGTATCATTTAAAAAATATGACTTTTAAAGACTGCAATAGATCTTAAATATAATTTTAAACCTTTTTTGTGTTAATGTTGAATTTTAATGCATTATAAAGCACTAGCACAGTATCTTACACACAGTAGGCACAGGAAATCTTAAAATGTAATTTAGTTATTTTTCCACAGTGCTTACTATGCTGTTTTTCAAACTTGTTAAATAGGTTGCAATTTATCTTTTTTGTTAAATTATTTCAATCCATAAAATGAGTTGGACTTTTCTACACATTTATTGGACTGGATTTTTGTCTCCTTTGTCATTTTCTATAAATAGGATTTCTGCTTATTTAGAAGATACCTTGTCATGAAAAGGGAAGGAAAATCTGATATGGCACAGTAAAAGAAAGGATAGATTCCACAGAATGATTCCGAGATAAAATACACATTTTAGAATGATACTGTGTAGTTTTATTCTAAAATGTTGCATTTAATCCTTAATTCTGAGAGCATTAGAAATTTGTATTGATAATAAATTTATTTATACCTTCATTTGCATGTGTATATATAATATGGAATTTACATTACAATGAACTCTAAATCCAAAAGTTTATGTCTTATAAAGTTAATACACTTTTGGAGACAAGTTGGAAGTTCTAATTTTCTGGATAATAACTGACTGATTCTTAGGAGGGAAATACAGCAGTATCTGTTTGTGCCCCATCTAATAAAGAATGATGCCCTCATTCAATTTTTTTTTCATTTTCCCTGCATTAGAAAAAGAAACATTCCTATTAGAAATTCTGGAGGGCAAATTTCCATTGTTTCTAGCATATGCCACATAATCCTTACAGCATAAACTTTGGTTTGAGTTCTGGATCTGCCGCTTTAGTAGCTGTGTGACCTTGGGTGATTTCTTAACCAGCCTGTACAATGGGGTTTATAATATCTAACTCACAGCTTTGTGGTTAAAGATTAAATACAATAATGCAGGAAAAGTACTTATTAGCACGGTAAATAGTAACTCCTAAGGTTAATGTTTTTCAGTGACTCCAAAGAAGAAAGTCTGAAAAGATTTGATGTAAAAATATTTTTTATATTTATAATATAGATATATTTATATATTTTTTTACAATACAAAATACAGGAAAAATAGTCTCTTCAAATATTGCTGGCTCAAGAATAGTGTCTACTTAATATATTTGAAGAAAATTTTTTTTCCTCAAAAGATCTGAATACTGGACTTATTAGTCTTTTTTGAGTATATGTAGATATGTTCTAAAATGTATTTCTTTTAGGCTTACTGATACATATATATTATTTTAAATATTTTTCCCTAATGGTTTTATTTTGCACTTAAAGTGATTTAAACAGTATATACAAATGCAACAGTGTTAAAAATATACATATTTTACACACAATACACAGACACACACACAAATACATGCACACTTATTTTACCACTGTTTGTGAACTGGGGAAAGAAGACCAGGAGAAAACAGAAATAGTGGTGCTTATCATACAAGTGCAGCATTAGCATGTACAGGTGTGTCAAATTGGGTGACTGTGCTATGGTTATTAAAGTCACTAGGGTTTTTATTTGATGTCTACACACACTCTTATACTTTCACTTATAACACGAACGCATATATATTCCTCTGAGTATCTTCACACATCAGGGTTTCTCTTTAAAGTACCAAATATACTTTAAGAGCAAGACCATTTCTATTTCCTAAAACTCAGACGGGCTAACGTTCATATTTCATGCCTCATCTTAAATGAAGTAAGCAAAACATAAGGCCAAACTAAAACTCACGAGCAATTGGTTATTTAAACGTGCAACAATGAAAGGAAAATAAACATACATACAGTTGGCCAGATTGAGTCAGCATGTCAAAGGATATACTTGATATGTAAGAGAATCCACAAAAAGAGAGGTGTGCTATTAGAGGTAATACTAATAAAAGCTGAAACATTTTCCTTTCAAATAATAAAAATTACACACCTTAAACTCTGGTGTCAGTGAAGCCAAACCAAAGCAAACCAACACACAACAACACCTTGCGCGAGTCAAAGTATAAATATCAGGAATTTAAAAAAATACTTGAAATAAATTTATCTTCTTTTACAATATCTACTTTAACTTTGAGGACACAGAAAAATAAGTCTAATATTGGACTTGACAGACATTCATCAAAGAATTCTCTGTGCTCTAGAGTAAATACATTTGAAATAATGCAAACTAAAATAAAGAAAAATGCCTGAGAGATCATCAGGTTAACATTATAAGTAGTCATAAAATTAAATGAATTAAAAAGAATTCAGATTATTATCATTTATTGCTAAACGTGTTAAAAAGTTATATAATGACGAGTGTACTTTCAATAGTTTTGATACATTCAGAAAACAACGCCTCTAAGTGATTTCAAAATCTATCTTGTTTGTTCATCCTTTTAAAAAAAAATGACTAAGGGCTTACTATAAAAACATACACTCTGCACATAAAAATGTGCAAAACCATGAACATTAAATTAATACTAATGAGATAACCTACCTGCATTTTTCAGTTCACAACCGCTGCACATATTTTAAATGGCTCAATTAAAGTTTATTCAGACTAGATAATTGATCCAATGTGAAGAGTGATGTCAGAATTAGATATCGTATAACGTAGGGTTTAAAATGAAACAGAGGTATTGGAAAACTTAAGAATTATTTTGGAAATATTTTCTTGAGGAACAGAACTATGCAAAAGCATCTAAATAAGTAGGAAATATAACCACATTCTAAATAATATTTTCCCTCAATTATGAAATATAATACATTATAGTTATGTTCTTTCTTTTCCACTTTCGGGTTTAAGAATGATTTATTTACTCTTAATTTCCCTCTGTTATCATATTTAACTTTTATAGGTTCTTTCTTTATGTGGTTTTCAAACCAAAAGTTGCAGCTTTGCTAAAAACAGATGTATCCTGTCTCTTGCAAACAGAGAACTGAACCAGACTATGGATTCATTGAATGTTGGAACCACAAAGCAAATATAGACAGGAGAGAGATGATATGTATGGATGTATAAAACATATTATATACATATATAAATATGTCAGCAATGAAGTAACTGTACAAATTATAGTTTGGTTCACACAAGCAAATTGCATTTTATATATAAAATCTTGAGATTTTTCCTATATTGTAAATATATAGTATATTTACAGAACATGATAGGAATATAAATGTGTGAATTTTGTATTCATAATATCTGAAATATAGCAAAAGGGCTAAAGAAATAGTTTTCAAATATGGAAAAAGACGTGACTTATTTCTATATAATTATTAAATCTTAATCTAAGTGCAAATGATGGAAAAGATAAACCTGGGTGTATGTATGATTGGTATGAAGTTAATTATGAGTTGAATATTTCTTCTGTGATAGCGTATACATTTTGCTACTCTTAAAGAGGAAGTAAAGAGAATTCACAACAATCCTTTTTATTTAAGGATTCAGCAATCTATTTTACTTAGCTGCCAAAAGCTGAATGCCTCTTTGGTTTTCCTGGACTGGATCCCACTATTCTTTCCTCACCATCTTTCATTTTGATCCACTAAGGCTTACTGGTAGTTAGACAGTACTCCCTTGGATGTACCCCTCACTGCCACCACAGAGGCCAGCCACTGCCAGTTGTCCGCCTACGTGTCATTGAATAAGACTTGTGAGCCATGTCTCTCTCCACGCCCCTTGCTTTCTCTCTGGCTGTACATCAGGTTTCTGAGCTTGCTGGTGCAGGGGTTACTAATTCACAGAACTGAGTGAAATTCCTTTGTCGACCTCAGATGCCTTAGCAACTACAGAGAGGCGTCTACAATATTTTTCATATTGCTCTAAAGAAAAAAAGAATTAAGTAGGAAAAGAATATAAGAATATCTCCTGAAAAAAATGCACAAATCAGAGAGGGTGTGCATAGGCACTCACAACGATGTGTTAAATTTTACTCTTGTAACAATGATTTTCGAAGCATTGCTAAACATGCACTAATATCACTTAGGAGATTTTTGCATACTTAATAATTACTAACTAAACTATTAAGACACAATGCATTTTTTTCTCATAAGTTCTAATTTCCAAAGAAAACTCCAAGGCAGATATGACACCCTTTCTAAATTATATTTTTAAAATTCTAATACATGAGATAGCTACAATAAAAACACTTTTTATCTAGTGCTCAGAGCATTTCTAGATCAAATGTGCGCAAGGTTAACAATTATCGTAGCATAAGTTAAAGAGAAACCTTTATTTAAAAAGTAGATTTTTTGGTCATTTTTAGATGTAAAGTAGGAAAAGCATGTATTTCAGTGCACCTCATTTCTAGAGGATTATTGTAACACCATCTTTGTCACTGTGCTTTGCAGCAAACATAGTCTACATTTAATCTACACCAAAATTAATTTTATCATCTATGTATTCAGAGCATTTATTGCCACACAAAATTTAATTTTGATAGAAGGCATGAAAGGTATATTTCATTATATATATATATATATATATATACATATGAATATATACCTATATGTACACACATGTAGTTCATTATTCTTGACTGTGAGGGCTTACGACTATTGACGTTGTCAATTTTTATCTCATTACTCATCGCTGCTTACTGTAGGTGCTAATAGTATATTTCCATGGAGTTTGTGTGTGCTGTAATGTAAATTCTGACATTGCTAGTGTCAGTCACTAATCTACCTCATTCAGTTCATGTCAAGATGATACATCACAATGCTCAACAACTGTCATCTCAGCTTTAAATAGATCTACATTTTCTCAACTTTACAATTAATTTTTTTGTTTAGAATCTAGTTACTGTTTTAACAATATGAGCAACTAACTCATTCTAATGTATTCAGAGCAACTGCTGATTTAAAAATATTCCCTTCGAAAATTAAGCAAAAAGAATAATAGTTCTAAATGAATAATAAAACAATTTATTATAGAAAGAAAATTGATCAAAACTTGCTTTTTGAAAAATTTAAGAGTTGTACTTTTATAGACTTTTATATTTTACTTTAAGTGCATTTTAAAAGGATACTTTTACAACGTTTAAAAATATGTAAGTTAATTAGGGTGGACCTATTTCAAGTTGAACCTTCCCAGAGTTATATAGCTGGAATATTTGGACATATCTTGACTTTTTTGCAGTGCATGTATCCTTTCAATAGTTTTCCTTCTATTTCTCTTTCTTTGCAGTCTCTTCCCATTTACATTGTTAATATGTTTTTTATTTTTCATTCTTTTTTCTGTATTTTTCCTTATGCATCTTCTTATGCTCTTTTTCTTTACTCTCCTGAGTTATCTGTTCAATTGGCCTTACAATTAAAGTATTTTAATTAATTTAATTAGTCATTTCCCTGTTTTTCTCCTTTAACCTACAAAAGTTTTGAAATGCATGTCAGGACTTTTTCTCTTTCCCTTTCATTTCTCTTGATATAGTCATTTCTGTGTCATTTTCTAAATTTCATTCTTCTAATCTATACTTCCATATTGTTCTTTTTATTCCTGTTGTTCCAAACACATTTTAATTTTCTCCTGGATTTCCCCAAACATTCTCAATGACTAGTGGAATTCTAGTTTCAAAAAATATATATATATATCCTGAATATTCGTGTTGGGAATTCCCTGAAATTAAAACAAAAACTTAAAAAAAATTGAATGGGAAAATAACTGAATTGCTGTGATAACCATGCTTATTATAATAATATTTCATGATTTAAAAGTAATAAAATATTTTAAATATGATAAAGTATTTTGAAAACAATTGCTAAAATCAGCTAAGTTATTCACAAAAAAAAGATAATTGAGTTTTTATGTATGTAGTACCAGCTAAGCTATGTATAAAAGAACGTGCTTGAAGATTTTGAGGTTGCCAGGGCAATATGAGGGCGATTTCTAAGCCAGCCCGCCAGAGAGGAAGAGTACTCTAATCTTTGCAGCTATAAAGGATAACTATGAAAATGGTCTCCTACAATGAGTAAACTGATAATATACTCCATTTCCACATCCATGCTTTATACAGCTCTAATATGCAAATGGCTTCTTCACTTCTCTTTCTGTCTCCAGGTTTTTCTCACAACAGTCTACCCAATACCACCACCAGACGCATATTCCCAATGTGTAGCTTGAGTTATACCAGTCATATACTCCTAAAACAGTTGCCTCCATGCCTGTCAAACAAAGTTCATTTTTAAAAGATGTTCTATAATCTGGCTTCAGTCTACTTTTCTATCCAATCTGTCTTTTTGACCTAATACACCAGTGAAGTGGGGAACATATTATAACCCCAGCAAAATTAGACTTTCCACTCTGCCATTGTTTGCACTATCTCCTCTAAATGCTCTTCTCTCAACTTGGATGTGTCTGAATTCTGTTCATTAAAAATCAGCTTTTTGAAAACTTCCTGGATTCCAACTAACGGGACGTACTGTTTTCTTCCTCTAAACTTTAATAACACATTTATTGTATTATGTATTCTGTTTGTGTTTGTGTGTTTGTACTTTTAATTTCCACTATCAGACTCTAGGTGACACTATTAGTTCCAACCTCCTGCCTGATTCATCTCAATATCCTCCACTATTTTTACCATGTACTTTATATTAGATAACATTCATGTGTATTTGATAAATGATTGAATAAATATGTCTTTAAAATTATTATAGTAATAGGAATTATATGAAAGAATATAAAATATTTTGTTAAAAATACCTCCAATTTAGAGGTATTTTTTGCCCAAAGTACCTCCAAACCTTTCTTTATGAATGTGTCTTAAAGAACAGTAGCAGACCTGCATTTGTAGGGGACATCTCATAACCTGATTAGGGCTGCTCCCTGGCAGGAGAATAAACTATTGAGAAACAAAACTCTATGAACGAATCTTCCTGTGGAAATGAGTTACCTAATTATTGAATCTTATAAGGTTCCCCCACACCCAATACCTGTCTACTTCTTTCCTGGAGTCAGCTTATCAAGGCTACAGTTTCTCATACCTTGGCAATAGACTAGACCCCTCGTCCCCTGTCGCTGATCTTTCTTAAGCAATGTGGTAAGAGAACAAAGCTGAACCTCTTTTACTTTCCCCTGAAGACTTTCAATCCAGGCTCTGATTTCTGACATTGGTCCTTCGGTTGGTACAAAGTCTAGTTTCTTTCTGGAAGTAAAGGAATCGTGTGAGGGGGGTTTGAGAGAGAATAAACAGAATTCCCCCCCTTTTTTCCCCCAAGCCACTGTCAGATATAAAAGGAGACTCCAGGAGGTGATTAGACAATTATTGCCGCTTCATAATGTAAATGATCAGGTCCTCTGGGACCTACACTCTGGCATTTCTAACATTGGTTCATCATCTTGATTCTTAAGGTGTGTTTATCTGGCACCTCTTTTCTGCTTCTGTGTAACCTTTGGTTCATTGAACCTGAACCTGCTTATCTGATGAGGTTGTGACTGTTCAAGCTGGTGCAAAAATCGGTCCTGATAGTGTTCTCCATATTTGTAATCAGACCTGTTGCTCCATCAGCACAAAGGTTATCAGATTGCAGCACCCCCTGCCTTCATGAACTCTACATGGTTCCCTCCTTATTTTTCCTTCTCACAAAGAGAACTTCCTTTCTTCTTTGAGTAGAGCCAGCCTGGTGGCATGTTTTCATGTTTAACGCATTTATGAAAATATTTTTTAAGCATAGCAGAAATCACATTTTAACTACAGTAAGTCAATAAAGGCCAAATAATGTAGAATGGAATTACATCAACTTCAACTTACTTTGAAGATAAAAAGTAATTAGAACTTTTCCTGTTCATCTAGATTGTTAGCAAATATTGCTATAATGGCTTTATTTGATGGCTTTCTCTATGTGTATCATTTTCTTTTTGTTTCAAAGCACAATGAAGGTACTATGTCTTCTTTCTTCTGCCACCTCTTCTGGGAGGAACACTTAGGAGTCCAGCACTGTGTCTGCTATCTCCTGCATAGCCCATCTCCTTTCTTTGTCATGATATAATACAACCATTACCAAAAAAATGTATATATATAACAGTTACTCCTGTCTTCATTTTATGGATTTGAAACGTGACACATGGGACTGAAGGCCATTCATTGAATCAGTTAAACAGCTTTGAAAAAAGCTTCTGAGACTGAGACACAGAAAATAGCATAACCTTATTTCAATTGCCATTTTATGTATATAGGGAAAGTGACATTCAAATTGGCACTTTTGTTTCACCGATTCAAATGTGCTAGGTTATAATCATGGAAGTAACTACTACATGGTTCTTTTTCCTTTCATTTTTTGTTTTTGTGTTTTTGGACAAATATTACAGGAGAAAAAAGTCTTACTGTTAAGGAGAGCTTATAAGTAAGAAAATGAATTTTTAAAGAAGAATCGTCAATAAATACTTTTTAAAAATTAGAGACAATGGAATTTATGGGGTGGATATTTGCATATCAGTGTAAACTAAATATTAATTTTGTTTTAAAGTACCCTTTGGTAGTAGTTGATAGTTACCACAATCTATTTTCCCATGACCTCTTAAAGAGGGGGTCATAACAGTTTTGAAATACTCATTCTTAAATGTTTAATTTAACACTGAGTGCCGTATGATTGATAAATGTTCTCCTGACCACTTCTGGTCATCAGGCATTTAAGGAACCTACAGAGTGGCATATTGACTGGTTCTTCAAATATGGAACCTGACATTGGCTTCGCTAAAGAATTTCCAATTTTTGGCTGCAATAGCAAAATAGATATTTTGTTTCTCTCTTAGACTAGTATAAAGCATTTCTGTGATACTGAGTACTTAATGCAATTTTTCCCACTGGTTACATTTGAGACATAGATCAAGTGATTTTTGATGTAGGTGATATTAAGAGTATATATATGTATATATACACCATTAGAGCATACCTCTAATGCTATGTTCCAAGTCATTAAGATCAATGATAAGGGATGACTAGGATGCCTGTTATCAAGGATTCAGTGTTGTCCATGAATTTGTGTGGACATATGTTTGCTTCAGATTATAATGGACTTTGTATAAGAATTTAAGTGTAGAGCTAAGACAGCATAGATAATTCAAGGCAAAAATCTAGTTATGGCTGAAATATTAATATAATCATGGAAAAAATATGTGGATATGGATCTGTACTTAAGTTACCCTGGTAACTGTCATTGTGCCTCGTTCTTTCTTCATTTGTATTCACAACTATAGTTAGCCATCATGCCCATAGGTAAATGTACTGAAGGATACTTTAAAATAAACATTTTGATGCATCTATGTCTTGTACTTAGTAAATAGCACCAGATAAATTTCGAAGGTGACTTTTACATTTTGTGAAATCCAGGACAAGAGAAAGAAGTTTGGGCAAATTGGTAAAAAAAAAATTAAAAATAAATAAATAACATAAAACCCCAAAACCCACTTCAACTATATTATAATTTGCAAAAGTGTCCTTTGTTAAAGTGTCTAACCTCTTCTGGCTTTGAGAGGCTTCTCACAAGTTGAATGTTTATGCATAGTTTTAATTATTTACTATTTTTTTTTTGTATACTCCCAAGTTAAACAAAATCCAAGAGACTTGAAAATACAGTCTATGCTGAGTGAAGTGTTCTAATAACAGCGTCAGGGTTTCATTGTACAACAGACTCAGGGAAAGGTTTCACAGGCAACTCTAACAAGACTGCACAGCGAAGACATACGTTTATCCTTTATTTAGGATGACAAAAACTTAAACATATCTTTCAGTTCTGTATTTTTCTCACACAGATAGACTGTATATCAGTAATCTGGACACCAAGTTATTTAAAGCTATTATTTAGTACCATAATAAGTAGTAATTTAAAAGCAAGGTAAAATCACCACATTGTCTTGTTTACTACTGATGTTAATTTTAAGCTGACGTTCAGTGCTCCCCAAAAAGGCAGCCTATGATTTGTTATCATTAAACTGTCAACTCTGCCTTGAGTTGGAAATAGATTCATACTACACTTCTTACAGCATATCACTTTATTTTCTATCAGTCAAAAAAAAAAATCTCGAGTCGTTTTAATTGTGTCTGTGCTATTTTTCTATTAACCGTTTCATGCATTTTTCCTGGCCTTTTAATTGCAGTTTAATAGTGGTCATTAACACATTAAGGGGTGTTAGAAGAACATTTGAAGTCCTCTTGACTTCTACCAAAGTTGACACTTCAATGCTAGAGTAATTTCAGCTATTCATCTATTTAATAGTGACCTATGCAAATGTGGAACCATGTCATTTTACAAATTGACTGTAATAATTAACTAGAAAGGCAGAGTAAAATGAAACAGGTTATAATTAGAATATAACTGCTACAGTATTACGTCAGCTAGAATAAAATAATCTCAAATGATTAAATTGGTTTCAATTATTAAGAATCAGTTTAATGTACCCACTGTTCTGATTTTTACATTTCTCTTTTTTGTGTGCATTAGATGTCACCTCATACAATTTATGTATTTTATTCATCTTGGTAAAACAGGCATTACAGAAGTTTAATTAAGTAGTAAAAGACTTCACATTATTCTGCTGAATTCTAAATTAGTTGTAGAAACTAGCATGCTACATACGACTCAGGATCATTTCAATTAGCCGTATCTATTAAGCCACCCAATATTCCCTTTACACAGTAAATATATGTAACATGTAACTAGCCGTCAGAATATATAGTTTAATCACATAATTATCACAACTTTCCCAACTAGTTCTTGGATTGCATCATCTTTACATCACTTTTTTGAAAAATCATAACAGTCATCTTTCCAGAATCCCAAGAATTTCTCACATTCATGACTCCTGTACACCTGGCTGTAGGTCTGGCTTTGTGGGCATATGGCACAGAGTCTCTGCACCCACAGGGGCCCCTCACTTCGTTCAGTGTTCTGCTCTTGCTATGTTGAAATTCTTAAGATTTTTGAACAAGGAGTGTTGCATTTTCCTTTCATTCTGAGGCCTACAAATTATACAGCTAGTCCCGCTTGAAAGATCTCATAAGGAAACATAATAACTTGTTCACCTTTGGCCAGATATTCAACATTTTACTCATCATTTTTCTTATTATTAGGGATTGACTCTTCCTAACATGTGACTTCAGGAAATTTTGTCATGGAGGCAGTGTGGATAAGGAGGACATCTACTTAGCCAGTTAAATTAGCCATCAACCTTGGTAATCAGTAGAGCCCAAATGATCACAGCCAGATCATTTCCTGGTATGTGGACTGTGTTTTAATTAGCACCTTCATATCCCAGTGTATATATTGGTTTTAGTTACTAACATCTTCCTAAAACAAAGAAGCTATATAACAATGGTGTTACAGTCAAAGGTATTTGGAATATGTTCAAGTTTAGATCATATGACTTCCAGTGATACCGTTCCAAAAATGTTTCCAGCCAGTACATATCTCCAAATGCTGGAAAATCCTTTATCCTCTAATAATCTAAGATGATGCCTGAATAGTTTAAAATTCACTTTTTAATAAACATGAACTTTGGTATTCTCAGCATATAGTTATTTTTGTCTCAAAGTCTGGATTTTTATGCAGAAAATGCCTTATTCTCTGAAGGTATGTTGTTGATATTATGTTTCTTCTATGACATCCTCTTTTATTCTAATTGATCCTGACAGTTTTAGCACTTTCATTGGAGTTCAAGAAGTGCAGTCAAGAAAGTTCATGCACTATGATCAATTAAGGTACTAGTTAAAAATGCAAATCCCTGCTGAATCAAAAGTTTAAGTCTTATTGATTCTTCCACTGTTTAATGTGCGACTTGTTCTGTTACTTTAGGACTTCCTTAGGAGCGTATAATAATGATCTTGCGGTGTACTGCTACATAACCTGGGGGGCTATTCAGCACGCACATACGGCTCCTGTGCCTTGAGGAGATCTCTTCAAAACTCCAAGACAGGGATTGCTCAGAATAAAGGTAAAGTCTTCCTTCCTCCTGTAGTTCGGTATTACTGAAATCTATTCCATCCTGGAATTCTGAGGATATTTCCAATGGTTAGAATTTATAGTATGGAGAATTGTAAAGAAGCCATTGTCTTACCCAGAAAATGGTAATCTGATATCTATATATATACTATGAAACCGTTTTAAGAACTAAGGAGCTGACTAAACAATCCAGAGATTGGATGAAAATTAGCATATCCCTTTCAAGAAGGCTCTTTCTTTTTTAAGTTCATCCCCAAAGCTTTTAATCTTGATTTCCATGAAGTTATGAATCTGAGGATAACATCAAACACACCCCCAAATCAAACTGGTTCACTGAGGTACTTTCCTAAAAACTTAGATCCTATCATCAAATAAATGGACTTTTCTTCACAGGACTTAGAGACCAAAACATTTTCTGCCATCTGCACTGTTGTAATTCTTTCAAATACATCAGTTCAACAATTTTTAACAACAGTAACTCATCCTGACCTTTTAATAATCAAAAATAATGTATCCAACTAGTTTTCTGATTGATTTGACTCTTTATCAGTTTAAGCTGAATATTGAGTCAGAAATGCAGTATATTCAGGGCACCATGAGGTCAACTGGGTGAAAAGAGAAAATACTTATTCTAAAGAGAATAGCAATAATTTTTTTAAAAAACCATTTAGGATTTGAAAGAATGCCTTGAGCTTGAAAATCACTTCTATTTTTTTCCAAATGGAATTAAAGTTCTTTATTATAATGTAATTGTAATTAATATTGTGCAGTTATAATAATATAATTATTATTAATTACATTTTCCAAATGTAATTAAAATCCATTGCTTGGAACAAAGGCAATCACTGGATTACCATTATCTGTATTTCTAAAGGAAACAATTAATATGGCAGGTTTCAGTTACATAGTACAATTAACCAGATACTGTATGTCTTATAACTATTAATTCACATACCTGGAATAATAGTAAACACAAGTAATATATGCACATTTTATTTTAGAAGGCAATTTTTAAAGATCTGTCTTTAATACATTTTTAATTTAGTTGGTGATTTAAAAAAATACCAGTCCTTTAGATTTGTTTCTATATTTATATGTGACATCTTGAGTGACACATATTTAACTTTCCAGAATCATATATATCATAATATATCACAAACAGCATCATTAACATTTCAAATGGGGGTTACTTCTGTATTCATGAGTTAGAATTTAATAGTAGATTAAATATAATTGCAAGTGCATTCTCATAATAGAGCTACAGAGTTGTCAATTAAATGTTATTAATGGGAGGTTACATTTTCTATGAGTTCAGAGACAATGTCAAATTTCAAATTCCAAGATTTACACTAGTATCACCCACACAATTTGTTCTACTTTTTAAAAACCTCAGTTTATACAGTGATAAAATGGACTGAAAACAGTCTCATTTCTTTCAAAATGGGTGCAAAGATTAAAGACTGTCTTCAAGATAAATAACAGAATAAAATATTGTAACTTCTAATTGCTGATAGGAGAATACTTAGTTTTTATTTACATAAACTCTGTTGTAACTGATTTGGCCATAAAATGGGAAATAAGACAAACTAAGGAATAGGCAGTCTTTTTATACCCTCTCTAGTTTTCATTGTCCCCACTGCCTATCAATGATTCTCTATTTAAGATGTTAGCTCTTAATGAAGGTATTATTATAGAAAAGATACTTACATGGATGGAGAGCCAAAAAAAATTTTAATTTCAGATTTTTTTCTTTAAAATTCCAACTTCCCATTAAGAACTAAAGAAAAAAAGTACCTTAATAAACAAATCTAACATGATGAACGGTTCAGTCTTGGCCTAATGTATTCAGAGAAATAGTAAAATAACCAAAAATCTAAAAATATTTAAAATCTTTACTCAGTCTCTCCAAATGGCAACAGGAAAAGTAAATTCTTGACCTGCTCTCAGAAACCTTTCTATCTCAAAGTTCTGACTAGATGACCACCCAGCTCACTGCAGCCTCACTCACTTTATTAGGCAGATAATAGATCAATTTCATCTTTATGTGCCACGCCCCAGCCCCTTTAGGGTAGTCCCCCTGCACAAGTTCTCCACAACAAAAGAAATCTAGAGAACTCACCCAGCAAGAGGGAATCCTTCTACTTTAGAACCTTTTCTTAAGGGTTGGGGGACAGGGGAGGGTTGATTATGGGTAATACATAAATGAGATTATCTGCATAACGACTTTCCTCCTGGTTGATAAATCTTTAGCTCCACAAACAGCACTCCTGATATTTATTGGTCTTTCAATTGTTTCTTGTATTTATAGTTTCTACCATCTTTCCCTCCATTGATGCTGCATAAGTGAACTTGCCTGCTGCCCTGCTAGCCCTCCTAGCAAAACCTGGCTCTGGAATGCAGACAAGCTCCACCATCTCTTCCCTGGTAACAGGCTGGGGATATGTTCACTAGGCAAGTACCCTCACAGCCACTGACTGCAGCCGAAGCAAAAGTGGCACTGTTACAAACTACCAAATATTTGGGTACTTACCAATTACCAAATATCTGTGTAATCTTGCTGGAGTCACTAAATTTGCACCTTCTTTCCTGGAGGGTGCAAAATACCAAAGGGTGAGTGGCTGAACAATAACCACAATCTACCTGTTACTGGCCAACAACACAGAGCAAATCGGGCTCTAATCTGAGCCTGACTCTGGTTGGGGTGCTGTTCTCTGGAAGGAAATAAGCCATTTATTGCTATTCACCAGGACCTTGTCTATGGGAATTTCAGCTTCGTGAGGCAAAAATATACCTGCTGCAGTTCTTGTCTAAGTTTTCTTATTTTATCTTTTACCGACACGACAGCTTCTTACTTTCCTCATGCTGAAGGAGTGTCACCAACAGCAAGGGCTCAGGAATTCTTTCTGGTGGTGAGGGAGTCTGTGATTCTTCAGATAAGTCCCTCAGAAATATGATCCAGAGAAAAAGGACAGTTTATTCCTCGGCAGCTAATAGTAGCTAGAGTGTCAGCATTTCCACGGGATGATGGGAAGAGGGTTAGATGATTCTGCACATGCAGTTGGGAGCCTTACAAGAGAGGAATTCTGAGTCAGAACACCCAAATCTTTTATGATGGGAAGTACCATTCCTGACTTCGCCCCAGAGGGATGGAGACATTATTTTTATAGTAATGAACAGTAAACAAACCTGCCCTTTGCTCCAGAGGGAGATGCTCTATCAGTCTTCCAAGGTTGTTCATTTTACAGACAGTCTTGAAAAGGTAGTCTGTAGCAACTATAGTCAGTGCTTCTATTCACAAGACATGCCAAAACACAAGAGACGCGTGGAGGATATTCTTACAACCCTGTTATTTTTCTTCTTTGATATAGAAATATTTGTCCTACCTCCCCCCATTTTTCCTTCACATTGCTGCGTTTTTCTCAGCACTTACTTTTTGGAATGATGATGACTTTTTTAAAGCAGGAACAAAAATTATTATATGTAATTTCCCATAAAAATAGAATATTACAACTACGAAGTACATATGTATGTATATGACATTGTATAGTATGTATATAGTATTATGTGCATACTAAACACAACACGAACAACAAACATTGCCTTCTTTACATGATGTAAAAATAATTTGTTCAGTGTGGATTCTTGTAGCAAGTCTCATGTAAAGACATTCTGTAACTAAGAAAGTGAAATTAAAACACGCCTCACAAAAACATTGAAAGTGTTATAATGGTATCTTTTCTGATAATTATGGTGGACAAAAATGAGAAGAAATAAGAATAAACCTAGTTCTTATGGTTATGCATTTTCAACTCAAGAAGTTTATCATGAAATTTTTTATTAAAACATATACATATACGTAGCCATGGTTAATTTTAAAAATGATATAGAAGCAGGCTTATAATAATGTCGTGTATCTCCTGTGATACAGTTATGACATTATGCTCCATTATGAAATGATTACAGAAGAAAGATAGAAATGACGGAAAAGAATATAATGGCATCTGAAAGGCCAAGAATGCTGCTGTCAGAGATGAAACTGAAAAACAGATCTTTTTCAAAGGGTCTTTTGTTCAGGTATAATCTGATACAATGTGTATAAAAGGATGTAGCCATATCTAGAAAGCTGAACAGCAAAGACCGGTGGATTTGATTTCGGTGCCCTGAATCCCTGCTATTTATTTTCCTTCCAAAATCATGTTAATCTATTTAATTACCCATGTAATTAAAAGGATCACAATGTGCCAGGATGAAATGCAGTTTTAAGTGATTAAATAAATAAAATAATTTATACTGTCAAATTTTATAAACAAAACAAAATAATAAAAAAAGAGATATTGTATTGCTAGTATTCAATTAAGTGGAATTTTTAGTAGGAAACAACTCAGGTTTTCTGAGTGTTTTTTCTGAAAAAATAAAAGTTCTTGCCTGCTTGTTTTGATCAGCTGTGTCCAAATAAAGGCAGTGACATATGTTTTGGTCAAAACTATTTTGGGTACATACCATCACAACCATAAAAAAGTTCACAGATTTGAATGAATTTTCTTCGGGTTTGGTCATTCTGCCCTGAAGAAAGGGTACGGAGAATACTTTAAGTATTTAACAGGAAGAACATACTTACATTTCAAACTATAATGACAAATATTTGTTGACTGTTTATTATGCTTTTTCGTTATGAGTACAATACAATTTGAATAATGCTCTTATATCTCTTCATCAGTTCTAGACACCAGCTAATGTGGAAGCCAAAGGAAAATACAGGGCCACAGAGGGACAATAAAAAGTACTGGCCTGAGTAAATTAATACTGTCACCCGAAAGAAGTTTCTTTGTGCCCTTTAGCAGTCAATAACCTTCCTCAAACCCCTAGCCCCGGTCAACCATTGATCTGTCTTGAGTCACTATAGATTATTTTGCTTGTTCTAGAATTTCATGTAAGTGAAATCATGTTGTATGCATTCTTTTGTATCTGGCTTCTCTTGCTCAGAGTGATTTTTTTAGATTCCTCCAACTTGATGGGTTAACCAGTAATCTTTTTTTTTTTTTAAATCACTGAGTAGTATTCCGTTGTATGAATTGTGTGAATATGCCAAAACGTACTTATCTATCCATCCACCTTATGATGGATGTTTGGGTGGGATGTTTGGGTGGTTTCCAGTGTGCTGCAATTTTGAATAAATGTGCTGTGAATACTTATGTGTATATATTTTTTGTGGACTTATGTTTTAGGTTCTTTACGGTAAATATCTAAGAATGGAATTGCTGAATTATGTGGTACTCATATATTTAACTTTGTAAGAAAGTGTCAAAGAGTTTTCCAAAGTGGTTATGTTATTTTATACTGGCATAAGCTATGTATGGAAGTTCTCATTGCTCTCCATCCTTGCCAATACTTGAGATTGTCAGTTTGTTTTAATTTATGAGTGTGCGGGGTATCTCAGCATGGTTTAATTTGCATTTCTCAGATGACTAATGATGATGAGCAACTTTTCAAGTGGCTTATTGGCCATTGATATCCTTTCTTTTGTGAAGCATCTGTTCAAACATTTTGTCTATTTTTAATTTAATTGGGATTTTTATCTTTTTATTATTGGGTTGTAACAGATTTTTTAAAAAAATGTATTCTGGATACAAACTTTTTGTCAGATATGTTTATTAGAAATATACTGTCCCAGTCTGTAGCTTGCCTTTCATTTTCATAAGTTTCATATGAAGAGCAGATATTTTTAAATTTTGTGAATTCCAGTTTATTAATTTTGTTGTGGTTAGTTCTTTTTATGCCCTACATAAGATTTCTTTGTCTATCCAAATATCAGAAGATTTTTTTCATATTTATCCTAGAGTCTAATAGTTTTAGCTTTTGTGATTAGGTCTCTAATTTTTATGAAATGAATGTTTTATTTAGTATAAGGATTGAGATAGTTATATTTCTATATAGATATCCATTTGCTTTTTCAAAATTTGTTAAAAATACTCATTGAATGAATTTGGCAAGTTTTTCAACCATCAGTTTCCCAGATAGGTGAGCCACTGGTTCTAAACTATACTGTTTCGAATTGAACGACATGTTTATCCTTACCATTAACACACTGTTTCAATTACAGTAGCTCTACTTTAAAAACAGCTCTTTGCTATTTAAAATTCTTTACTTTTCCTAATAAAGTTGAAATCAGCTTGTCAAATACTACAAAAAAGCATACCGAGGGATTATGGTTAGAATTGCACTGAATTTATAGTACAGTTTAGAGAGAACTACCATTCTAAGTTATTGAGTTTTCCAATTCATAAACGTGATATGAATATCTGTTTATTACGGTCTTTATCTCAATAATCTTTTGTAACTATAAATATACAGGTCTTGTAAATATTTTTAAAATTATTAATATATCGTGTTTTTAGTATTAGTAAAAATGGTATTTGTGAGATTCATTTTTCTGTTGTTTACTCAGTATATAGAATACAATTGACTTTTACATATGGCTTTTGCATCCCACCAAATAACTGAAAAGCCTTGATAAATTGCTTTTTAGTTATTGTTGTTTTTCTCCCTAGATTATTTGATTGTCGAAAGTAAATTACAATATAATCAATGAATAAAAACATTTTTGCATCTTCTTTCAGATATTTATGCCTTGTGTCTTTTTCGCACCTTAATTCACTGGCAGGCATTCCTCGTACCAAGTTGAGGTAAGAGCAGGCATCTTTACTTTGTTCTTTATCTTAAGGAGAACATATTATGTGTTTTACGATTAATTGTGACAGTAGCTGTAGGTTTTCATTAGATACTCTATCAGTTTTGAAGAGTTACTTTCTATTGCTAGTAATTTTTTAATCGATGGATATTAAATATTATCAAATGCATTTTCTGCAACAATTTTGACTATGGCTTTTCTCCTTCATTCTGTTAGTATGGTGAATTTCATTGTTAATATGTGAATTTCATTTGCATACCTGGAAAACCCCATTTGGTCATGATGCATATTTCTTTCACCATAATGCTGGATTCAGTTGGCTAATATTTTGTTAAGAATTTTGGCATCTATGTTTATAGGAACTATAGGTCTTTACTTTTTCCTTCTTTGCTTTGTTTTGTTTTATTTTTGGTCTGATTTTTCTGTCAGGGAGATAGGGTAAAATGTCTAATACAATATACCAACAAACCCTTCTGTGCATGCTGTTTTTTGAGTGACATTTTAAATTGTGAATTCAATCTATTTAGTAAATATAAACTATTCTGGTTTTTTAATGCTTCTTATTTCTGTTTGCGTCTTAGGAAGAATTTGCCCTTTTGGTTATAATTTGCCAAATTTCTTGGTGTAAAGTTGTTTATGATATTACTTGTTATCCTTATACATTGTGTAATATCTGTAGTGATATCTTCTATTATATTTCTAATATAAATCATTGTGTTTTTTTTTTCTTAATGTGTCTAACAATATGTATATAAATATTATGGACTGTTTTAAAAATCCACCTTAGTTTAGTTGATGTACTGTATTGTTTCCCTGTTTTTTACCTCCTTGGTTTCCACTCATTTTTATTTCTTCTTCCTTGTATTTACCTTGTGTGTAATTTACTCTTTTTCCCCCTAGCTTCTTAATATGGATACTTAACATCTTTTGATTTTTGACATCTAAATTTCCTCTGGAATATTTAGAGATATGTTATTTAATTTGGTAAAATTTGGGGATTTTTCAGAAATATTTTTATAACCTAATATCAGAATTGACATCATGCCTGTCCTGTTTGTGGTTACATATTCCATCTCTAGTACAGTGTTGGAATGGACTATAAAAGGATGTGAATTTCAGAAAGTAGAAGTCACTGGGGACTATCTTTGAGGATGGCTACCACAGGTGCATACATATTCCACACTATATCTTCAGGATGAATTGACCTTTTTCATTATATAAGATCTCTCTTTATGTCTGAAAATATTTCTTGTTCTGAATTGCACTTTATCTTATATTAACATAGATACTCTAGCTTTTTTATGATTAGTGTTTTCATGTTATATGTTTTATGTACTTCGTTCAAAATATCTGTGTCTTTGTATTTAAACTGAGTTTCTTATGGACATTATAAAATTGGGTCTTGATATTTAATTCAGTTTGTTTAGACCATTTACAATTATTGTAATTACCAATATGATTGAACTTAATGCTACAGTGTTGTTATTTGTTTTCTGTAGTTCCTACTGTTCTTTGTTCATTTTTATCCCTTCTTGCCTTCTAATTGATTGACTAATTTTAGTGTTCAGTTTTATCTCCATTATTGTCATTTACGTAGACTGTATCTTCATATATATTATACCACTTAACATACAATGTAGAAATCTTTCTATTTCCCCCTCTTCTCTTTTGTGCTGTTGCTGTCATATGTTTTATTTCTCTGTATGTTATTAATCTCAGACACATTGATGTTGGTTTTTTTGCTATAAACAGTCAATTATCTTTTAAATTACTTTAAAATGAGAGAAAAAAATATCTTTTTTTTTTTTCCAGTGTATTTACCATTTCTGGCAGCCTTCATTTCCTTAATATGAAACCAAATTTCCATTTAGGTCATTTATAGATTCAAGTGTCCATTTGGATCATATTTCTTCAGTCTAAAGAACTTCCTTTATCTTTCTTGGTAGTGCATGCCCTTGTCTACTAGTTCTGTCATCTATGTGGATTCTTGGTCTTTTTAAAAAAATGGTTTTTATCTTTAATATTGGTCATATTTTCTTGCTCCTTCACATATCTAGTAATTTTTTATTGGATGCTAGACATTATAATTATTATATTGTTGAGTTCCTGAATTTTTTGTTTTCTTTAAAGAGTGTTGAATATTATTTTGAAAAATAGTTAAGTTGTCTTGTTGATCAGCTTGATTATTAGGTTTATTTTTAAGTTTCTTGTGGCAGCTATAGTGTAGTTTTTAACTCTATTCTAGTGCTAGTTTGGCCTTGCCCATCTGAGGTATCTACCAAAATCCTGCATGTTCATTGAAGTCTTTCCACTCCAGCTAGTTAAAACTTAAACATATCCCAGCCCTGTGTGAGCTCTTAGAATTTTTTAGTTCACAATTCCTCATAGTAGTTCTTTTTCTAATACTTCTTTGCTGAGCCTCAAGTCATCTCACAGTAACATATGTGCACCTTAGAATTCAGGAAAAAAAAAAAAGAACTTCTAGGGAACTTTATGGAAACATTTATTTGCATATCTCCCTCCTTCCTAATATTGTGCCCTACAAATTCCAGCCAATCCAGCTTGGTTGAACTTTGAACTTTATCTCTTTAACTTTGCAAGGGTGCTATGATTTGGTTGGGTTCCCCTTCCAAATTATGCCTTTAAACAGAAAGTCAGGGAAATTATAGAATGTACCCCATTTTTCTTGTTTCAGTGATCGCAGCCCAGTGGTCTAATATCTGAGAACAACTATTTCATATGTTTTGTTCAGTTTTCTAGTTGTTTACAACAGGAAGTCATGTCTGATCTATGTACTTCCACATGGCCAAAGTAGAAGTTCTTTTTATTTTTAAATTTTGACCAAATTTTAAGTTCAGTGAACCTAAATTATGCAGAATATTACCTGATAATTGTATTTCGCAATATTCATTTTTGGGGAAATCTATAAACAGCTACAGCTGAAAGGGACTACAGCAGATGGTAGATGAGATGAATTTATTAGCTAATCAGTGTCATAAGCTTCAGTGCTGTCCCCTGCATGGAAGTAACATTAGCCTAGGTAAATATAATTCACTGAATTTTAAAATAGTCTCTTGAGATTTCTATATTATCAACCAACCCAAAAATGGAGATGGAATATTCCATTAACGTTTAAATAAAATTTTTTTTCAGGAAAACCATTAATGGAGTATTTATAATATAGCAACTCCAGTCCTTTACATTATGACAAATTTAATAAAGAAAAGAACCAAAAGCAAGAATGAAGAAAACTAGAAAGAAAGGACATAATGGCCTCTGAATGAGATTACAGAAATAATAAAATATATGATGAATATGGGGCAAAGAAAGGAGGAACAGAATTTTAAAAAGAAAAAGAAAAAAATTAGGGAACACTTTAACCAAGATATTCAGAAATGAATTACTTAACTACAAAATTCTATCCATTCCATTTGTGAAACATTCACATGGTGTGACTTGAAGCTCCCTGTAGAGAGAGGTGAGAGAAGACAGCAGGTTCGTACGTAGGAAGGCAGGTCAGACTTAGCAGAAAGAACATGAGTGAAGCATGAAAGTAAGAAAGTGCAAGGTAAGTTCTAGGAATGAAAATAAAACCAGTTTGGCTACAATGAGGGGGAGTACTATAACATAAGACTGGAAAAGATAAGATAAATTGGGGCCAGATTATATAGGCCTTTGAATACCAGGCTGAGGATTTGCTGTTCTTTTTGGTTAAAAATGGGGAGTCACTGAAGGTTTTTGAGTAGGGGAGTGAACTGACCTTTGGGTCAATTACTCTGGCTGCAATGTGTAAAGTAGATTGGAAGAGGGAGAGAATAAAAGTGAAGAGACACCCTGGGAGGCTATTGAATTAGATCAGGTGACAAGTAATGAGAACCTGAACTATGGGAGTAGCAGTAGGACTGGAAAGAAAAGGATGAATTCAAGATATCTTTCATGGGGCAAATCTATGGGGCATAGTAACTAATGAGATCTGAGGGAACTGTTAAAAAAGATTCTGAGATTTTTTAAGCCTGAGTTACTGAGTAAGTAGGGAAATAAGGAGAGAAAGCAGGTTTGAGTGGTTGTAGGTATATGTGGGGGGGATATTGGTGGTGGTGGTTTTTGTGGTGGGTTGTTTGTGCAGAGGAAGTGATGAGATGGATTTTGATACGCTATCCTTATAAGTAGTGGAGGGTAGCAATTTTCAGAAAAAGAAATAGAATAATTTAATTCTAGTGTTAGAAGGACTGCACTTAGTGTGTAGTTGGCACTCAATAAATGTTGACTGAACCAGTCTTTATTAATTTCAATGGACGTTTTTTACTCATTCACTAAACAGATATTTGTTGAACAAATACTATATGCCAGGTACTGGTCTAGATAATGAGAGGTATCATAGTTTTCAATAAAAATGATGTCTCCCTTATGGGTAACTGGGAAAGTCTGCTGGGAAAGAGACAATTAAATGAGTATTTACAATAAACAACGTAGGTATTGCTTTAGCTAAAGCACCACTTGATATGCAAGAAGATAGCAGGGACCCTTCCAAATGTAGGATGCTCAAGGAATGTTTCTCAGAAGAATAGCTGACTCAGCTGAAAGGTTGAGTAGGAATTAGCTAAGTGAAAAGGGGTGGGAGGGAGTCCAGGTAGAGGGAACCTCAATTGCTAAAGGCCAGAGTGATAAAGTTTCCGGTCTTTTGAGGAATTGAAAGAAGTTCATTATGGTTGAGCCATAGAGTATGAATAAAGATAGAGAATTAGGTGTGGGCCAGTTCATAAAGGGTCTTATCCATACCTTTATAAGGACTTTGTATTAAGAACAGTGAGAACTCACTGAAGGGTTTTAGCAGAGAAACAGCATGACTGACCATATTTGCATGTTCTGAAGATTCATTAACTGTACACTCGGGGCAAAAATATTTAATGTGCCCTCAGGAGTTCACATATAAACAAACAGAAGCAATGTAATAAGGTAAGGCCTACAATAGTTTAAAATGCTATTTACACTAGGCTATACTCATTGTACAAGTGTCAAGTTCTATAGGAACACAGCTAAGAGGACAATTGATATTATGTATAAAAAGGGAAGTGTTAAAGAAGACTTAAGGCCATTTTGAGGTGGGCCTGGAAAGTTAAGTAGACCCTTGAAATAAATAGTTTAAGTGAATAGCCAAGTAACTTCATTTACAACTTTAAAAATCTCTCATTTGTGTCCAAATACTGCTTTTTCTGTCACCAACGTTCTGTCATATTGTTCATTTTTCAATTTGTATTTCATGTTGTTTGTTTGAAGTATAAAGGTATTTAAATACATGTGAGAAAAGTTACCTTATCCAGTCACTAACATACTCAAGTCACAACTGTCTTCCAAGTAGTAAAAAAGTATTTCAATATGTTAGCAATTGGTCCACCTTTGTCAGGAAGTATGCATTTTCTAACCATTAGCCCCAGAAGTAAACTCGAGTCTGTCTTGTCCATCTGTCCCCTGGGAATTTGGCTCACTTCCCTGCCTTTCCCAGATCCCTTGCGATTAGGCTATTCATGTGACTTGAGCTCAGTGGAATACCTCAGTGGATCCTACTTCCAGACTTAGACTGGTAAAGGTCCTGCAAGAATGTTCACACTTTTCAGTCTTCACTCATTGGTTTGCTAAATGCAGATGATCCAACAGAGGACTCCATAGAGGCCCCAGGGCATGATGGGGTCACAACATAGTAGGAGCTTGGGTGGCTGCGTCACAGCTTGGAAGACAGCTGTCTATCTATAAGCATCACTCAGCCATCATTCGACTATAGAGAAATTATGTTATTAGGTTCAAGCCCCTGAATATTGGGAATTGTTTGGGAGTTGAAAATTGGGTTCAAGTCACTGAAATTTGGGAGTTACCACAGCTAGTGTTAATTACCTTGACTAATACAGTCCTGTATTATTTCTTCAGTGCTTCTAGGAACTTGAGTGCTGCTCTGGGCCTTCAGTCTCTGATATGAGACTTTACTGCTAGAACTCCCTGAGATTTTCTCCCCTACCAAGGATATAATATCTACCACTCTTTACATAGTCAATGAGTATAGTATCAGTGCTGATTCTTAGGAACTTTGGCTAAATCTTAGAGTACTCAGACAAGTTTGTAATGCCATTTAGTAATTAGTCTAACTAATGTTCATTGAACAGACGGTAAATCAAATGATGTATATTTTCTGCCTTGGTGTGCCAGACGTTAGATTATGTGGTTGGTAGTTTTTGCCTTGTTGTTCTTATAGGATAATAATACCAGAGAATAATAAAGGAATTATCTCTTACAGCAAAGTAGGGTTATCTTGACATAAAACACAGCACTACTTTTTGTAGCTACAAACATTATCTGGTGAAAAACACTTATTAAAGAGATAATGGGTTGCTCAGTATTACCTGGTTACAGATAGATGTGGGACCAGAATTAGTATTAGCTGTCATAGATCTTTCTCAAATAACTAGGTATATAGGTATACTGTTAAGAAAACTAACATTTTAAGTGTACAAGATAATTTTTTTCTAGCTAGAGCTTTTCAGAAAATATCACACTTTGCATTTAGATCCAATAAGAAGACCTAAAAGCCTACCCAGGTCTTCATCATTCTCCCATTCAGCATCATGTATGGTTAACTCATGCAGGCCTGAGTTGGAAACCCTGTTTGATGCCTACTGACTCTTTGATAGACCCTGGGCAATTTACATAACCTCTCTCAGCCTCATGAAATAATAGTACCTTATGCTTCTGCCCTTGCTCCCCTGCAGTTCTTTTTTTCAACACAGCAGCCAGACTGATCCCATTAAGACATTTAAGTCAGATCATTTTATGACTTTGCTCAAAACTCACCAATGGCTTTTCATCTCACTAAGAACAAAAGTCAGTCTTTATAATGGTCTACAAGGCTCTATATGTGATTGGATAAATGTCTGACCTCATTTTCTATTCCTCTCCATGTTCACTCTGTTCTAGCCCACCAGCCTTCTTGCTAGTTTTAAAAATTGCCCAGTGGAAAACAGGGTGTAAAAACATGCCTGGTTTCTATCTCCTCAGCAAGATTATTATTTCTGATGATATTCTGAGAGTTTCCATAATCTTCAGAGTAAACTAATAATAATAATAATAATGATAATTATTTTATTACGCTTTTCATGTAATCAACATGATGTCATTCAGTCTTCATGGACACCCACCCTAAGGGGTGGTAATAATACCTAATGGTTTGGGAGTGCAATCTGGAATCACACTGAGTGGGTTCACATTTTCCTTCCACCAGTTATTGACTGTGACTTTGGGCAAGTTACTTAATCTGTCTGTGTCTTAGTTTCCTCATATGTAAAATGAGACTAAAAGAGTACCTATCTAGTAGAGATGTTATTAATATTTGTAAAGTGGCTAGAAGAAGCTTGAGCACATAGCCTAAGGGTTTGCTAAATATTTAAATAAAAATGAATTCTTATTTTTTGTGCCTCAATTATATTATCTGTAAGATGGGGATAACAATATAGGATTTATTGCACAGGATTTTTGTGGGAATTAAATGAGATAGCATGTATGAATTATAAAACAGTGCCTGGCACATGGTAAGCTGTCAGTAAATGTTAGCTATTAATATTTTTATCATCATAAAAACATGGAGTTTTAGACAGATTAACTGAAATGTGCCAGATTACACAACCTAAGAACAGCTGAATTGTGTCTGTCCAAGACTACCTTTAACCACAACCGTAAAGAGTTATAAGCATATTTTGTTGGTGAGTCTCCATCATTCAAGTGAGGCATGAAAACTTTCACTTTCTTTTTCTTTACATATGATGGTGGATATTTTTGTTGTGTAGTAAGCTTTAAAAATCCATCCATGTTGTTATTGTTTCCTCTTCTCAATTTGTTGATATAGCCTCATTTCCGATGTTTAGATTGTAGCTATGTAGATAAAGGAGAAGCAAGAGCTCACTGGAAATTTGTGGAGATTGGAGAGTACCAAATCCGAATTTCTCCTCACATGGAATGTTTTCCTCTCCTTTACCATGACTTCATTCTCAGTTGCCAAACTATATCACACAGCACAAGAGTTTTGCTGGACTGGAGAAGGCAGGGGGTCATTGGACAGTTTTACAGAAAACATCTGGGGGTACTGATCCATGTGGATGTAGCTAAAGCAGTCATCCTGATTTCAGAACTGCAGACGCCTCCCATCCCTTCCTTTCTGTGTATTTGTTTCTTTTGAATTTGTGATGTTCACTTGCGATAGGAGAGAAATTGTTAGAGCACTATAATATCAGTAAGCTATGTTATTTCCAAATCATTAATTCTATGTTTCTCATCCTTCACTTGTTCAACCACAAAACCCAACAATAAGCTACATCCCCAAAGAAACAGTATTGCACAACAACTCTAGGTAAGCAAAGGCAGCCAAATATATGTTTTAGAATGTTTTCAGAAGGAAACATCTGCAAAACGTTTGTGCAGTGGGAATAACACAAGGGTTTACATGATAATTGTGCAGCTTATTTTCTTTTCTGGCAATGAGGAAACACCCATGCTGCAGCATATTTAAAAATATTTGTGTATTTCAGCTACATTTTCATTGGCAATGGACACACAACCACAGTAACCAGGATCAATCAACATTCTGTTTTCCAGCTGTTGCGCAAAATGTGTAATCAAGTCACAGAAATGTATTTGGATCCACATATATGCATTCTTTACTTTTTCATTCTGTCTCATGAAGCATCCTACTGGAAAAACTGGACACATTTTGGATATCCAAATTAGAAATAATTTAAATGGAATGGGTGTCTCTGCTTTATAAAACAAGTCTCATAAAGAGGAAAAGCACTAGTTGGGAGATTGGGATTGACATATATACCCTAATATGTATAAAATGGATAACTAATAAGAACCTGCTGTATAAAAAAATAATAAAGCATAATTTCCAATTAAAAGAAAAAGAGGAAAAGCACTATTTAATTCATAGAAAAAGGAGGCTGTCCTCAGGAATTTGTATTTAAAGAAAGCATATGATTTACTAGTAGTACTATGTAGTAAACAATAATGTGTAATTCTGGAAGTTTCTAAATTCATAAAGTCCTTGTCAAAAAAAGAAAATGAAAGAGTCCTCAGTTCAACTCTACACTGAGGCTAATTGAAGGTCCTTAGCAAGTAGGAACTCTGTGTACATAGTGGTTAATCATGGGAAAAGAAGATGGAAACTTGGCTAATTCTCATTTTTTTTCTATGTAAAAAATAAGCATGCACATATAGGGGAAAGTGGAGGATAAAGATACATGATAAACAGTCACGGCTACTGAGAAGCTTATTAATTCTAAGCCACATATTCACAAGTAAAGTCTCTATGATTACATAAGTGCAGTGATGAGTGAGATTTGGGAGATAGTCCAGCAGAAACATTTTTCAAGGTTCCAGTCCCAAATATTACTGGAGCAAACTGAAGTAAACACCATTTAATTCAGATTTTTTACATCTGATTCATTATATGAATATCAAAATGTAACACGGTCCTGTTGCCACCAAAGCAGAGAGGGCCTTTGAGTAGAAATGTGAAGACACTGTTCATTGGCTCCTGCCTATCTCTGTGGTGATAAGTACGTGCTTGTTGCCTGACACACCATGGCCAGGCTCCCAAACCAGAGATTAGGCAGCTAGCACCCACCTAGGGTCACCAGCCCACAGTGGGATACTGAAACCCAAAGATGAAGAGCTTAGTGGTATTTACCAACAAAGACCAATTAATTAAATGAACTACTTGGTTAATTAACTGAATCTTTATCCCCTAAAATTGTAGGTAGATTTGGAAAAATAAAAGAAAATCAAACAGAAACTAAGAATTACTGAAAAGTAGAAATCATTTTGAAAATATAGAACTAGGGAAAATGCACCGTTAAGCACATTTTGAATGGGATTTTGTTATTAGATCAGTGAATGTTCCCTCTATTCTTAGTGATTTAGAGCAGCTAGTGTTACCAATTCCGAATCAGTAAACTTTTGTTATACTCTGTGTGTGTAATGAATTGTTTTCAACAGAATATTATTAATATAAATGAAATTCCTCACTTCCCTCTCTTTTCTACTCACCCTCCTCCTTCACCAGTAATCTGTTGAACAGATTTAAAGAGATTGTGACCTCCGGTGCCTACAAGGACCAGCCAGGTGACATAAGGAGTTAACCAGGCTTGGTAGGGGCTGTGTTCTTCCGGACACTACATCTGTAGTCACAGTGGGGTGGGCTGATTTAGCCTAGTCATTTGTTGCTTTGCAGACATTTGGGCACTTGATAAAGCTTCTGAGTTTATTTTTATTAAAAGCTAGAAATTTGGATTTTTTTTATTTGAACACACATTTTAAATGTTATCAACTAATAAAAACACTTTATAAACTACTCTATAGGTAGAACAGTACGTGTTTTCTGGCTGATTCAGCAATTTGTGATGACATATTTTGATCTTGACCAATTCATGAGGTCTGTACGAATCCTATGAGACCACACAAAAAGGCACCTAATCTAATCTAGGGATTGTTGGTAGGTGTATCAGTTACGATCAGCAGGGTTATGCTGTGATAACAAAGAGCCAGAAAGTTTAGAGGCTTGCAGTAACAAAGGTTTATTTCTCTCTTGTGCTCTATGTTCATAATAGGTAAAGAAGGAGGTTTTGTTTGTCATAGAGACTGGGAATGATGAAACAGCCTATCTGAAACATAGAGTAGAGGGAAAAGAGACAAGGAAAACCTCACATTGGCTTCTCTAATGACACGCAGCATTTCAGTTTGTATGTCATTGGCCAAAGTTAGTCACATAGAGTTTAGTAAAGAATTTGGCCTTCCCCGATGAGAGGTTTGGCCTTTCCTTCAGCTTCTGATAGGAATGTCTTTGTTTAGGGTGAGCGCTGGCTACATCTGACAGTTTTAGAGTGGGTGATGGCCACATCAGAAATATCAACCTTGTGATTTAAGGTGTGAGTTTTGGGTCATGCAGTATTAGTTTACCTAAGGACTGAGTTCAGCCACTTGGCCAATCAATCTATCATTCCTGTGTAATGAAGCTCCAATAAAAACTCTCGACTCGAATCTTAAGTGAGTGTCCCTGTGTGTTGTTGCACATTGACACTGAAAGGGTAATGGGTCCCAAGGACAATGGAAGCCTTGCATTTGGAACCCTCTCAGACTTTCTTCTTTTGACTGATTTTCATCTGTATTCTTTCTCTGAAATAACCTCCGTGAGTACAGTAGTATTCAGTGACTTCTGTGAATCTTTAAGGGAATTATCAAATTTCACAGTGGTTTTGGAAATTCTATGAATTTGCAGTTGGTATCAGAAGTAAGGACAATATTGGAGGCTGTGCCCTAAAACTTCACAGTTTAGTTAAATCTGGACACCTAGTCATTCCTCAGTTCAGTAGGGTGGGATGTATAGAGTCCCCTCAAGGAGGAATAGCACGGGTAGGAAAACTGGAATATTTGTAAATTTTAATTCAATATACCACAGTGGACTTAAGGAAGAAAAATATAATTGCACTCAGTCATAAAGTATGTAGAGGAGTCAGCCTAGTATAGAAAGTTGAGAAGTTTGTGCCAGACCTAGGGGCAGAGTACACCAAACATGAAGTGTTGGTACAGCATGATATGAGCAGAGAACTTACATACAGTTTTATATTCCAGAATTAATCAATGGGGAGTGGCAAGTCTGGGCCAGCAAGTCATGGTTAGCAAGATAAAGGTGTATAAGAATAAATAGGACTGATTGGGAAGAGAAATCTTGGATTAGGTTAGCATTATGAGGTCAGCAAGGAAACTGGGCATTAGGGGAAACCTCATCAAAGTAGATCAGTGTGTGAGAGACCACTCAGAGCAGAGTCTTGGAGAGAGAACCTCCATGGAGTAAGGCTTTTCGCCCTGAGCGCTCATCGTTATTCAGTCAAATGGGACCTGATGGTCTTAAGGGTTTGAAAATGCTGAGCAGAACTAATCATTCTTTTCTCACCAAGCTCTTTTTATTTTCGTTCATAAGTTTGGTCCCATTCCTCTGTGTAATTTAGACCTGTGTTGGGACACCCGGCTCCCTGGGTATATGGGTTTTGAAGAGGTGCCCTGAAGTCCAAGTGGTAGAAACAGTTAATAGGTAATAAGTATGTAAAAAGAAAAAAGGGCAAAAAGGGTTTTTTTTATCGAGACCATAAACCACAAAAGGTCATAGAAGCTCAAAGATTAATTAAGAGAGTAGATTTGACAGCGTGAGTTCTGGGGGTGGTGGATAAAGTGTTTAATTCTCCAGCCCAATCCCTTGGGAATAGTAAGAAGAAGGAACCCTTCTTTACGTTGGAGAACACAGAGCAGACAAGACTAGTGCCTGACACTTACTACCAGGATCTCTAGCTAAGGTTTCTTCTACCAGAGTTGGTTGAGACCAATAGTGATCTTAGGTCAGAGTGATTCCCTGTTTTTGGCTCTAAGGCTTCCATAGGCTCATATAGGCTTGAAAGATCAGCCACATCTTCTAGGAGGGCCCATATGAGCCAAGTGAGGGTCAGTGTACCCAAAAGAGCCTGATTTGCTGATATTAATGACCTTGGAAGCAGAAGTAAATTGAGTGGAAAGGTTCAGTGATTAGTAAGGTTTATGATGAGAAATTTGTTAACCCCGGTATGTTTTAGAATGGAAATGGGTCTCACTTAAAAGACGAGTTGACATGCAGAATACTTCATGGTATGACGGAATGGAACTGAGACAGATCAAGGTCCCAAAACGGAGCTCTCCCTCACAGGTACTAATGCCCTGTGGAATTAAGCATCTCTTCAATGGGCAAATGGATGATCAGGGCAGGTGAAAGATTTAAAATACCATCTATACACTGATGACTTCCTCATTCTTGACTCCATCTTTGACTTTCTCCTGATCTCCAGACTTGTGTATCCAGGTGCCTGCTCAACATCTATAAGTAGATGCCTAATTGGAACCTCAAACTTGGCATTTCCAAAACAGGAATATTTTTCAACTCTCACTAGAATTGGCTACATAATTTGCAGGGCCCAGTGCAAAATGAAAATGCAGGGCCTCTTGTTCAAAAAGTAGGAAAAAATGCCATTAAGATATTAAAACAGAAAGCTTTTTCCTTTTTTCTGTGCCCTTACTCAATTTGTCATGGTGTTTCTTCATTTGCTATTTAATGTCATAGTCCTTCAAACATGGGAAAATAATCGTGCATGAGTACAGACCATCACAGGGCCAGGAGAGATGGCAGCATCAAGAGTTACAGGCGGTGCCTGATCCAGGACAGGATGGTCAAGCCAGGCATCTCTCATTCTCATGGGTCACTGCCTTTCCAAAGGGTATTGCAGCCTCTATGCTGGGTCATGCCAGCTATCTGGAAGTGGAATGGCCCGGGGATGCTGTAGGATGAGCATGTATGGCAGAGTGGAAGGTCTCAGAGGTCACTTCGTGGCTTCGTGAGGGCAAGACTGGGCATGACCTGGGGTATCTGGTAAGAATCCATCCTAGGGAAGAAGGGTGTCAGCAGAAGTTATAATCACATGTGATTTGAGGCCCCAGTGTTCCATTGGACTTCATTTATAAAACACAAGATCAAAGATCCCTAAAATGCTCTTCCCCAGAATCTTCTTCTCAGATGTCACCTCCTCAGAGAGAAGTTCTGACTCTCCTATTTGAGATACTTTTTTCTCTGACACCAGGTGTGTAGTGTCTCTTCTTACACCAATAATCCATTTTCCAGTTCTCTGAAACCAGCTAGTACATGTCCAACAATTCAGTTCAATTCTGACACAAACTATCCAGAGTCAGCACAGAGCCCTCAGGTGGAAGGGCTCAATCCCAGAAGACTGCCTTTCACTTCAGATGCCAGTTGCAATCCCAGGCCACCTGCACTTGTGACTGATCAGCTATAAATTGGGTCCCATGACCCTCTTCCTTAGATTCGATAATTTGCTAGAACAGTTCACAGAACTCAGGAAGACACTTATGTTTTATTATAAAGCTACAAATGACCAGCCAGATGAAGATGTATATCGGGCAAGGTCCCGAAGGATCCCAAGCACAGGAGTTTCTGTTCCCATGGAATTGGGATGTGTTACCCTCCTGGCACGTGGATATGTTCCCCAACCTGGAAGCTCTCTGAACCTCTTTGTTCAGAAGTTTTTATAGAGCCCAATCTCCAGCTCTCCTTCCCCTTCCTGAAGGTAGGGAGAGGGTGCTGAAAGTTCTGACTCTAACCACTTGGTCTTTCTGGTGACCAACCCCAGCCTGGGGCTACCTAGGGGCCCCATCCTAAGTCGCCTTATTGATATGAACTCAGGTGTGACTGAAGGTTGCTCATGGTGAATAATAAAAGACAGTCCTATCACTCAGGAACTTCCAAGCGTTTTAGGAGCTCTGTGCCAGAAACCAGGGACAAAGACCAAATATACTTTTGAATTATTCCACATCTATCAAAAATAGAAGCTTGCATTATTCTCTTTCCCTTTCTCAGCTTTATTTTTCCTTCTCACATTTAGCACAACTTTTAAATTAATAATTTATCTGTTTATATATGTATTTGCTGTATCTCCAAGTACACCAGCTCTAAGAAGTCAGAAACTTTGGCTGTCTTATCAACCTTTTTTATCCCCAGTGCCTAGAACAAGAGCACATAGTGAGCTCTCAGTAAGTATTTGTTGAATAAAAGAATATATAAACATGACTGTATATTTAACCTAAATTTACAGAATAAATAAATATTTTACTGATTATACCCAGAAGTGACTAGATTAAAATTTTCATATTAGGTAGAAGTAGGACTTGGAATCAGAAATAAAATTCATTTATATGTTATATTTGCCTATTTGAATTTTCATCATTTAATTTGTAACCACCATGTCAACATCTCTTTAAGTTCCTATAAGTACTGCTTCAATAACCTTGAACAACGGTTTACATTATATGTAAGATATTGTATTTGTTTTCTTACTGCTGTAACAAATTACCACAAATTTAGTGACAACACAAATTTATCATATTATAATCTGGAGGTCAGAAGTCTGGAATGGGTCTCCATGGGCTAAAATCAAGGTGTTGGCAGAGCTGTTTTCCTTTTGGAGGTTCTAAGGCATAGTCTGTTTCCTTGCTTTTTCTAGCTTCCAGAGGCTGCCTGCATTCCTTGGCTCATGGGCCCTTCCTTCGTCTTCAAGCCAGCAATGGCAGGTTGAGTCTTTCTCAAATTGTATTTCTCTTGCTTACTCTTCTTTTCTGTTCCATTTTTAAAGAGTCATGTGATTAGATGGAGCCCACCTGGATAATCCTGGACAATCTTCTATCAAAACCTTTAATTTTAACACATCTGCAAAGTCTCTTTTGCCTTATAAGGTAACATATTCAGAGGTTCTGAGATTAGGATTTGGGCATCTTGGGGGCCCAATATTCAGCCAACCACAGCTAGTAATTAGTGTTAGTGCCTGATGAATTATATTTTAAAAATAATTTTTAAAAGCCTTAGAAAAACTGTTACCAAGTCCAGGGACTATAGCAGTGAGGCAGCTAAACGAAGGCCACCAAGTGTGGATCTTGGTGCACAGGAGCGTATGTGCCCTGACTAAGGGATCCAGCAGTGTTTTAGTTCCAACAAATGACGCCATGAAGAGACGTGAGCCCAGGGAGGTCAGTTCTTTCACTTTTTCAAGACAACCTGGAAATGCAAATTTATATGCAGAACCCCTGTTTTTTGGAAATGTTGGCAACAAGTCACGTGATGTTTTTTGAAACAATGCAGGCTAAAACAAAACATTCTATAATCTCACCCTGACCCCTGAGCCACCAGTGTGCTTCCTCAGTTCTGGATGACCAAGAGGAGCCCTCCTTTGTTAAGCTCTCCAACAGCCTTTTCATAGGCACTTACTGTATGCCTGCCTACTGAGTTACATTCCATGTATTAAGGAGCTAATGTTTACAATTTTAATTCATCAACCACTGTCTGTCTTTTGTGGCATGACATTATTTGGAGTTAATTCATACACTGTTACATGGAATGAACATGTATTGCTAAACAGACATTTCATTAAAACAATTTTGTCTTTATTTACTCACTGAAGAAGACTTAATAAGTAACTATTTACTGAGCAAATCCCTACCTATGTGAGGCACTATGGGGGAACATGAAGGTAAATCATACAGAGTCCCCTTCTTCAAGGTGTACCTGTCATTAAGGGCTCGCACGTTAAAATTTTGACAAAGACTATTGAACTTCAGTGAAAAAAAAAAAAGTTTACTTCTTTTGAGGAGAATTGAGTCAAAGACTTAAAGTATATGTAAGTTGAGCTTTAGGGAATTCCCTGGTGGTCCAGTGGTTAGGAGTCTGAGCTTCCACTGCAAGGAGTACATGTT
>NW_020174561.1:9549294-9669294 GCF_003031525.2 Neophocaena asiaeorientalis asiaeorientalis
TAATTTAGTAAAATAGCCAATCAGGAAAATCCTTTTCCAATTCTATAATTTTTCTAAGGATCAGGTAGTTTTATATGAACTAATTGGAAAATAAACACCATATTTCATTTTGTCAGGTTAAACACAGTCTTTGGGGAAAGTGAGATGACCAGAATTTAGTGAAAAGCAAAAATAAACAAGCAAAACCACAGAAATATTTAACCATATGGTTATTGGGTAGGAGCTAGCTACCTTCAGGCTATCGTTTGTAAAGTCTAGGACAAGTATCTCGGTATCTCCTCATAACTGCAACTCTGGTTTTCTCATTCATATAACACTAAACATAAGCTCCTGGTATAATGAATGATATGTACTACTTGCATTCTCAGTTGCTACTATTTGAATTTTATTTTCTTATGTAGAAATATATTCAACTCCTGAATGATAGCAGATAATGTTGTGATGCTGTCTTCTGAAGGAATTATGTTAGCTTTTTTTTTTTTTTTCTTGAGGCACGGATCAGGGATTATTCATTCAACAAACATGTATTCAGTGCATACCATGTGCTAGGCACTCTCCTCAGTACATAAGGTATATCAAAAACAAAACAAAACAAAAACCTCCACCCTCACGTAGCTAACATGCCAGTGAGCAGAGACAAATGGTAAACAATAAACATACCGTGTCAATTATATTGTATTTTAGAGGGTGCTAAGTGCTAAGGTAAAGGAGAAAAAAAGCCAAGGAAAAGGCGATTGGGAATGCGAGGTTGTGGGATGGAGGGTGGGAGGAGGGAATGATTATTGTATTAAAATAAGAAAAAAAAAGCGAGGAAATCAGCCAAATGAAAATCTATAGGAAAAACATTGCAGGCAAAGAGAACACCATTGGAGGGTTTGTGCAGAAGAGTAACATGATCTAAGTTATATTTTTAAAGGATTAGTTTGCTGTGTTGAGAAGAGATTATGGGTACAAGGGTAGTGACCAAGACAAGACAAAGCTTGACTAAACTTTAGACAGGTTTCTACCTGGCTCTAGGCTCCCCACTTCCCTTTTCTTAGATCCTTAACTTTAGAAAACTTGCAGTTGCAAATTCTTTCTCTGACCCTTTGAGATGTAAATCTTTCCCCAACATCTTGCCAGTTCTACAACCCAGGAATGTCTTTCTCTAGGATCTGGGAGCCATCTCTTTGAAATATAATCATCAAGAAGATGGTGTCCCTATCTCCCAGTCTCTGTGGGAGGGTAGGAGCCTAACTTGGATAAGCACCAATTAGCAAATACAGATGACCTAATCACATTGACAGCTTCCCCCCTAAGGTTCTTCAAGGCTTTTCCACTAGCTCATTCTAGTGCTTAAAAATTCTTTTGCCTTTTGTTTCAGCAGAGTTGAAGTTGAGTTCAGTATTCTTCCCTATTGCAATAGTCTTGAATAAAGTCTTGTCTTTAAATAATTTTCAATGAAATTTTTCTTTTATAATTCAAGCAGGAAGATCTATTAGGAGGCTCTTAGGTTATCTAGGTAAGAGATGATAGTGGCTTAGACGTGGGTGATAGTAGTCAGAATATACTTTAAAGCTAGTCTTTACTCAGAATTGGCTGGCAGAAGGAATATAAGGAGTCAGGTATATCTCCTGCAAGGATTTTGGCCTCAGTGACTGGAAGGAAGGGATTGCTATTGCTGTGATGAGGTGGGTTTTGGATTAAGCATGTCAGCATGTTTGTCTGAACTCACCTTGATTTCTTGTACAATTGAAGGAACGTATTTAAAGTATTCTTGCCAT
This sequence comes from Neophocaena asiaeorientalis asiaeorientalis, assembly GCF_003031525.2. Taxonomy (NCBI): domain Eukaryota; kingdom Metazoa; phylum Chordata; class Mammalia; order Artiodactyla; family Phocoenidae; genus Neophocaena; species Neophocaena asiaeorientalis. The sequence continues at coordinate 9,551,058 of NW_020174561.1, forward strand.
TTTTGTTCTAGAGGAAGAAATGCATTGCTTTGAGTGACTCATAATGCTTATTTTTTTATTAGATTTAGTGTCAGGAATAATTTTATTTAGTTAACTTTTATTGTGAATAAACATCGCGTGTAAGGCTGGAAAACCCACCAGCCAGTTATGTTTCAAAGGAGAACTTAAAGAACAACTTATTTACCAAAGCAATAAAGAGTGTGCTTGTGACAAGGGTAACAGAATTCAAACAGAGTTTTGGTGGATGATCTCTGGAGGCCAGGGCTGATGATAGAGATGATGTTACAGAACTGGACTTCCTGACAACAGTGGAGATATTAAGCAGTTACTACTAGAAGGAAGCTGGGAGCAATTATTGTGATGTGTAGCAAAGTTGGTGTAGTAACCAGAGCAGTATGACCTGCGAAGAGCACAGTGCTCTTAGGGGCAAGGTTGATGAACAGCCAACAAGAATGATGCTTAATTTATATAACTGAGAGAAATCAAGGAAAGCTGATCAGGAGGCTGAAAACCTGCCATAATGAAAAGGCACAAGCTCTTGCCAATTTTCAGACTTGAGTTGGAGCTCAGACCCAGAATCCACTGACTGAAGAAGCCGAGTCCCACAAGGAAGGAATCTGTAACCCGTGACAAGTGTATGTGGAAATGATTCTCTCAGTTCTTCACAAGGCATCCATAGCCATTTACTCAGGTCATTGTACACTGGGGAAATGAGAAAACAAGATATTTTGAGGACTGTTGGACACAGGGTCTGAATACACATTGATTTCCAACGATCTGAGGCATTATAATGGGTCCCCTGCTGGAGTGGGGGCATATGTAGGTCAGATAATAAACTGAACTCTGTCATATATCTGACTCACAATGGGTCTACTAGGTGTATGAACCCACCTCATGTTTATTTCCTAATTCTCCAAATGTGTAACTCCAAATGTATAACTTGGTAGTTGTCAGAACCCTCACGTTGGGTCATTGGCTTATGTGTGGGGTTAGAGCTATCCTAATGGGAAAGGCCAAGAGGATACTTTTATATCCTAGACATCACCCCCTTGGCCGAAATAGTAAATTAAAAGTATATTGCATTTTTGGAGAGTGGCAAAGATTAGTGCCACATCTTAAGACTTAGAGGGGTGGTGGTAATCATACCTCATTTAACACACCACTCTGACTCCTACAATAACCAGCCGGGTCATGGCAGATAAAAAGACGGCTGTAAACTCAAATGCAGCTGCTGTGCCATATGTGGTATTTTGTTGCACCAATTGTAGTTGCTGTACTATACCGTATGTGGTATTTTTCCTAGAGTAGATTAACACAGCCTCAGATACATGATAGGTAGTCATTGATTTGGTGAATGTGTTCTTTTCTTTATCACCATCAGGAAAGAGAATGAGATAGAAATAGTGTCTGTATTAGTCTGCTCAGCTTCCATAACAAAATACCACAGACTGGATGACTTAAACAACAGAAATTTATCTTTTCACAGTTCTGGGGGCTGGAAGACCAAGATCAGGGTTTCAGTAGGGTTAGTTTCTGGTGACACCTTTCTTCCTAGCTCTTTTTACTGTGTCCTCACATGGCTTTTCCTCTGTGTGTGCACACTCCTGGTGTCTTTTTCTCTTCTTATAAGGACACCAGTCCTATTGGATCAGAGCCGTGTCCTTATGACCTGGTTTAACTTTAGTTACCTCCTTAAAGGCCCTATCTTCAAATACAGTCACTTTGGGGGTTAGGATTTCAAAACATGGATTTTGGGAGGATACAATTCAGCCCATAGTAGTAGCCATTTATGATCTTTCCCCAAGGCTGTGTTAAGACTTCCATCCTTTGTTGTAAAATAGTCTGATGGGTTCTGAACTGTCTTCACATTTTACAGAGAAAGACACTAGTTAACTGTATGAAGTGCGTCATATTAATTAGAGCTGACTATCAAGAAATCATGAGTACATTGGAGGCCCATGCGTGGTAAGCACATGTGCTTGAAAGGTTAAGAGGTAAACCTTACAAAAGGATCCACCACATCGATGAGATGTTTAGGGATCCCTGGTGTAGGGCCTGGCAGGACATCCCCCCTAATAAAGCACAAATTATTGCATTTTTCATTGCCAGGAAGGAAGCACAATGCTTGATAGGCTTTTTTCGTAAGGTTCAGAAGGCCTAAAATTCCACACTTGTGGACTATTGTTCCAGCCAACGTGTTAGGTGACACAGATGGTTGCCTTCTTTGAATGGAGCCCAGAGCAGAAAAGTGGTCTGCAGGCTGTGGTGCAGGAAGCCTTGCTGCTTGGACCATATGGCCTTTGTGTTATTGGAGGTATCTTCGGTGACAAAAGTTACCACGTAGACTTCATGGCAAGTTACAGTAGGAGAATCACAATGTAGATCTCTAGGATCTGGACCAGCATCATGCCATCTGCATCAGAAAACTATGAACTGTTAGAGAAACATCTGGAATGCTAGTGGACCATAATAGAGATGGAGCATTTAACTGTAGGGTATCAAGTGTTCATGCAGCCTGAACTGTCCAACATGAGCTGGAGTTATCTCAGACACACACAGTGATAAGGACCAGAAGTAATCCATTTTAAGTTGGTGGTGATGCGTTAGAGGTTGTGTACAAGCAGGGCTAAAACACACAAGTAAGCTAAATGAGCCTGTGGCCCAAAAACCCATATCATCATCATCGCCTCTGCACAAGTGCTTCTTCCTCAGTTCATATCCATGACAGCATAGGGGAGGGAGGTTCCTTATTACCAGCTGATGGAGGCGGAAAAAGGCCAGGTTGGGTTCATAAACGTGTATGCAAAGTAGAAAACGGATTGCTGCTCACCTTCAGCCCCAGTCACAGGTGGACTGGAAGACAGTGCTGTTGAGAAGTCATCACTGGGCAGAGCTTTGGTTGGAGAATTGTGTAATTCACTTTGTGGGAAAAAAAGAAGTAACTTGAGATTTAAAAAAGTATTCATGGTATATGCTCAGTAGTGCACGATGTTCATTGCAGCTCTATTTACAATAGCCAGGACATGGAGCCAACCTAAACGTTAATCAACATGAATGGATAAAGAAGACGTGGCACATATATGCAATGGAATAGTACTCAGCCATAAAAAGAAACGAAACTGAGGTATTTGAAGTGAGCTGGGGGGATCTAGAGTCTGTCATACGGAGTGAAGTAAGTCAGAAAGAGAAAGATGAATACCATATGCTAACACACATATATGGAATCTAAAAAAAAAAAAAAAGAAGGTACTGATGAACCTAGTGGTGGGGCAGGAATAAAGACATAGAGAATGGACTTGAGGACATGGGAGGGGAGGGGGAAGCTGGAGCAAAGTGAGAGTAGCATCGACATACATACACTACCAAATGTAAAATGGTTAGCTAGTGGGAAGCTGCTGCATAGCACAGGGAGATCAGCTCGGTGCTTTGCGATGACCTAGAGGGATGGGATAGGGAGCGTGGGAGGGAGGCTCAAGAGGGAGGGAATATGGGGACATATGTATGCATATGGCTGATTCACTTTGTTGTACAGCAGAAACTAAGACAGTATTGTGAAGCAGTTATACTCCAATAAAGATCTATTAAAAAATATTCATGGACTCATGAGCAGAGGCAAATGACTTTGCTGGTTGGTCAGTAGCCTAAAGGGAGAGAAAAAGGAAAGTTTGGGACACAGAGGACTAGGAGAGAGCCTGTAGATGGATCTTTGGGAATGTGTATAAAGTGTAAAGATTTTGGCATCATATGCTAACGCTCACCAGAGAGTATCCATACGTAAGAGGACTAAACAAACAAGTAGACAAAATTACTTGCCAGTCCACATTAGCCAGCCTCTGTCATTCAGTATTCCCCAGTGCTTGTGCAATGGGATCAAGAATGGAGTAGCAATAGAAGTGGGTGTGGAGGATAAGCTTGGGGTCAGGAGTGTGGGATCACACTCACCAAGGGTGATATAGTTTCTTGTGCTTATTAAAGTATAATCTATTAACAAGAAAATAATACAATATTGAGACCTTGATATAGTTCCAGCCCTCAAGGAAATCAACAAGCCTCTTCGTAGCTAGTGATTATAATAGAACACTTAGAACACTTCTACCGTGGAAGGGGCAGGGTTTATTTAGTCTGGAATTGACATATCTTCTGCATATGTGTTTATCTTTCCTGTAATGTCACCTCCCATTATATAAGGCCTCACAAAGTGTTTGATCCACTGACATGATTCCATGTAATATCTCCTTAGAGTAAGGGATTACAAAGAGTGTATAACAGTGAGCATGTAACCACGTGATTCAGTGGTCCTTTATATACAGCCAATCTGATAGAGTGATGGTACCACCTTTGAAGGGGCAGCTAAGGTATTGTCTTATAGATGATACCTGCAAAGATGGGTCTCCATCCTCAAGAATGTAGTATAATTCCTAAATCAGCAATCATTATTTAATGTGGTGTCCCAGTAGGTAGATGTAAGGTTTCTCTTATACGACAGAGGCAGAGAAGAATACACATGGCACCCAGTTGATCCACTGACAGGCCCTTCTCACACTTTTCTGTCTAAATTTGATGGTAAATGGACAAGTGCAGCAGCCACAGCCTGAGAAGAGCGTTATGAAAAGAATCTAGAATTTTGGGGATGAGGGTCTGGGTCACTCCACCATGTATGTCACCTAGACCAGCAGTGGTGCTGGCTGAGAATGAGGGGGATCTAGAATGGGTAGTAGAGGAAAAAGACAATAAGTACAAGTTGTAGCCTTGCGACCCTTTCCAGTGACAGGGACTATATTTCATCCCACTAACTGTTGTCTTAAGTTTCCCCAGAAAAGAGAGCAACCATAATCTTGGAGATGGGGTTTCCAGATGGGATGAACTTACTATATAAAGCAAATGGGTTTGAGTGGTACAAGAGGTAGCCTGTAGTTTAGTAAATGCTCTGATGTGTCTGCCAGATCCCTCTTCAGGACTTAGGCACTAATTCCTCCAGCTGTGGGGAATATCAGCTGCAGATAGCTTTCTAGGGAATTACTGTTGGGTGATGGAAGATGCCTCACACAAGATTTTACCCGGAGGGAAGACTGCACCAAATGTCCAAACTATCCCATGTAGGGAACAGAGACTTAATCCACCAATTTAAGTCCACTTAGCATGGCCACCGTAACTCTACAGCTCCCTGTAAAATGGACTGATGCTTTATTTCCCCCAGCTGCGTTGCAGTTCAACTAATCCTTCTCCCCAGTCATGCTTCCCTTACTTCCTTACAGGTTTTGTTTCTAAAATGACTTTCTGGTAAACTTTCTGCATGTGTTCTCCTCAGAGTGTGTTTCCTTATGAACCCAGATGAAGACACTGATAATTGCATTCAAACAACAAATCATTTAGCTTTGCTTGATTGGAGTCTTAATATGAATGTATTCTTACAGTTGGCATTCCTTTGTGCCTTCTTTCATCTAATATCATATTACTGAGATTCATCAATTTTGATACATATAATATTTCATTTATTTTCACTGCTGTATAGTACCCAAAGAACGTGTATACTGCAATTTATTTATTATTTCTTCTATTGATGGATATTTGGTTGTTTCCATTTTTATTTTGCTATTATAAACAATGATCCTAGAAGTATTTTTGTACCTGTGTTTTGGTGTACATAAGAGTTTCTGTAGAGTATTGTAACGCTCATTTTGCTTGAAGAACAATAATTTTGGGTTCAGATTGACAAGCAAACTATGAAACCCAATAGGTTTCACCCATCATCATATTTATGCAGATGTTAGAAAAGATAAAGGCAGTCAACAAAGCATATATAGAAACAGGATAGCAGAGACCCCATTACTTTCAGAAGTTGCTTCCCATGCTGTTAGTCACTTTGTACTAAGAGAACATGTAGTTAGAGAAGATGAGGCTGAATGTATGTGGACCACTTAAGATCATGATAACCATCAGATTTGAGTCCCATCATCATTTATTCCTTGATAGTCGTGAAACCCCCTAAGTGATATGTGACTGTTTCATCCTTTTGTGCAGCTGCATGTCAGTTATCTAATCTCAATGACCACGTGCTTTGCTCAGTACGTAGCAATGTCATCAGGACTGTTTTTCACCCTGGACCCTGTTACTTTTATATATTCCTTGTGTTAGTGTTGCAAGGGATTTGAATAAGGGTCAAAACTTCCCCCATCCCTGATGCTGAAGGAAAGACTACAATCCAGCTATTCACACAGTCCACATATATACATAAAAGTAGAATTGCCAGGCCATGATGTATGTGCATGTTTATCTTTGTAGGTGCTACCAAACTTTCCCAAAGTGAATATACCAATTTGCATTTTCACCAGGACTGGATGAGACTTCTTTTGCTTTACATCTTTGCCAACTCTGGGATCATCAGACTTCTTAATTTTGCCACTTGAATGGATATACAGTATTATTTTCCTATAGTTTGAATTTTCACTTACCATTACTTATCAGTAATGAAGTTGAGCAGCTTTTCATATGTTGATAATGCTGTGTTTTCTCAATGTGGAATGTCTGTTCATATTTTTTGCCCATTTCTCTATATGATTATTTGTTTGCTTCTTATTGATTTTCAGAGTTATTTACATTTTAGCAATACTGATCCTTTATCAGTGTGCAATTTGTATTTTTCCTGTTTTATCATGTTTATTTAAAACTCTTGTGGGTTTATAGTCATACTCTGTGGTTTGTGTTTAGGGTCATGTTTAATAAACGCTTTTCTATCCCAAAGACATAAAGATGTTCCCATGTGGATTTGTAGAAGGTTTTAATCCATTTGTATTTGACTTTGGTATTTTGATGTGTGCATGAGGTAGTGATACTATATACAACACAACACACACACACACAGATTGTCCCCGTAGAATTTTGTGACTGGCACATCCTTTCACCACCAGACTGTGATGTTCATTTTATCCTGTGCCATATATCGTTTCGTATGTAGTGGAATTTGTTGATAGAGTTTGAGGTATCATATAATTTTTTTATGTGTTAATCTATAGATTAACTACTTTCTACTTTTGAATTGAACTCAAATGGGTCATATTATCCTTTTTGTACATTGTTCAAATTAATTTGGTAGTATTTTGTTTAGGAATTTTTCACCTGTGTTCATGAGTGGGACAGGCCTATAGCTTTCCTAACTTGTATTATCCTTGATTAATTTGACTATCTAAATAATGCAAGCTTCATGAAAAGAGTGTTTCACCCAGAATAGCCATGACATGTAAATAGAAAACCTGCATAACCTTGGGTATGGTAATGACTTTTTAGATACAACATCAAAGGCATGATCTGTGAAAGAAAAATTGTTAAGCTGGATTTCATTAAAATTTAAAACTTCTGCTTTGCAAAAAACAGTATCAAGAGAATGAGAAGACAAGCTATAGATTGCAAGAAAATATTTGCCAAAGACACATCTGATAAAAAGACTGGTATCTAAAATGACAAAGAACTGTTAAAACTCAACAATAAGAAAACAACCTACTAAAAAATGGACCAGAAGACATTAACACCAAAGACATTATCACCAAAGAAGATGTACGGATAGCAAATAAGTATATGAAAACATGCTCCACATCATATGTCATTAGGAAAATGCAAATTAAAACAATGATGAGGTACCATTAAACACCTATTAGAATGCCCCACATATGGAACACTGACAATACCAAGTACTGGAGAGGACATAGAGCAATCGGAACACCCATTTATTGTTGGGAATGCAAAATAGTACATCGACTTTTTGAAGATAATTTGGTGGTTTCTTCTATAACTAAACGTACTTTTGCCATATGATCTAGCACTGCTTGGTATTTCCCCAAAGGAGACGAAAACTTATGTCCACACAAAGACTTGCATATGAATGTCTATAGTAGCTTTATTAATAATTGCCAAAACTTGGAAGTAACCAAGATGACCTTCAGTAGGTGCCTAGATAAATAAACTGTGGTATATCCAAACAATGGAATAGTATTCAGCACTAAAAAGAAATGAGGTATCAAGCCATGAAAAGACATGGAGGAAGTGTAAATGCATATCACTAGGTGAATGAAGCCAATCTGAAAAGGCTAACTGTGTGATTCCATCTATATGACATTCTGGAAAAGGCAAAACTGTGGAGTCAGTAAAAAGATCAGTGGTTGCCACAGGCTGGGGAGGATGAATAGGAGAGCATAGAGGATATTTAGGGCAGGATCTTCCCTTCAGTCTTGCTTCAGCCTAAAACTACTCTAAAAAATGAAGTCTTAATAAAAAATTTAAAAGGAGTGTTTTCTTTTTGCAGGGGGTGATGTGGAAATAGAGAAGCATCTACGTTTTGTTATGTTAGACCTCTGTGTGTGTGTATCAGGGGAAGGGGAGGGAAGAGGATCTTAAACTATGAATTCAGTATCTCTAATTTTTTTATTACAAGGTTATTAAGGTTTTCTACTTTCCCTAAATCAATACAGCAAGTTTTATTTTTCCAAGAATTTATCTACTCTATATTTCCAAGTTTATTGGAATAATTTTGTATAAGATAGCCTCAGAGTATCTTTTAGTTCTTGCATTTTGCGTGTGAGGTAATTGTCCAGACCTTGCATTTCCTATCAAAGACTCTCACTCAAAATTTTTACTTAATAAAATTTATAATCAAAATAAATATTTTAATTAACCTAATTAACTGTACTTTAAAAGAAACCTATAAAGGAATAATACTAACTTATCCATTAATAATAATTATTATTATTGATAATTTTGTGTAAATTTTAACTCAATATTGTTTTTAGTCCATACCATACACTCCTAATCCTGGAATATAAGAATTTAAAAATAAAACTAAAAACCTTGAGAACAATGTTGGCAGATGCCAACTGATGTCTACTAGTAGTAAAAAAAGAAGAGACCTTTGCCAAATTCCAGTGACTTTTGTAGTAAATATGCTCGTTAGGCACACAAATACAACCAAATGTGTGGAAGAAGTTGCATGTCTCTCACAGTTTTATAAAGGGCTGTTCATATCTCTTTCTTCTCACACTAGCCACAGGCAAATTTCTCTGAGCCCAAACTAAAGCATTTACTATTCTGTTGGGGTCCCAGAAGGTATCCATTCTGAGACACAGAAAAGATCTTAGAAAATTCCTCTCATGATGCATGAGAATATAAATGCACTGTGAAAAAATTCAGGTTGGTGGCTTACAGATAGACATTCTTAGCTGCGCATGTGTTACTTTGCTTGTCCTTCCCTCATTGCCTATATAAGAATGATGTGGGGCTTCCCTGGTGGCGCAGTGGTTGGGAATCTGCCTGCCAATGCAGGGGATGAAAAAAGAATGATGTGTAATAAAGTTCTAAAAAAAGACTAGATACATGAGACACAGTATTTCTTAGATTTCTAGAAGACGGCAAAGTCAATGCATATTAGGATTGGTTCTTAAATTTTAAATATATTTTCTAGGAGAAAGTAGTTCTAAAAATCTTAATTGGGTAAATTACTGATTGACTTAGTCAATGCTTATGCCTAGTAAAATTGTAATATCGAGGGACTGATAAAATCTGTATCTATACATACATGAGAGGTTAATCTTTCATAAGTTGCCATTAAAGTATTTTGCAATGGAGATATGGCAACTGGCTCAGTTTTTTTCAGTGACTTTCCCATGTTTGTTCTAAAACTTTCATTTTGTTTATTAATTTTGGAAAGGTCACTTCTAGTCTCCTGATTTACCTACCGATAATGGGGCAAAATCCAATTCTGTATCTGTTGTCAACATTCACTATTTTTATTAGGAAATATTATGGAGGAGTGATCAGAGTATGGGCAGTGAGAGTGTGGGAGAGGATGGGGACCGTTAGTATGTAGTGAATTAGCAGTGGAAAGTATCTTGTGTAGAAAGGCATCATTAATAAGATCCTGTTCATTCATTTAGCTTATTTAGTGCACTCCTGATGGAAGCCAGGTATTGTGCTAGGTCTGGAGTTATAGTGATGAGCTAAAGCAAGCGTAGTCTTGGCTGTCATGTAGCTTACAGCCTAACAGAGGATCATTGTTTGAATGACCACACAGAATTACAGAGCTAAGTGCTCTGAAGGACAGAAGTGGGATACTATTAAAGTTAAAACAAAAGAATGTAACCTAGACTGTGGGTTCAGGGGACATTTTCATGAGAACATTAAACTTGAGCTAAGATATGAATGATACGTATGGATGCACAAGGGGAAATTTTTTGAGTGGAAGAGAGAACCTTCCAAGAAGAGGAAAAAGCACATGGAAAGACCCTGTGATATGCAGGACACTGATGGCAAGTTTTTTAAGGCCAGAACGGGGGGGAACAAGGAGCGCGTCTCAAGATAAGGCTTGAGAAACAGGCAGGAACCACACCACACAGGGCCTTGTGGACCAGGTGAGGGATTTTAGCCTTTATCCTATGACAAGTAGGAAGCTGGTGAAGACTTTTGCTACATCTTCATGTGATAAGTTAGTGTACAGGCCATGTTGCTGTAACAACAACAAAACCCTAATGCACTGGTTCAGATAAGATTGAAGTTTGTTTTTTTCATTTTTTTGGGTTTTTTTCTCTTGTCTATAAGAGTCCGAGGCATGTAGGCAGCTCTTTTCCAAGGAGCCATCCATTGACCCAAGCTGGTGAGCCACTCTGCTATGCTTACATTATTGCTTCCTTGGATCCTCCAGATTTCTATTTCTAGTGCGTAAGAAGGGAGAAGAAAAAGTAAGGACAAAGGTCTTTGTCTTTAATGAGAGGCACGTAATACTTCCATCACATTATGTTGACCTGAACCAAATCACATGGATAAAATACTAATTTTCTGTAAAGATTATTTTCCTTGCAAACTGTTTAATGGCTATTATATAGGCATTTACCTAAGGATGGCTAGGAGCAGGGAAGGTATAATAAGCATTTTTAAAATGTTCTGAAGCACAGTTTAAAAATGGATGACATAAATGTGAGTTAATCAGAAAACATAGCAACAGTCAGGTGTTGACAAGTTCCAATAATTTACAGTGCCTTTTCTGAAGAAAGCCTTCACTGTCAAGTGTGATTTGACTAAAGTTCAGTTACCATCTTTTACACACAACTTAGAAAAAGTGTGCATGCAAAACCGACATATCGATGAAGCCTTGACATAGAGAGTTATCAACAAGACAGCTACCAAACAGGATTTGGGGTGGACTACAGGAAAGAGTTCAAGTTTCTTATTAGTTTGACTGAAAAATATCTTGGTTTCAGTGAAAGCAGATTTGGGAGAAAAGATAATGAGTTCAGTTCACTCACCAAATTCAACAAACAATTCCTACGTCCCCGTGCCGAGTTGCTGGAAATACAGTGATGAAAAAGACAATTTCTGGAATTACAATGATGAAAAAGACAATTTCTGGAAAGATAGTTGTGTAATTAATTGTGATGGTGGGTAGTTATAATAAGAGATATTCATGATATGGTGGCTAAATAAAATAGAAAATAATAAACTGTATTAAAGAGGGTAATTTATATTGCAAGGAGGAGAGTATGGTTAATTTGAATCATTAAATATGAATTACAACTTGTCCAATAGACAGTGAGAAAGCATTTATCCAGAGGGAATTACATGGGTTAAGTTGGAAAGATTAGAAGTATGAAATATCATTCATTCATTTGGCAAATATTTATTGCATGTCTACTATGGAGTAGGAACTGTTTTAGTTCTCTGGAGGTATAATGGGAATAATATGGTAAAAAAATTCTCTAATTTCATCGAGCTTATTATCTAGTGGGGGAGACATAGAATAAGCAAATAAACTAATAAAATATGAGGAGAAGTACTATGGAGAAAAGGAAAACATGAAAGGGAAAGAGAGATTACTGTGTGCTGTTTGCGTGAGAAAAAAATGATGATATTTTTAAGTAGAGCATTTGGATGGAGTAAGTATAACTCATAAGGTGATGTTAGAGTAGATACCTGAAGCAAGGGAGGAAGCAAGCCATACAGTTATGGGGTGTGTGTGTGTGTCTGTGTGTGCACACGTGCTGGTGGTTATGGGGTTCATAGGAAGAGATAATAGTAAGTGCAAAGTCTCTACGCCACGAATGGCTTCAGGTACATTTAAGGAATAACAAAAACACTATCATTGAAATGGAATGAACAAGAATGAGAATGGAAACATTGAGTAAGGTGGGCCAGAAGGAGTCATATCATGTAGGGCCTTATAGGTGATTGTTCAAACTTTGCCTTTTGCTCTGGGTGTAATGGGAAGCTATTGTACCATAGGAGTGACAAGTTCAGTTTAGGATTGAAAAGCTTCTCCCTGGCTGCTGTGATAAGAATATATTCAGAAAGCAAGGGTGGAAGCAAAGAACCCATCTAGAAGGCCACAAGAACAGTAACAATCCAATATGGCCTGTTTGATAAACTACACATTAAGATGCATAAAAAGGAGTGATGAGACATGAATTTAGAAGGTAGGCTGAGGCCAAATAACAATGACTCCTGCACGCCAGGCAAAAGACTTAGATCTGCTCTAGTACAATTAGGAACTAGTCCAGGATTTAGAAAAAGAAAACTCGATCAGCTGGCACCAGCCACAAATTAATCCAAGTTCTGGACTGTCATCCATGCTCTCAGTATCTCTGTTTCTCTCTTTATGTGAGCCTCTTTTTCACATTATCTGATTTCTTTATTCACTGAGAAACATAGCTGCCAACAGACCCTGACCTCAGATCTCATACTTTCAAAATTAGTGTAACTGATCTCCATCTCTTCAAAATTTAAAAGAAATAATGGAGTATGTATGTGATTGGTCTTACACCAAGGAGCAGTCTTCTAATGGGAAGGCTCTACTACAAGCACATGTTAGAAGTTCTGCTTCTTTTTTTTTTTTAAAATAAATTTATTTATTTATGGCTGTGTTGGGTCTTCGTTGCTGTGCAGGCTTTCTCTAGTTGCAGTGAGCAGGGGCTACTCTTGGTTGCGGTGCGTGGGCTTCTCATTGCAGTGGCTTCTCTTGTTGCGGAGCACGGGCTCTAGGCGCAGGCTTCAGTAGTTGTGGCACGCGGGCTCAGTAGTTGTGGCTTGCAGGCTCTAGAGCACAGGCTCAGTAGTTGTGGTGCATGGGTTTAGTTGCTCTGCGGCATATGGGATCTTCCCGGCCGAGGGATCGAACTCGTGTCCCCTGCATTGGCAAGCGGATTCTTAACTACTGCACCACCTGGGAAGTCCTGCTTCTTCTTAGGATCTAGTAAGCAGGAAGGAATGTCACATCAATCCCCAACAATGAGAAAAAGCTACATAAACTACAAAGTATAACTTTTTTTAATCCATTAGAGATCTGAATGACAGGGAAACAGAGTAGCCAGAAATCCAAGGATGAATATGCTCTTTTAAGAAGAGAGAGGATGCACAGATGGTCTTACCTTTGCCAGGGTATTAAAAGAACTGTGCTGACGGCCATACAAATGGTTAAGAAGAAATCAGTTAAATTGTTACCAAATTTCTAAAGACAGAGTGTGGCTAGCATGATAATATAAAACCCTTGTGAACCCTAGACACAAGGGGATTTTGTGCAAACTCACAAACTCTTTTCCAAGACCTCCACTAGGTGTTAATGGGAAAGATTGGGAGCAGGACAAGACACTAGAGAATGTTTCCTTCAGTACTGCAGCCAATGAGAAAGGATTATCTACTGCTGCAGGAAAGGAACAAAACCCCACTCTCCACCGAGGAACTTCTCTTGAACAGAGCAAAATGTTTAAGACAGAGAGAGGGAGAAGAAGAGAAAGCTCAAAGTAGAAAAAAATCCTTGAATAGACAATGGCTAGAAATTTCCCCCAAATAATGAAAGATATCAAGCCACATACCCAAAAAACTTGAGCACCTCTAGCAGGTTGAATATGATCATACACACACACAAGAACACATGAACACACACACACACACACACACATCTATTTAGGCACATCATATCCAGCTGCTAAAAACGAGATAGAAAGGAAATTACAAAGGCTGACAGAGTAAAAATGATACAACATATAAAAAGAGAAGAATTATATCAGACTTCCTGTCAGAAAATAGAAGCTGAAAGAACAATAGAGTGACATTTTTTAAAATACTGAAGGAATAAAAAAGGTCAACCTGGAATCCGATACTTAGTAAAAATTTCTTTCAAAATAAAAGCTAAATAAAGAACCAAATGTCAGAGATTGTCATACTGTATGAAGAGCAAGATCCAGCTGTTGGCTGTGTACAAAACACAGTTTATTTTCAAACACAAATAAGTTGAAATTGAAAGTATGGAAAAAGATATATGGTATAAACGGTAACTGTAAGACAGTGGGAGTGGCCATACTAATTGGATAAAAATAGATTTTAATATAAGAAATATTACAGGAGACAAAGATAAGTGTTTCATAATGATAAAAAGGTCAATATATCAAGAAGATATAATATATATATACACCTTATAAAAAATATATATACCTTATATGTTTTGTAAAAAGCATGAAACAAAAACTTATGTAATTTAAGGGACAAGTAAACAACGATTATAGTTGTTTATTTGTCCCTTCTCATACTCACTTCTTGGTAATTGTTAGCATGACTAAACAGAAAACTAATAAGAATATAGAAGAATTAAACAACACTGTCAACATCTTGATAGAACATTCCACCCCATGGCCCATAAAAGAAAAAATATATATACACTGTGGATTTCATCAGATTTTAAACACTTGCCTTCAAAGATGGTCATTAATAAAAGGAACAGACAATATTTTCACATACTGAGAAAATATCTGCAAATCATATATCTGTTAAGTACTGTATCCAGAATATATGAAGAACTTTGTGACTTAATAAAAAGACAAACAATCCAATAAAAATTGGGCAAAAGATGTGAATAAATACCCAAGATGATATATGCATGGGGAATAAACAAATGAAAAGATGCTCTACGTTGTTATTGAATAGGGAAATGCAAATTACAACACAAGATAACACTACATACCCACTGGAATAGCTGCCATCCAAGAGACAGACAATATTGTTGTTGAAGATACAGAGAAACTGGATCCTCAAACATTATTGGTAAGAAAGTAAAATGAGACATAAATTTGGAAAGAGTTTGATAGTTTCATATAAAGTTAAACATGTATTTATTATAGGACCTAACAATTCTACTCCTGTGTATTTACCCAAGAGGAATGAAAACATATGTCCACACAAAGACTTGCATTTGCATGTTCATAGCAGCTTTATTTTTATTAGGCATAAACTGGAAACAATCTAAATGGACATCAACTGGTGCATAGCTAAACAAATTGTGATATATCTATACAATGACATACTACTTAGTAATAAAAATGAACCACCTACTGATAGAAGCAGCAACATTATGACCCTCAGTAATATTATGCTAAGTGAAAAAAGCCAGAATTAGATGATTGCATATTTGTATGATTACATTTATATGAAATTTCTTAGAAAAGGTGATGTTATAGATACAGAATGCAGATTAGCGGTTTACTGGGGATAGGAGTAGAGGGAGGATTGATTGCAGTTGGTCATGTGAGAGAATGTTTTGGATAATGGAAGTGTTCTTAAGCTAGACTGTGGTTATGATTGATGACTGTATAAAGTTACTAACATTTATTGAATTGTACACTTTAGATGAACTTTACAGCATGTTAATTATACCTGAAGAAAGCTATTAAAGAAAAAAAATTTTAAAGGCCTTTGGTGAGGGGTTATATAATTCTATTCAACATCATTTTCTTGTCTTCTCTCTGGCTTGGATGAGGTATTTTCTTAGATGCATTTCTGTATTGCAGAGGGACAGGGTCAATCATTTTTCTCCCTCTACATCTCTCCCTTTTTAAATCAAAAGGGCAGATCACAATAAAATAAGCTAAAATAAGAACTGATCCAAGTATTAAATTTAGAAACTGTAGATTTTGGTCAGCATATATTCAGCCACTTTTCTGTAACCTCTATATCTATCTATCTTAAAACTGAACAAATAATGATGGCTTTGAGAAGTAAACTATTGTCAGCCATTAGTGAGAAAGTCATATGAAGTTAAATAGCTGCTCTTAACGAAGATAAGGCAACATGGTCAGGTTTTCCAGAAATACATGCCTATAAATGCCTATAACATGGATAGAAATCAAATAGGTTTATGAGTTGTCACATTCGTGACAAATTAAATTAATTCTGATAGTTCTTATCTCCATTTGTCTAGTATTTGAGACTTAACAGTATGTGTATTCAGAATGAGTCCAAGAACAAGCTAAAATTTTATCATGTAAAAGACGTTGCTGTCACATGATTAACTTATTTACCTCTAGATAAGTGAAAGGCCGCACAGTATGAAAATGTGAGATGAAATAGATAATCAAAAGGTCATCCAGTTAGGATAGAGAACAGGTTATATAGGGGAATAACAGAAGTTTGGCTATAAAAATTTTTGATCAAGGTAATAGAAAGTTTTGAGTTCTAGGGTTTTATTTAAGAGCTATAGTCTACTTTCAATAGGGGAGTAACAAAGTGAAAGCAGTATTTTATGTTAAATAGTGTTGTGCAAAAGAACTGAAGTGATTGGAAAATGAAGAATGAAACATTAAGATATTATTTTTATTACAATAAACCAAGCATAGCATAGTAACTAGGAAAATGGCATTGATGATGAAAAGAGCATTAAACACAGTTTTCAGTTGTTGAAAATTTCCTGTGTACCAAGCACTGTGTTAAAGTTTTACATTAATTATTTTAATACTTGTTCTACATTATTATATTCATTATTTTATTTTACATTAATTAATTTATTTTATATTAATTATTTTCTCATAAATCCCTTGTGGACAGTAATAAGTCCAGGACATTCAGTGTGTTGATTTGGAATCTGTCACTTAAACAAGTGAAGAATTTTCTCAATGTTCTTTAGTTGGAAAATGGTAGAAAAAAGGTACAAACTGAAGGCTTTCTTCCTATCCATATAACAAGAGCAAGGATTATTTAATAATGTATGTTGGACTGAGAAAACCCACTTCATAAATTCTGTTAAGGATTATTTGTTGGCTCTAGAATTTAGGTTGCCAATTAGGGAATCAGGAGGAACCACACTGACAACAGCAGACCCAGGTAGCAGGATAAGAACTCAGAGGTGCTGTTTAATTGCATCAAAGTACTGACACCAGCAGTGTTCATTGTAACTGTGAAACCCATCCAGTATTATGTATTTCCATTTATTTTTGTATATGATGTGCAGAATTATACAAAGATGAATCAAATGCCTGGAATGATTTTCTAATGTAGGAGTATGGATTAGACTTTAGTTTCTCTCACATCAATGATAAAGGCTTTAATGACTGAAGATATTATGAGATGAGCCTTGCAAACAGGGCTGAGATCCCAAAGCAGTGAACCATTCAGTTTCCTGTAAACTAAGTTAGAATCTTGAATGGGCATTAGATATGCCTTAAGCCTTGATGATATTTAAAATTTTGTCCACTTTTGGCATAGCATTAGTTGAAACAAAGCAAACCAATCCTAATTCTTCATCAATAATTCTCTCAAATTTCAAATATTAAAATATTCTTTTATAATTAAACTAATGGGAAGGTCTGTGTGATAACAGAATACTTTAAAATATAAATTGAAATTACACCCATATATTTTACTTCTTTAAAGTGATTATTCTATCAATAATAAGTCTGTGGTCTTTAAGGCGCTACTGATTAATTCTCAGTTTAGTGGATTTAGAGGCATGCAGAAAAAGTACATCCCGGGAACTCATCAATCAGCTCAGTCACATGATCAGGAGACTCATTTAATTAATAATACCACTTCATATTCATATAGCATTTTGTAAATCTGATATCTTTAAATTTGGCAGACATGCTTTATCTGCAACAAAGAAAATGATCAGAATCAAGAATAAGATTTAATGTGTAGTGCTTTAATATATGAGATCAAAGGCAGCCGTCACTTTTTTCAGAGAAAGGGAAGTATGATTACCAACTTAAGTATGCTGTATATTAAATGAAATTCTGAGCATAAAGAAAGGTACTATCTGCTCAAAAGTATAATTTCTGTACTTTGAAAATCATCTCAGCAAGAATTATCTTCCTCTATCAAATTGTAGCACTTGTCAAAATCAACTGTAAGGCATTTCAAGTGCTCTTCTGAATCAACAAAACAGATGTATAGTGATGCGAGGTTGCAAGGAGAAGGAAATAACAGTGAACCAGATGCCCTTCAGTGCCCTTAATCTCTTCAAGCCACACTTAACATGGTTGACACGGCAGGTCTTTAGGACACTCCTCACACAAGGGAAATACAAGGCTGATTCTTAATAATATGTAAAAATAATTTTCTTTCTCCTTTGCTGCTAGACTTTCATTCTTTCTTTATATTCTTAAATAGACCATAGACATGTAGCATGGCATTTATTTTCCTTTGGTCGTCTACTAGTTATAAGAAATTTTCTTATGATGGACTTTGAGAAATTGGAAGATGAAACTGTAGAAGTCAAAAGGAGTAATTATTTTACCACAGGTAAAATTTTGCTCTAATCAAATTATTTCTCTACCTTACTGGTAAGCAGGTCTTTGTAGCATATAAGGGCCAGAAGCTCTGGAGTCAGATTATGAGGCCAGCTCTTTGTGTGAGCTTGGGTAAATTAGTTAACCTCTCTATACGTTAGATGTAAAATGGATGGAATAATGTACTGACTTCATGAGGTTGTTTTGAGGATAATGTGAGATGCCTGCTGGTAAGGCACTGAAAATGCTGCTTGGTACTTAGCACTCAAATGTGATTCTTAGATTTTTATCTCTTGTTCTTCATTTCATTAATATATGGATGCTGTGGTTCTCTCTTTGTCAAATGATAGTGACCAAATAATACTTAATAATGTACCCTAGTGAACTGTAAGAAACCACTACAAACCTGAGTCTTAGAGATTATGTTTATAATTTACATGCATATAAATTACATGCAGTGGAAATGATCTTATTAGGCTAGCTAAATATAGATATTTACATTTTTTTTGAGAATGTCATCCAAGTACAGGGTGAACATTGTTGATTGATATAGACATAAGCCATATGGCTGGAGTTTTGATTTTTGTGGTCCCATCATATGCACATTTAGCTTATGTGTTGACTTTAGAACCTAACCACTGTGTAAGATCCATTATTATGAGACCAGTAGCTAGCGGAATGAGAGTGGAAGGGTTTTCTTGGAGTCACTACAGACACCACCAACTTTGAAACACAGAACATTAGCTGGATTCCCCTTACCTTCTCTTCTGTTTCTCTGAGGATTTTAGTGAGGGAGCGATGAGGACAGAGTGGGATATATATCCATAGCTCCAGACTATGAAGGCGCTACTCAGAAAGTAGGTTTTGAAAAATCTGCCACTGAGCAATGAGGAAGCAAAAACAAGGCATTACCTAAGGAACCATATCCCATTGCTACTATGTATGACTTTCCTTTCTCTACCTTACACAGTCCTATTCAACATTTAAGACTCAAATGTATGAATAAATGAGCATGTTTCCTGTTTTTCTTACCATCCCTAGTATCTGTAAGAAACTATGTCATGAATGTCTGTGTCTCCTTAAAATTCATATGTTGAAATCTTACCCCCCACCCCGCAGTGTGGCTGTATTTGGAGTAAGGAAGTAATAAAGGTTAAATGAGGGTCATCAGCGTAGGACCCTGATCTAACAGGACTATGTTCTTAGAAGATGAGACACCAGAGTGCTCTCTCTCTCTGAGAAGACATGTAGGAAAGGCCGTGTGAGCGTATAGGGAGAAGGTGGCCTTCTGCAACCCAAATTTCCAGAACTCTAAGAACTTTCTGCTGCTTAAGCCACCCAGTCTGTGGCATTTTGTTATGGCAGCCCAAGCAGATTGATACAAACTATTGCATGTAACCTTGGTTGCTTTTATGGTAATTATCAAAGTATTCTCTCCAATAAGTATCTTGAGACTGGGTCCTTGTTTGTTCAGGATTAGGGTTGGCCAGTGACTTGCTGAACAAAATAGATGAATGGATGAAGCTTCTTTATTAATTGAACTTATGTGACTACTGCTAAAAAAAACTCGCTGAATATCTTTTTTTTTTTATAAATTTATTTATTTTTTGGCTACATCAGGTCTTCATTGCTGCGTGTGGGCCTTCTCTAGTTGCAGCGAGCGGAGTTTGCTCTTCGTTGTGGCGTGCAGGCTTCTCATTGCGGTGGCTTCTCTTGTTGCGGAGCACGAGCTCTAGGCGTGTGAGCTTCAGTAGTTGTGGCTTGCAGGCTCAGTAGTTGTGGCAGGCGGGCTTAGTTGCTCTGCAGCATGTGGGATCTTCCTGGACCAAGGCTCGAACCCATGTCCCCTGCATTGGCAGGCAGATTCTTAACCACTGAGCCACCAGGGGCACCCCCATTATCTTTTGAAAGAACTGAATTAACCACATTTAACAGAAATCTTAGATACCATTAAGTTTATCAGAAACGGGTAAAAAATAACACTAAAACCCGACAACAAATGATGTAAACAGATATATCACAAAAATGTAAATACAAATAGATACTGAGAAAAATAAACCATTTGATTTCAGGAAAACAAATAGATGAAAGTTGTAATAAGATACTCTTTTTAAAATAAGTTAGCAATTTCCAAAGACCATTAATATTCAATATTTACAGAGAGATTATACTTCCTACAAGCTTTATAAAATAACCTAGCAGTATACATTAGATACTTAGTTATTTATACAAGTTTGCCTATTATTTCCAATTCAAGATTCCATCCTAAGAAAATAATCTTCAAAGCAGGAAAAGTTTTGTGCTAAAATATTTGCTTTCTACTGAACTTATGTAATTCTAGAAAGGAGCATCGCAAAACCTTGTGCTTAAAGTGTGCGTAACTGTCACTCATTTTAATTATAGAAATCAACACAGTTTATCTTGAGATCCTATCCTCTTAACTCAGTTGTACTTTGAGGTGTTCTTTTCCCTCTCTTGGGTCATACATATTCTTGGAAGTCTGCTGCCTAGAAAACTTGAGAAAAGCCCCCCAGTCTTTATTCACTGTGGTCACTGCTCAGGTGTCCATTGACCTATCCATGCAGTCTATTCCAAAGCCATCACTCTGGTGATTCTTATACACCTTGACCTTCAGAAATCTTCTACTGTCTCCAAGTCCTCAGCAATCATGCTTCATTCTTCAAGCAGACATGAGCTTCCCATATCCATGGTCTTTGAACCTTTCAGGCATTCCAAGCAAAAAAGAAGCAGAGCACAGATTTCCATTATTTCTACAATCCAACATTTCCTTTTTCAGTTTCACAACTCTCTCTGGAATCAGACCATTTTAGTCTTTCCAAACTTGTAGTTCTCTCTCCAAAAATCAGTCCAGATCCTTATACTCTGGAGGAAAAAAATCAATTAGTCTGTCTACTACCAACCTATCTACCTACCCATCTACCTCTATCTATCTATCTATCTTTCTATCTATCTATCTTTCTATCTATCTATCTATCTATCTCCCTTGTGCTTTCATGATAGCCTTATAGGAAAATAAGAGACTTATTCAGTAATGAGAGGTGAATGATGAGCAAGTGGAAACTGGTTAACAATGATGACTCCAGAATTCAATATGGGTGTGGCTTACAAGTAGTTTCCTTCTTATTAAGTTTGGTAAAAAGCACACTTTTCACTTAGACTGCATATTTACTTCATATAGATTGTATATTTATTAGGGGAAGCTTTTTGTGGGACTTAGGGCTGATAGAGAATAGAGGAGTCCCTTTCTCAGTTAGCTCAATCCATTCTTTAGCTCCTCCACTGCTGGTATAATTATAGAATTTAAGAAATGTAGCTGGATAAGATATCCTGAGCATGATGCTAACAGGGAGTGGGGCTTAAAGAACTTGGCATTTGTACAGAGAGAGGAAATTTTAACAATCTTGCCTCCATCTCCCACTACTGTGGCCATATAGTCAATATATTTTAAATTTTATTTTGCATCCAGTGTGTTACATTTTCAAATTAATGTATGTATATTCAGTTATCTTTAGACAAAATGACTTACAAATACATGAAATATTTCAGTGTTACTTACCCCCCAAATTAACAATAAAGTTAATAATATATTCTCTTGGACTGGTAGTTTCTAATACTACTTGTCTTTATTTGAATATTTAATAAATATAAACACCTGTCCTGTATAAACTGAAGTAGAATCATTGAAATATAAAATATACACTTTATCACTGATAAATCAGTGAGAGAACTGAAGAAGCACTAGTAGGAATAGAAAGGGACATTACTGAATTACCTAGTTTTTTTTTTTTTATAAGAAGAACTTTACATGTTTGTATACAAAGGAATAGCTGGGTTTTTAAAAAATGAATTTATTTATTTATTTATTTTTGGCTGTGTTGGGTCTTCATTGCTGTGCGTGGGCTTTCTCTAGTTGCGACAAGCAGGGGCTACTCTTTGTTGTGATGTATGGGCTTCTCATTGCGGTGGCTTCTCTTTGCTGTGGAGCACGGGCTCTAGGCTCTCGGGCTTCAGTAGTTGTGGCTCACGGGCTCTAGAGCACAGGCTCAGTAGTTGTGGCGCATGGGCTTAGTTGCTCCGTGGCATGTGAGATCTTCCAGGACCAGGGCTCGAGCCCGTGTCCCCTGCATTGGCAGGCGGATTCTTAACCACTGCGCCACCAGGGAAGCCCCCTGAATTACCTAGTTTTAAGGGTAGATATTAATTGCTTTATTTGTTACTATACAGAATTCATATATTGATAAATTCCTGTATGAATAATTCTAATATATGAGTGTCTATACATGCTAATATATAGCTCTCTATAGCTTGCAATTTCTATATATCAGAGTAGATCCACCGAAAGAAGTTAGGAAGAAAATATTGAATGGTTAGTATGTCTCAATAAGGATCAGTGTGTAAGCCTCAGAATAAAAAGATGAGTTAGAGCTGTTTTCTTAGCTATAATATTTTATGAATTAGTAACAGAGGTTAAAAATCATAAAACTTGTTGCAAGAACTAAATAAGAGCAATAAATTCCATCTGGTGGGAGACCGTAACGAGTATCAATGTTCTATTCAAGTATATTGATATAACACTTTTACCCATGTAATCCTGCATCATTATCCCTTGGAATGCTTTTAGTTAGGTTTCTGAGAGTTGGTGCTCATTTTTTAATGATTAAAAATAACACAGGTATAACATAGGTATAATCGGATAACAGAATGGGCTAAACTCAATGGTGATTCAAACAAGAAATGAATTTAATGTTCTCCAGTAAATCCCTTTGACCATGCTGTTAAATTCCCTTTCTGCACTAATGAGTCACACCTTGAACAGACATCATGGATTTCTCTTAACTATAAGAGCAGTCTTAGCTTGGCAGTTAAGCCTCAATGTCACCTCTAAGTATGTTCAGTTCAATCAAATGTAACAAATTCAATTCACACACAGTTCAAGTTTTCTCTCATTCTTAAGACTCAAGTCTGGCTCATTAGCCCTGCCACACGGAAGGGAGGCATAGCCTATTATTTCATTCAGTTTCCTGTCTCCGTCCACTCATCCCAATCTATTATCTTCTGAGTCTTGCAGAGTTAAGGTAGGAGGACTTTTAGACTTCAGTGTCTCTGAGTGTGTCACATGCTCAAATTCTGTTCTTTCCATGGAACACAGATGGGTTCTTTGTTCCCATGGAACTTCTATACTGCATGGTTCTCTAGGCGACATCTCCGCTCCGGCTCACATAGGTTCATCTCACTACTTCTTAATGTTGGTGTCCCCCTCCCATGGCAGGAAACCCTCAGGGTGGCTTGACTTGGTTAACTTTCTTCAGTATCTACTTGCTGTGTAGGAAACTAGTACATCTTCTGTGTATTATACCCAGAGCGGGTGGGCTGACTCTTGCTGCCCTCTGTGTAGTCAAACTCTTGCCTTGAGAAGACTCTGGGACAGAAGCTCCCAAATTTCAAAGAATATAAGTTGAAGCTCCTAAGGACTTTTTACCGTATTCCACTTAGGTGGCAGCATGGGTGGGCCTGTGAACAAATGAAGCTTAGCAAGCATCCAGCCAGGGTAATGCCAGTTTCCCCTTCTTGTTGTCAGCATTAATTTCTAAGAGTATTTCTTTTGGGAGCAGAAAAATCACTTAAAGGAATGGCATCCCCTGCCTTTCCCCTGGATGTGAAATGGTGTGGAAAATATCCTAGAATGCCACACTTCCTGCCAACTTTCCTCTTCAACAAAATTATGAATTCTGTTTTGTAAGCTGGATGGAATTGTGGGAATGATAGCAAAAAACCAGTTTGACTCCCTCTTAGAAAACTCAAGCATAAGGTGTCTGAAAGCTTTTTGGCTGTTCTGTTTGGAACATGGAAATACTACTTGTTGTCCTCAGTATGGGGCTTTAGCCAAAATTCCAAGACTAAGGAAAGGTCCCATTCAACATATTATGACACATGGTCTTTGAAAGTTTCAGAGAAGCACAAAAAAGAAAATTAAAATCACCAGTCATTTCTCCACTGCTGAAGTTTTTGTGTCAATGCCTATTATCCTTCTTAGCTAGATGTACGCAAATATATATGGTCAGAATAATATTTTATAGATCCTTTTGATTCTTGCTTTTCCACTTAAATTATTCAAATACAATTCATTGTTCTCATAAAGTGTACTTTTCATTGGTGCATAGTTTTGCAGTATTTTATAAAATTTGCAATCACAAGAACATTTGCATTGTTTCTGGTGTTTCCTTCTTACATAATGCTTTGTTTATTAATTAATTTATCAAATATATTTTGAGTGCCACTATGTGCCTGTCTCTGATATGTGCCTAGAATACATCAGAAAGCAAGACAAATGCAGCATAAATCTGTGAGAATAAAGGGGTAAGAGGAAACTTTCGGGGTATATATATTATATGTTTACTGTCTTGATTGTGGTGGTGGTTTCATGGGTGTGTGCATGTCAAAACTTAACAAATTTCATATTTTTAATATATGCAATTTATTGTATTTCATTTGTACCTCTATAAGCTGTTAAATAGCAAAAAATTATAATGAGAGAAGACAGTTTTCCTAAGTTTATTTAGACATTATGGGTTAATATCTGAGAAGCCTCAGCCAAAGATCTGCTAAGAAACCAGTGGTATGTCAGGATCTGAGGTTGCTAACTTACAAGTCAAATGGAAGGAAGACTGAAAATTGTCCAGTATTTGACTTAATGCATGGGGCTGTATTTTCTTATTTCTGTCACAAAATTACCAAACACGGTGGCTTAGAGCAACACAAATTCTTTTTTAATTCTGGAGAGTAGAAATTCGAAATAAGTTTCACTGGGTTAAAATGAAGGTATCAGAGGGCCTGATTCTTTTTGAAAGTTTTTTTTTGAGGGGGTAAATATGTTTCCTTGCCTTTTGTAGCATCTAGAGACTGGCTACATTTCTTGACTCATGACAGGTTCTCAAATCACTCCAACCTCTTGCTTACATCATCCTATCTCCTGTTACTGACCTGTAGTAGTTTCTCCCTCTGCCTTCCTCTTAAAAGGCCACTTGTGATACAGCATTCGGCCCACCTGGATAATACAGGCTACTCTCCTAATCTTAAAATACTTTATTTAATCACATTGGCAAAGTCCCTTTGGCCAGCTAAGGTAACATATTCACAGAATCCCAGGATTAGGATGTGAACATCTTGTGGGCAGGTGGGGGGGATATTATTTAGCCTACCACAGAGGTTATTGTAGAAATACTAAATAATGTATTTCAAGTTAAAGAGAGTTGGGAAGGGAGTGAATGAGAACAATGAAGGGAGCAGGTATAAATGATTTTGTAAGAATTTTGTTGTAAGTGGGAAAGAGAGAGAAATTGGAAGTGTGAAGATACATGAGTCAGGAGAAAGAATTTGATTATAATGGGAAATATTGAACATGTTTAAATGCTGATGGGAAAAGTCCAAAGGGCAGCAGAGGGTGAAGATAGAGGAAAGAGATAACAGATGTTCACATTTTCTGAGAACGCCAAGGGGCTGCACTGAGGAGCCAGGAAGGACTGAACATTGTCATTTACTCAGAAGCATTTGTGAAAAGATTTGGGAGTAGAATACTATAACTGTAGAAGACAGTTTCTTTCTTTTTTCTCAATTTATTCTTGGTTAATTTTTATTATTTTTCAAAACATTTATTTATTTATTTATTTGCACTGGGTCTTAGTTGTGGCAGGCGGGCTCCTTAGTTGCGACTCCAGGGCTTCTTAGTTGCGGCTCACAGGCTCCTTAGTTTCAGCACATGGACTCCTTAGTTGCGGCAGACGGGCTCCTTAGTTGCAGCTCTCTGGCTCCTTAGCTGTGGCATGTGAACTCTTAGCTGTGGCATGCATGTGGGAGCTAGTTCCCTGACCAGGGATTGAGCCCAGGCCCCCTGCATTGGGAGCGCAGAGTCTTATCCACTGCGCCACCAGGGAAGTCCCTTGATTAATTTTTAAAAGACATTACATAATTATTTCTTTGCTTTATGGTTAGTTTTTAAATTACACTGTTTTCTTTCTCTCCCTGTCTCTCAAAGAGAATGTTAAAAACGCCAAACTATGTTTCCTAGAAATCTAAAATGAACAACAAAATTGCTGCTGAAGAAAGCTGTGGTTTTGTAGATCTGCATGATTGCTTTCCTTCATATTTTGAATTTCAATTTTTTTCTAACTTTTCACTGGTTTGAATTTTTTTGTCAGACTTTACTAAACTGTACTATCAAGTGAACTACACTGAATGAGTTATTGTTCCCCAAGGTTTACCCTTAACATTTCATATCACTATTTTTTCTTCCTCTCTTCCCATTGTCATTTCTGTGCATCCCGAATACAACAGATCATGGCTTCCACTGGGATCTCCAGGTAGAGCATTTCCAAGGTTTCCTGTAATTGGTGTCTGCTGTGCCTGCTCACTGAACGTTATGTAAATGATGGCAGGGACTAAGAACCCAGAGGTGTGTGTATGTGTGTATGATCCTGTATGAATGGATGTGTGTGAGTGCATTTGAGCGTGTGAATGATCTCTGTGTGTATGTTGATGTGAAGGGGATAACTGAAAGATTTTAGTAACAATTTTCAAGTCAGGATCTTCCTTACCCTGTCTAGTGTAGTGATAAAATTTTCAGTTTGTAATACAACTTTATACATCTGTTGGGCATTTATTGTTTAAAAGTCACAGTACTAGCAGCTGTTAAGGAAAATAGTTGTTCTTAGAAAGTAAAAAATCTATTGGGAGAGTGGTTGAAAAAGGAAGGGGGAAGAGCTAAGTAACTAGAAATATTAGGAAACGTGACAGTGGCCTAGGGCCTACTTTATATTGGGTAGTCAGACACAGCCTCTCTGAGGAGGTTCCTGCTTAAGTTAAGCCCTGAATATCAGTTATCCAACCAGGATGTTGAACTGAAAGTTATATGTCATTAAGGATATTAGTATTATGGAATTTCAGAAAAGATACTAATCTGATTTGACTGTGGGGTCCAGAAAGTTTTCAGATAAGATAAGGCATTTCAGAAAGATGGGACACAGGCAGGAAGGAACAGAGGGTGGAGGGATAAATGTAGCTGTGGGAATGAACTAAGTGATGGAGCCCATGGCAAGGAACAAGGGGCGAGTCCAGGAAACAGAAACAGCTTCATCTTGGTTGCAGCTGAGGGTAGAATTATGTGAAATAAAGTGGAAAAGGTGTTTGAGATCATATTGTGTAGGGTCTTAAATGGTTGTGTGGAGAATCTGTATTTAAAAGTTCACAACGTAGCAGCATTAAAAGTACAAAAGAATGACACAATTGAAATTATAATAATGAGAGCTGCTATTTATTGACGTTACTATATGCCAAGTACTTCATATATACTATCCCTTTTTATATACTCCTTACAAAGTTGCAGAAGTTTATTATCACAGGTGAGTTAATCTGATGCTCAGCTGTGGGAAGTAATCTGCCTGTAAGTCACAGTACAAGAAGGGATTTGAACTGAGGTCAGAGAAATGCCTCAAGTCAGGGAGGCCAATTAAGAATCTGGTACAATCGTTGAGGTGTAAGATGTAAGGGGACATGAATTACAGTAGTGACCACGAGCCCAGAAAAGAGAAGATGCAAAGTCTATAAGATATAGGATCATATTTGATGTAAAGAAAAAAAAAGGAATAAATATTTTAGATTATATAATCCAAGATGATACCATGGTTATTATTTTCAGTTTTAATGCTATTAATATTTTTTCTAACTATTGTTTTTAGCATTTTAAACAAAATATGTACTCAGCATATGAGATTTTAAAAATACATAATAATAGGAGAGAGGGAAAACTTTCCTAATTTCCTAACACTGCTAATGCTTTCGTACCTATTGATAATCACTGCATTGATAATCACCCTTCTGAACTTTCAAAAGTATATGCAGAGATATCTGAAGGATTCTTTTAAAAACACTTTAACATTACTATTATTGTACTGTAGGTGGAAGTTACAACCTTTTACATTGAATTACCATTGCCTTTTCATATTGTTATATAAACTTCAAAAATATTTTACCATCTGTATAATAATGGGTTTCCGTTACCTTAATTTAATCATCTACTTACTGTTTCCATTTAGATGGCTTCTGGTATATTTTTAAAGATAGCTTTTACGTGCAGTTTTTTTGTTTTGGTTTTTTTTTTGCATTCAAGATTGTATACTTAGAACGGATTTTCAGAAATGAAATTATAAAATCAAAGAATTTGGCCATTAGATATTGTGTGAGACATACTACCAAAATACTTTTCAAAGAGTTTTGCCAATTTAAATTCATGTCAATAATTTTTGAGAACTACATCTCACTACAGTCTCAAAAGCAAGGAATATTATATTTATAACATGATATCAAAGGAGAAATTTAGGCCAGTGCTTTAAAATAATAAATGCCAGTGAGATATGTCACATCACTCTGCAGGAGTTGCAAAAAGTAGGTTGCCAAGACATGGTTAAATGACTCCTAAGTCTCTTACCACATAGAAAAAAAAAAAGTGAAGAGGGTAGATGGAGTAAAGATTGTTAAAAGGATTTTGATTTGGGGAGGAAGCTGCTAGTTTTCTGTGTATTGGACACATTTTCCAAGTGAGGTGGGACTGGGGTACCTACTCCTCCCTTTAAATCTTATAAAATAAGTTCGTACAGCACAGATGGAAAGCCCAGAATTGGGTCCTGTTCCACTGGAGGATTCAATGGACTGGACTCTGATTCCTTCCTGAGAAATCTCAAGTTTGAGAAGTCGGCTGGGTATTGAAGAAGTTGTGGCTCCACTCTCTGCGTTTGTTATGGGAACTAGACAGGATCGCGAGAGAGTGAGACAAGGTGGATTTAGGCCAGAGGCCCTGGGCAGGTGTACACACTTCATCAGAGACAACCTGGAGGTGAGGCTATCTTCCTGGGCTGGTAAGTGAAGGAGGCCCTCAGATGCAGAGAGATGTATTTCTGTAGCGCTTGGTTTTACAGGAGAGAGAAGCCTAGCCTGGGTGTAGGTAGGTCTCAGTGAAAAAGGCTGCTGAAAGAAAAGGTCAAGCTTTAGTGAAGGTGCAATCATTTGCCGGCACCAGAGAGTATTTTGGTAACTTCCTGCCTTTTTTCCCCTCCAACCAGTAGTTTGGGGTCTGTCCTTTTCATCTGTGGGCAGAGCAGGAGCTCACTCCACTGAACAAATTTACAGGGACAACGAGAGATTAAAGTAAAGGGAAGGGGGAGTCCTACAACTTTGTTTTCATTTATATTTATTTAGCAATCTGTGAAGTTTAAGGTTTTTGACAGTTTGATTGACCAGCCATATTTCTCTTTTGAATTATCAATAAGCATATTTATTTCTTTCAATAGTAGTCTACTTAAGTTTTCAAGGGAAAAGAAGAAAACATGAATATGGCTTCTATGACATGAGTTGGATTATACAGGAAATCACGACCAGCTATTCTTGAAAATCCTTCATGCAATAAGCAAAACTTCCAATAAAAACAAGCATAAATTTGAATGGTAAATCTTTGTATTCTAATCAAATACCTAAAAATATTCTTTTTTACACTTTCTATTTGATGACTTTGTAGTTTCTGTACGTATATTGAAGTTACATTTCATCCTAGTTATAGCAAAAATAGCAAAGTGCTATTTAGAAGGGTTTGTGGCCATGTAGGAGTCAGGTGGTGTAGTATGATGGAAAAGGCAGCAACATTTAACCACAGAAGAGCATTGTTCAGTTCAGCCCCAGTTTTGTCTCTTACTAATTATGTGGCCTTGGAAGAGTAATTTAACCTCAGAGTCTCAGGTTTTAAATATATGAAAACAGAGAGAGTTGCCATATAGAATAAAACAAGATGGTGTATGTGAGGCAGAATGGAGTAGTTTGTGTCTTGGCCTCCTACCCTCCTCTTCCCACCGCACTCCTACCTCACGCTTACTCCTATTTGTAGGGAGGGTGTCTTTGGGTGTCAAGTCAGACAGATAATCTGTCAGCATAATAGCATCAAAGCTCTTCTAAAACAGGCAGTCTCAATACAAGCAAGAGAAAAATCTGTTGATATTTCTTTTTGAAGCGCCTTAACAGGATCAGCTGGGGAAATGTTTCAGATTTTCAAAAGTTCCCCCAAACTTAATACATTATCAGTAAGAAAAATAAACAGTGATTTCCTAAACATGAGCACTTTCTGCTCTCCTCCACCTACCACATGGAAAGCAATGTGGCACTAATCATTATTTCTTCAGCAGTGCAAATTACCTCTGCCTTGTATTCCCACCCTATCTTAAACACAGGGTTCCCTTTCATGTTATAGCCAGAAGGGTGAGCTTGTTAAAAACTTGTCCCACCATTCTCCAAAGTGCCATTCAGGGATCCACTCATGTGCCTCTCATTAATGACAAAGACCTGTGTCTAAAGGAGTGTGCAAAACCCCAGAGAGTGTAAAGATTCAAAGTGTTACTGAGGCCAAACCATCTTATCTGTAGGTGAGCCTTCCGGGTCATGGTAGATTCACCCAGATGAAATAAAGTGTAGAATTTTCCATGTGCCTGGGCCTCCCGTGCAATCACTCGATGCAGAGCTTTAGATCACCTCCTCCATACTGAATACAAATTACCCAATAAAACAAATAAAAGCTCTCCAAGGCTATATCATACATCATATAAATTGTTTAGCTCCATTGAAAAAACAAGTATTATGCAGGTCAAGTAGCAAAGTTAAATATCCACATTTACAAAATTTAGAAGTAATTGTTTAAAATCAAAATGCAAATTAATTCCTTTCCTCCTTTTGAAAACTATTTCATAAAATTAAAAGTATACCTCAAAAAGCCAAATATATGCCCATTTTCTTTATATAACTTTTATGTGTATATAGCTTTTATTAATGTAGTTTTATAGGGGTGAAGATTCTAAAGAAAATATGTCTATTAAGTATTGCAGAACTACGAGGGATTGCTTATTCAGACCCTTGATTAAAACAATACTTCCAGGTTTGAGGATTTTTATCCTCTACTGGAGAACTGAACAAAACCCCTGTAATTTAGTTATGCAACATTACTCAGTTTAACTGGCATTTATGTTCTCCCATGTTCAAACACGAATGGGGAAAGAACATTCCTCATCCATCAGAGGACACGGACTGTATTTTGTTAGGATAGTCATCTTGTTATGTCCCATTCAGCTCAGCCCCATTAAGCTTTTGGGCCTAGAATTGCTGCCTGCTGCCAGGATTAATATCTCAGTATTTTTCCCCCTTAGTTTATGGGTACTTTTCAGGAATTAAATGATCATTCAGAAAGTTGGCTTCAGTTTATGAGCTGTTAAACCTATGGTAGATATGATACAGCAAAAGGGAAAGCATAAAAGTTATTAGTAGCAATTTTCCTTTGCAGATATGTTCTGGTTCCATTTTTTTTTTCTTTAAGACCAAAGATCCATATTCCTTCCTAAGCCTTCCTCCTATGTGATTCCAGGTTTTATATCAGTATGGACCAGGGTCCCCCAGGTAGTAAAGGGAAGCTTATCCAATAAGCATCAATATTTCTTCCTTTAAAATGGCAGTTTTCGGGGCTTCCCTGGTGGCGCAGTGGTTGAGAGTCCGCCTGCCGATGCAGGGGACACGGGTTCGTGCCCCGGTCCGGGAGGATCCCACATGCCGCGGAGCGGCTGGGCCCGTGAGCCATGGCCGCTGAGCCTGCGCGTCCGGAGCCTGTGCTCCGCAACGGGAGAGGCCACAACAGTGAGAGGCCCGCGTACCGCAAAAAAAAAAAAAAGGCAGTTTTCCACATACGTTAATTTCTCTTTCTCCCACCATCGTATTTATTCTGCAAGTGAGGTAAAACACTATATGCCATGGTAATAAAGTCTAGATAAATGAAAAAAATGTCATGGAATGAAAAAGTTTTTTTGGTGCTCAAGGTTGTCTATATGACTGTTGATAAAACGTGTCAGATTGACAGCTCTGGAAATTAAAATTTGTAGTCTACAGAATGGATCAGCAGTTGGTGGCAGCAGGAATCATCATCATCAGTAAACAGTATTCGTTGAACTGCACTTTATGTATATCAGCTAGTTCAGGCATAAATCTCTGTTAACTCTCTACAATCAAAGCATTGTTGCATTAAATGGAAATTTATGAATGAATATTTGAATTACCATACATGCCCAAAATGTTTAATTTGTTTGCCTTACTGCTGGTCATGTGCTTTGCCAGTTTCTAACTTTTAGCAGACTTAGGAAGCTCTCTATTGTTTTTTCCTCAGGGAACTACTTACTCTGGCAATACTTGGCTACTGTGTCATTCACAAATACAAATGGATGCTAAAAAAACAAAACAAACAAACAAAAACGCTGCTCTGTTATACCCACATCGTGAAACAGAATAAGAGTGAAGCACACAACATTTTTTCAGTGCATAAATTCACCATGTTTATTCTCTGTAGATAAGTTACATAATTGAAGACTTCTATTTCCCTCTTCTATACGTGGTTTACACTTGGTTTCCTTAAGGACTGTCTCTTTCTCTCTCTCTTTTTTAAAATTCAAATTGAGTTAGGGCCCGCAAATTAGAGAAGAGTTTGACATTATTTAAAACAGTAAAAAAGTAAGCATGTAATTATAAATTCTGTTAAAATCTAAGGGCCTCATTAACCATTGCATTTTTAAAACTCACCCCCGGTTTCCAGCTCACTGATATTTCAAAACCTTCCGTAACACACTGTCCCCATACCACACTCCCGTCTCAGCACATGTCTGCTCCTGGGCCCGTTGACTTTCCTCTTTTTTTGATGGCACTCTAACTTATTTATATATTCCACTGTAGGGAAATCGGTTGTTTGCGTATGTTTCTCCCATTAGACTGAGAGTTTATTGAAGGAAGGTTCTCAGTTGGTGGCATCTTTGTAAACTCATCCTGGTCGCCTCACACAGGACCTGGCACACTCTGGATACTCTGTCAATATGCAGAGAGTAAATATATGTGTCTTATGACAACATCTGTTCCTTCCAATCATTACTGCCACTCATATTTCATCCTGTGTTTGTTTGCTGGACGAACTCTAAAACTTTGGATTGTTTTGAGGAATAACTTAAAAGTTTTCTCTGAACTGATATTTTCAGGTCTTGGGTGCACTGGACCTAAATCCCTTAAATAAGCAAATAGTTTTCAGGGAAGCAGGCTACCATCCAGCCCTCATTGGCAGGGTCTAAACTTCTCTAATGAGAGCTGGCTGCTATTCTGAGCCAAGGGCCCTGTCTGTCTGTTTCTATTTAACAGCAAAGTCCTTAATCTTCATCATTCTCAAACCCCCATTTGTTTTCCAATTTTTCTCACATTCTTAACATAAGCCAAATAAAGTAGTTCCATTTCCTGTCCTTTTTAATATCATATTTTTACAGGATACTCATGGATATCAGATTTTTCTGCGTCTTTCCCACTAACTAAACCATTTTTTCTGCTTTCAATCTGTAGAGAAAAATCTTTCTCCACTGGCTTTTGATTCTGATTAAGAGTAGCCCTGTCTGTCACAGAGAACTGATAGTATGGGACAGTAGCTGGATGTGTACACAAATAACTGTACTGCAGTTTTGATAAGCAAAAGATGTGAAATATGTCCAAGGACCAAGGAATATAGAGGAAAGAGAGATGCTCTCTGCTTGGAGATGTCAAGGACTGACTCCAGAGTCTTATCAGACAAATCACAGGGCCAAGGGCATTTCGGAAAAGTCTGCAGCATGTGTAAAGGCCCAGAGGCATGACAGAGCATGGCATGGGCAACTGCTGGAAGTTCTGTATCTCTGAAGCATGTAGTATAACTTTGGAAGTTGTGGGAGATATGGTTACAGCATTGAAGGGGGTTCAATATGAGAGACATAGTACAATTAGATACCCGTTTTAGAAAGTTAACCCTGGCATCAAGGTAGAACCTAAATTAAAAGGAATGAGAATCATCAGTACATCCGTCAGTACATCAGTACATCTAAAGTGAACATCAAGGCATTTAAAGATAAAATAATAGAAGCACAGGGTTAAGGGATTAACCATTTTCTATCCTGGAAAAAGGAAGCTATTTTAAAGGGTTACAAATTGTGAGGATGAGTAAGAACTCTAGGGAATAACAGTGCATAGTAATGGAGATGTTGGAAATTTGAATATTGAGCAGTGAGTTATGTGTACATAATTGAGAATTCTAAGGTTGTATGTGTATAATAAAAAGCTCATAGAATTAAGCAATAATATACATGAGCACCTGTGATGTGCTCTGTGCCTTGCTGTATGGAAAGGATATACATGAAGAGTAGCAAAGAAGAAAAGCTCCCTGATTTTCAGGAGTTGGGGACCAATATAAAACTGAAACCAGTTTCAAATAAGTTCTGAGTTGCGGATTTTAATGTTGTGGGACTTCAGAAATAAGTTAGATCAATGTCTTCATTCTACATGCCAGGTGTATAGAGTTTGGAGGAAGTGATGGTACAGCGTGATCCCAGGGGATCACGGGAGTTAAAGTAGAGAGAGGATGGAGCCTAATTCATTTGTAGAATTGGAGACTGACTGGAACATAATTGGTTTAAAATCAACAGAACATGTTGAGGAATAGAAAGGAAAAGTTTGTGTAAGATTACAGAGACTACCTCATCACTCAAACAGGGAGATTAAATGGTGGAGTTGGGAATTGGGAAGCCATAAAGCTTTTGCCCTTCATGGCATGGGGGAGAGACAAAATAAGGTGTTGCAGGAAGGCTGGTCTTGGAGGAGATGTATATGATGCAGTCACAGAAGGCTCAGAGTAGCTTCCAAAGAAGAGTTACCAATCACCCAATTGTCTTCGCAACATGAGACCTCAAAGTGCTTCCTTTTGTGCCCTTCTTGTGTCTAGACACAACTTCTGTTTGCCGTTATAATTTTTTTTTGATACATTGCTCATAACCAGAATTCAGAAGATACCCCACTTCTATGGAGAATGTGAAGACCTGAGTTTTTTGCCACTACATGTAAAGATCCTGCTACTACAAGTAAAGATTCTTGCTAGTGGTTTCCTCCGATGTGACTTGAGATATTTTACTTTCTTCCTTCTCTGCTAACCTGTGTACATATTGAAAAAAAAAAAAAAAGGAAATCAGGAACTGTATAGTACTGAGCACAAGGTAAGCGTTACACATACTTTCTGAATAATATAATACATTAAAAAAATCTATGGATAGTTAGAGAAACCTCCTCATTGTGGAGGCTGTAAACCTCTTTTTTTTTTTTCTGGACATTTGGCTAAATCTGCAGGTAGACATAGTAAACCCTGCTCTCGTATTCCAGCGCGTATTGTAACTACAAACAACTGAGGCTGATTTCCACAGCCACGTTAGAAAAGTTAGGCCTGCCGTTGAGTTCCACCTCTGTAATACTTGGCTTTCATATAACAGTTTTCAAGCTTCATTTAGTTGGTACTGAAGAGCCCACTGTTGCTATGATATGTATGGAAAAACGATTCTAGTCAGGCGCACTAAATTCCTTGAGTAAATATGTGTAGTGGAAAGAAGAAACACATTAGGTCTGGTACTAGTTTGAGGCCTGGCAAACGAAATACTCTATGAACTTCTAGTTTTAAAAAATGAATTCAATGCTGGAAACGCAAGCTTTGTGGCAGCATTGCCATGACTGGCTGCTGTTGGAGAGCTGACACTGTTCCGATAACACTATGTTCACGTGGACCAAATCTGTGAATTTAGGAAGGAAAAAGAAGGAGCAAAGTTAAGGAGTCAATTACTGTCAATTATACCGCAAAGGCTATGTGTGGAAAACATTAATAAATCACTGAAAAGTAAAGAGCTGGGAAACTGCCATTTAAGTGGAAAACTTGTATATCAGAAGTAGCAAACTAGAAGCAGGTGGTATGAATCTGGCTTGGACGTGTGTTTTGTTTGGCCTTGGTGTTTTAAAAACGTAAACTTGTCTGTCTTTATGTATGGCTTGTGGTCTCTGCCTCTCCACTTTCCCCATCACGCTCTACTGTCTTATACTGTCACTCTCAATTCTTTTATGCACCTGATGTTATTCAAGTTTGCACCACCTAGAATAATTTTTTGAGGTTTTTTTTTTTTTGTAGCAGTATTATATTGTAGTAGAAAAACTTTGAAGGCAAAAGACTTGAGGTGAAATTTGAATTAAGTGATTTGTTGACTGGGCAGTGCATCTCTATAAACTTTATTGTTCTCCTCTTTAAAAGAAGAGGCAAAAATAACACTACCTGCTATGCTTATCCCATAGGCTAACGCAGGCTAAATGTGGAATTACAAGTAAGATACGGTAGGAGTGTATTTTTCACCCTAAGTGTGGTATGGTTAGCTATTATTTTGTTTCAAAATGAAGAACTTTGTTTCTTGAATCCTTTAATTCACAGACATTTCACAACGATTATAACCAACTTTGGGAATCATATGTCTGGGCCCTTTCAAGTTTCTGGTCTACATATGTCATTAGATCTCAAACTTGATGCACAATGGAATAAATGGTGGAGCTTTAAAAAATACTTATGACTTCCCTAATCATTCTGAGTTAATTGATCTGGGGGTGGTCTGGGCTCTGGAGTTGAGGCTGTATTGTTTTTGGTTTTGTTTCTGTTTGTTTTTACACTCCCCAGTTGATTTTAATGAGTAGTCAAAGCTTGAGAACTATGGCTTACACTGATTCAGTAAAAATATCACTTAAAAAACAAAAGAAAAGAAAAGAAACATCACTGAATTATAAAATTTAGCCAGAACTGATTTGGTCATTCTCAGACTATTTTGTAGTAAAACAGAATGCTGGTTAGTTATTCCATCTTTTAATTCAGTGATTCTCAAAAAGTGTGGGCAGTATTAGTACCACCTGGTATAATAAGCTGACTAATGGCCCCCCAAAGATGTCCTAATCCCCAGAGCTGATGAATGTTATTTTACATGGCAAAAGGGACTTTGAAGGTGTAATTAAGTTAAAAATCTTCAGGTGAGTACAATAGCCTGGATTATCCAGGTGGGCCCAGTGTAATCACAAGCATCCATATGAGAGGAGGCGGAAGAATTCAAGTCAGAGAAAGTATGTACGGACAGAAGGTGGGAGTCACAGAAAAGCGAAGAGGTTACTGCTGGAAGCATCTCTGGCTTTGAAGATGGAGAAAGGGGCCATAAGTCAAGGAATATAAGTGGCTTCTAGGAGCTGGAAAAGGTAAGGAAATGGACCCCTGCATCCCCCAAGCAATTCTGCCAACAATGATTTTAGCCCTTTGAGACCCAGTTTCAAATTTCTGACCTCCCAAACTGTAAGATCACAAATTGGTGTTGTTTTAAGCCACTAAATTTGTGGTGATTTGTTATAGAAGCAATAGGAAACTGATAACCTGGAAATTCATTAAAAATACAAATTGTCAAGGCCTCTCCTGGACCTACCATATCAGGATCTCTAGAGGGTGCGTTCAGTAATTCAGCCTTTCATGAGCTCTCCAGGTGATTCTGATGTACAGTAAAATTTGAGAACCATTGCTTTAGATTATGTTATTTAGTTTCTTTTCTTTCTCAAATTTATGGTTTGAATGGCTTTGAAGTGGGAGAGTATGTACAAACACTCAGTTTGATTACAGAAAGTTTTATATAGGGAAATAGATTTAAAATAATCCTTTGAAGAAGGCATTTAAACTGAAGCTAGTTTGGGGAAGATTCTCAATGTCTGGCATGATCGCTAGGCTCGTAAAAATGTGTGTTTTAAGAGAGTTCTGATCTTTAGTACAGAAATTACAGACTTCAACTTAACACATTCTTATTTGGTGAGCACACAATTGATAATATCACTAGACATCCCTTCTTGTTATAGGAGGCTTTGAGGAAGAGGTAAAGTCAACCTAGGAATCCCAAATCCTATCTTCTTTTCAGTTTCAGTGCTATTCTCACAAGAAGTTTAATTTGAACCTGAAGTGGAACAGCTAGCATATATTCACATGCTTTAAACGTCCATGCATTGTCAGAGAGAGTGGGGGGGGGGGGGGAATTTACATTTTAACAAAATGT
This sequence comes from Neophocaena asiaeorientalis asiaeorientalis, assembly GCF_003031525.2. Classification (NCBI taxonomy): domain Eukaryota; kingdom Metazoa; phylum Chordata; class Mammalia; order Artiodactyla; family Phocoenidae; genus Neophocaena; species Neophocaena asiaeorientalis. Next base: position 9,589,606 of record NW_020174561.1, read on the forward strand.
TTGTAATTTCAAAATACCTTGATTGACTACCGCCCAGTGAGTGAAAACCATATGCAGTCGGTAAACGTGGAAATTCTCTGCTGCTTTGATTCTCATAATGAAAACTTCAAGCAGCCCCACATCTGTTCCCTTAGGTCTATCTAATCCCATTGTGTCTGTTTAAACTGTTGGCAAGTATGCACATGGTTTTGAAGACTAGGCGCCTCTCTGTGGGGAGCAGCATAGAGACTACTGATTTATATCCCTAAGGCTTCTGATGTATTGAAAGCCAAAAATTTCCACTTTGACATTGAATGGTGACTAGTTTAGCTACTATAATATTACCAATCCGGCAGCTCTTGAAACTGTCTGTATGTGAACTTTTCATTTGACCCAACTGGGTACTCTACATTTGTCACTTGAACCTAAGAACAATCTTCTAAAAACGTTGAAGTCACTTCTCCTTCTGTTATTTATAGCATGGCTGGTAATTTCTTCGTCAAACTACTTAACTGTATTTTATCATACTTTTAAAAATATGGTATGAGGATCTAAAGTTCAGGGAAGTATAACAGTCAGTTGAAAAATACTAACCAGAGAAGTAATCATATAGTCTTGTGTCACCTGACATGCAGTGAACAAGCTGATGAATGAGTTAGGATTTAAATGGTAATTATCATTCATCATTATAATAGACTTATTAATTCATAAATTCTTGGTAAGCCAATTTTCTATAAAAAGGTTAATAATAAAAGTGGAAAAGAAAAAAAATTGCCTCAATGTGATAAAAAATGTAAGAGCTAAAATATCTTTACTGCCACATATCCCTCCTAATTATCCAGTAGTTTTATATTAAATGTTTCTTAATACAAGACTATATTTTCTCAGTATTTTGAAAGAACAAAAAGTACAATTTCTTTTATTACTCACCCCCTCACACTCCCCTATATGAACCAGCGTAAATACAATAACCAAACTGAGATAATATTTGAATGCTCTAAATTAATATAATCCCAAATAAACTGAGATGGTTTTGAACAGTGATTCTTGTTAGTAAATGTCAAGGTATCACATTTCAAGTGTTTACGGGACTAAATCTTGCATATTCCACACAGTAGCAGTATACAGATATCTGCTTCAGATTTATGTGCATAAAAATGACAAATTGAGCCGAACGTAAGCATGATTAAGTTTTCTTTAGTTTGAAAATGCCAATCAGCCATCTTGACATCAATTTCAACAATACCGGTAAAGCATTTTTGTTGCACTCCATCCCTTAATAGAGCTACAAAAAGAAATGCAGCAACTGCAGAAGAAAAAAAAATAAGATCAGCTCTAAACACTGCTAAAGTTTAATCCTAAAAAGTCAAAGATAAAACTTATTGAAATTCTTTCTTAAAATTCTTTAAATAGTCATTTAAAATCGTTACTGTTGATTATATTCAGAGAAATAGGTCAGATTCTATTTGCATAACTTTTGCTCTCAGTTCGGAACATGAACAACAGAGTGCCATGATTAATGATTTTTACCGTTCTTTTTGTTTTCCTGGTGATAGTTGGCATAAAAATGGGCTATCAACCATGTCAAATTGAAGTCAGTAGGAATAAAATAAATCAAAATCCTTAAGTTGAGTCAACTATAGAGTCAGAATATGATACTCCACTGGACAAATTTGCATCCAATTTTGGGGGGCAATTTTTGGTCATCAAAATAAGTGCATTTCCCATTAAGTTGGCAGTAAAGCTTGAGGGAGAAAGATCACATTGTTTACTGTAAAACTGATACTATAAAGATTATATGAGATCACATGTATAGATCCAGATATGTAAACTGTAATGGGATTTCAAGTAACAGAATAATTATGAATTTCAAATTTTCCTTTATATGCAGTAAAAGTTAATAGTACAGTAAAGATCCAAATCTCTAGGCCATAGGCAGATAACTTGCTGTTAACATTAGTGATTGGAATTTTGTTTAAATAATAGCTGTATAATTAGGACCACATTGCCTGACAAATGTTTGGCACATACAGCTTCCAAGGTTTCATACACCTTGGAAAGAAAGAAGGCAATATCTAACAAAAGTTGATAATAGCCAAAACAACATGGAACAATAAGACCTTCCTTCCTCCCTCCCTCCCTTCCTTCCTTCCTTCCTTCCTTCCTTCCTTCATTCCTTCCATTCTTCCATTTATTTTTTTGTTTTTATGTTGGAGAATATGTGTGTTAGGTGAGCTCTCTGATGTCTTGCCTTGAGGCTCATTTTATGCTTCTAAAACTGAATAATGGGATGGCACATCAGACTGCAGTAGGGAATTTTCCTTTGTAATCGGAGTTCTGAGGAGATATGTTATACTGTATCGTGTTAGAAAAATTAAACAGGTCATCCATGCCTTTCCTGACTATTCTGTTCTTCTCCCTTAGTGGGCAAGAGTAGAATTTCCTGAGGAAGGATGCTCTCTGTCAGGCAGACAGCCCAATGCCCGACCAAAATAAATGAATAAATAGACTAGTTAGTTAATTAATTAATTTAAAATAAAGAAATAAATCAAAGGCTCAACTTTGCCACTTTATCACAGACTGCCTTTGAACCTTAAACACCAGGCTGTGGCTGGGGATCTCAAGCCCTCTTTAGGTGGTTTAACAAGAGCTGCTTCCGTTAACACTAGGCCTGATGATAAATGTTATGTGGCTGGTTAGAGATTGAAAAGTCATCAAGCTATAAAAGTCTATGTTGTTGCTGAGACTCCAGAGGACTAAGTAGTGTTGGATAATAAACTCAAGTTGTATGAGAATCAGAACATTACAGACAAAGCATTACAGCATGAAATTCGTAATTTATTTGAATCAACACATATATGATTAATAACAAAATAACCTCTCTCCTGAGTGTTACTTTGTTTCTATAAACATCCTGTAGACCTTTGGAATCATTCTTATGTAGAAAGTTCATAGGTGTGATGTACACAATTTGTTGTTTGTGCTGTTGTTAGAACTGTTGACCTGTTACTTATTCTCATCATATTTTCCATGTACATTTTTGCAAATATACATGTAAAGTTCATGCATTCTCAAAACTGTTAAAATATATCGAATACATTTTCTTTCTTCCTGCGACTTCCAATTTCAGGTGTTGTTTTCAGTTTTCTAAAGTGGCAGTTTGTTATTTATTTACTCAACTAAGTCCCTGAAAAAGATCGGAAAGTTCTGACTGCTGGGTGTGCGTGCGTGTGTGTGTGTGTGTGTGTGTGTGTGTGTGTGTGTGTAGTGCTGATCAAGAGAGGGAAATGCGTTTGCACTGTAAGCACAATTCCTCGAATTCTGCCTTCCATCTAGAGACCGAAGCAATCAATCATGACTGACATGATGAGATGCAAAGAGTAAAGATGGCAGGACATGATCACCTACAGAAACTGTTATATTTATCCCATCTGTAACTCATTCATTGTTGCTCCAGTTTTCCTAACATTCTCCCACTCACCTCTGAAAAATTGGCAGAAAATTTGGATGGGTTTATTTTTATGACCTCGTGGTTTCATTCTATTCAATATTTGGGGGGAAATACCAACTCTCATGCTGACTTCTTTCATTAAATATATATTTTAAAAATATACATACTCTGAAAACTGAGAATTCTATATTTATCTAACTAGTTGATTTAGTGCGTAAGATACCTAATCTCCTAGCACTTAACAGCCAGGCACCCCATCAGGTTCCTTGGAAAAGAGGGCATGCTTATCTTGGTAACAATGAAACACTGTTTTTAGGATAGATTTCCTCTCATCTGCCAGCATAGCACATGAAATCCCAAACTAAACTGTTGGGACACATCCTTCAAGCTCCCTCACTCTTAGTTACTTCTCTCTGTGCTGACTTCTGGGGTCCTCATGAAAGAGTACAACCAGAATGCCCACTCTCCAACCTGGTTTTGACTCTCTTCCTGGGTGAGATCAAATGATAATGATTTCTTCTGCTACCAAAGGAATTTCAGAGTTCTGGGAGAAAGTAGGCCTCAAGATGGAGAGAAATGGACAAATATTCCTCAGCCTTTGTTTTTTGCTCACAATGATCTCCCTTTGCCTTACAATACATACATTAGCTAGTATGTGTTATGGAATACTGAAGCATTTATTTGGAACTTACAACACTGCCTTTATACCTAACCATATTTTATCCTTATGCTTTGGCAAACAATATTTAAGCATTTCCATGTAAAAGGGTATTCCTTTTTTCTCTTTATGCCTTCACAGCACGTAACATTTCTGTTTTTCTTTCTCTGTAGACACACAAACTTACACACACACATGCACACTCATGCATGGCATAATCAGCGAAGCAAATTCGGCACATAAAAAACTTGGCATTAAAGAGCACAGCGTGTACAATTAAATGCATATAACATGTGGATTATCTTATAATGCCCAACTCTGGCATTTAAAATTTTACATTAAACTTCCCTGGTTAGGATATCATCTCCATGCAAGCAAGAATTATTTATTTGCATATTGATCACCATATTCCCAATGATTGGCACATAGTAGGCACACATTAAATATTTGTTGAATAAATTAGAAATATACCTTTAACCCTGAAACTTCATCAGATAAGAAAAAGATAATTTGTAATAGAAAAGCTATGACATGATTTGTGATTAGTAATTCATGAAGAGTGAGTAATGTTGATTCACAGGGAATACAAGTTTTCGTGTGGGTTCCTGACAACCTTTCAACTTGAAAATTATTTTAAACAGAAATTTGGTCTGAAGTTGAGAAACAGGGATTCAATATAGAGTTTCTGTTCGCAGGGAGATGGTCTTCTTGCAGATCTGATATGGAGCCAGCACACAGGTGTATCTATACCAGGTACACAGATATTGAAATATTTCCATACTGGCTGATAACTATTATAAATGCTCAGCCTCAAATACCTTCTGTAGCCCCAGGCATTTCAATCTCCTTAAGAATTCCCGGGACCTTCCTGCAATCCCACAAAGAGTTAGTGCCCAGTATAGCAGGGGGCCTCCTGCACGGTGGTCAGAGATCATTCTGAATGACCAGTGCCTCTGCTGTACTGCTTGCTAAATATTTTGAATATCATCTCTGTTTTCCTGTTAGAGTTCTGACAGGAAGCCAGTCCTTGCCATTCTCTCAAAGGTTTCATGAGAGGTGTAAAGTTGTCCTACCCACTGTGCAGAAGATCATTTAAAGGTTTGTTGAAAATGAATGAAAGAATGTGTAACTTTAATAGAGATCAACAGCATAGAACAAAGAGGCATGAGACGGGTAGCACTTCAGAGAGAACCGGTATAGAGTAGAAGTCAGGGAACAGAGATAAGAGAGTAATGCCTTGTCTTGGGCTACAAGGCAAGTGGAGAACAGAACAGCTTGACTGAATAATGATGGGAAGAAACCGGAGGAGGAGGTCAGAGACTGGACAAATGAATCTAGCTACAGTGGTGCCTCTGTGGGCACCCAGGCAGGCTAATGCTGGCATGGTGCACATGTGTGTCAGTCAAAGACATAGACATGAAATCTATCAATCTAATGGGTAAGTGGGGTAGCAGAAATCCAGGCAGTAACACGAAGTAAGGCAGTCCTGGTGACCCTGTTGGCTAAATACGGAATAAATGTGGATACCGGAACCTGAGAAACGAAGGGAACTGGGGAGAAAAGGTTCTTGTGGCAGGATTGTATGTGTTTTATGATTCATTAAGCTAGCCAGAATTAGTGAAGCACCTTATGGATTTCAGCTTTTAAACTCAAAGTGAGGCAATCACTTGAGGTTACTCACCTTCTTAAAACTTATTTTTCCTTTGATTTCTTCTCTGTCTGTCCTTTTGACTTCATAACTTTGTCTCTCATTTATACCTCCAGTCCCCTCTTTCATATACCCACTAGCAGTACTCTTCACCCCAAAGTCCTGGTAAGTTGCTCTTTTCAAATGGAAAGACCTACGGTAGCCTCAATCTTTTTTTTTGTTTGTTTTAATTTATTTAATTAACTTATTTTTTTTTTTTTGGCTGCATTGGATCTTCGTTGCTGTGCATGGGCTTTCTCTAGTTGTGGCGAGCGGGGGCTACTCTTCGTTGTGGTGCGTGGGATTCTCATTGTGGTGGCTTCTCTTGTTGCAGAGCACAGGCTCTAGGCATTTGGGCTTCTGGAGTTGTGGCTCGCGGGCTCTAGAGTGCAGGCTCAGTAGTTGTGGTGCACGGGGTTAGTTGCTCCGTGGCATGTGGGATCTTTGGACCAGGGTTCAAACTCGTGTCCCCTGCATTGGCAGGTGGATTCTTAACCACTGAGCCACCAGGGAAGCCCAGTAGCCTCAATCTTAATGAACACAGTCTTTACCCTGGCCACAAAGCCAGAAACCAGCTGAGCACTGGCGCTCACCTTGGGTAAAGATGCAGGATTTTTACATGAACCAGTTAAGCAGAGGAAGAGGATACAGAATTAGTCCAAAACCGAAGTAAAAGATAGATAAACTGAGGCAGAAGCCCTAATTTTTATAGTCTGGACCAAATCTGAAAGCATGTAATCAATGCTACCACTCAGAGGGCTCATTATCTGGTAGTGGTTTTATGAGAGATAACTTGTAGGTCATGTGGACTGGTAATGCTGTGGGTTCTGGTCAGCTTCTACAAGGATCAGCTGGGCCTGCAGCTGGTAATCATCTGTGACCCTGTCTGCTACATGCTGAAGAACGCAAAATCAGTTGACTTCTCAGGAGAAGGAAGCCATACACACACACGACAGCATAGTGCATGAAGGGGGGAAATAGTGTACACAAAAAGAAGAATGACATATATAGCAAGAAGGAGAATATCTTGAATAGATACTGACCACTAGACATAATGAGAGTCAGTAAACTTCTTGTCACACACATAGGAACAAGAAAGCCGTTGGGAATACAAGACTAAAATATTGGCTGAGCCAATTCCTGGCAAGAGAAATATTACCAACTCCCTATTGAGGAAGAATTGGTAATAAATACTAAACTCATACACCTGTAGTATAAGTTTAACTCATAATTCATACATAACTTAATCTAGTTGATATTTTATAAGTTTTTTCACACAATGATCAAATTATTCTTAAAGAACTTTCTGGATTTAAAAACCCAGTTAAAGAGATTGGTTCAAGATGGCAGAGTGGAAGGACGTGAGCTCACTCCCTCTTGTGAGAGCACTGGAATCACAACTAACTGCTGAACAATCATTGACGGGAAGACACTGGAACTCACCAAAAAATATACTCCACATCCAAAGACAAAGGAGAAGCCACAATGAGATGGTAGGAAGGGCGCAATCACAATAAAATCAAATCCCATAACTGCTGGGTGGGCGACTCACAAACTGGAGAACACTTACACCACAGAAGTCCACCCACTGGAGTGAAGGTTCTGTGAGCCCCATGTCAGGCTTCCCAACCTGGGGGTCTCTCAATGGGAGGAGGAATTCCTAAAGAATCAGACTTTGAAGGCTAGCGGGATTTGATTGCAGGACTTGGACAGGACTGGGGAAACAGAGACTCCACTCTTAGAGGGCAAACACAAAGTAGTGTGCACATTGGGACCCAGGGGCAGGAGCAGTGACTCCATAGGAGATGGAACCAGACCTACCTGCTAGTGTTGGAGGGTCTCCTGCAGAGGCGGGAGTGGCTGTGGTTCACCATGAGGACAAGGACACTGGTAGCAGAAGTTCTGGGAAGTACTCCTTGGTGCGAGCCCTCCCTCCCAGAGTCTGCCATTAGCCCCACCAAAGAGCCTAGTAGGCTCCAATGTTGGGTCACCACAGGCCAAACAACCATCAGGGAGGGAACCCAGCCCCGCCCATCAGCAGACAAGCTGATTAAAGGTTTACTGAGCTCTGCCCACCAGAACAACAGCCAGCTCTACCCACCACCAGTCCCTCCAATCAGGAAACTTGCACAAGCCTCTTAGATAGCCTCATCCACCAGAGGGCAGACAGCAGAAGTAAGAACTACAACCCTGCAGCCTGTAGAACAAAAACCACATTCACAGAAAGATAGACAAGATGAAAAGGGAGAGGGCTATGTACCAGAAGAAGGAGCAAGATAAAAGCCCAGAAAAACAACTAAATGAAGTGGAGCTAGGCAACCTTCCAGAAAAAGAATTCAGAATAATGATAGTGAAGATGATCCTGGATCTCAGAAAAAGAATGGAGACAAAGATGGAGAAGATGCAAGAAATGTTTAACAAAGATCTAGAAGAATTAAAGAACAAAAACCTAGAAGAATTAAAGAACAAACAAACAGAGATGAACAATACAGTAACTGAAATGAAAAATACACTGGAAGGAATCAATAGCAGAATAACTGAGGCAGAAGAATGGATAAGTGACCCGACGACAGAATGGTGGAATTCACTGCTGTGGAACAGAATAAAGAAGAAAGAATGAAAAGAAATGAAGACAGCCTAAGAGACCTCTGGGACAACATTAAACGCAACAACATTTGCATTCTAGGGGTCCCAGAGGGAGAAGAGAGAGAGAAAGGACCCGAGAAAACATTTAAAGAGATTATAGTCGAAAACTACCCTAACGTGGAAAAGGAAATAGCCACCCAAGTCCAGGAAGTGCAGAGAGTCCCAGGCAGGATAAACCCAAAGAGAAACATGCCAAGACACATAGTAATCAAATGACAAAAATTAAAGGCAAAGAAAAATTATTGAAAGCAACAAGGGAAGAACGACAAATAACATACAAGGGAACTCCCATAACGTTAACAGCTGATTTCTCAGCAGCAGCTCTACAAGCCAGAGGGAGTGGCATGATAAAGTGATGAAAGGGAAGAACTACAACCAAGATAACTGTACCCCATAAGGATCTCATTCAGATTCTATGGAGAAATAAAAAGCTTTACAGACAAGCAAGCGCTAAGAGAATTCAGCACCACAAACCAGCTCTACAACAAATGCTAAAGGAACTTTTCTAAGTGGGAAACATAAGAAAAGAAAAGGGCCTACAAAAACAAACCCATAACAATTAAGAAAATGGTAATAGGAACATACATATCTATAATTACCTTAAACGTGAATGCATTAAATGTTCCAACCAAAAGACACAGGCTTGCTGAATGGATACAAAAACAAGACCCATATATATGCTGTCCACAAGACACCCACTTCAGACCTAGGGACATATACAGACTGAAAGTGAGGGGATGGAAAAAAATATTGCATGCAAATGGAAATCAAAAGAAAGCTGGAGTACCAATACTCATATCAGATAAAATAGACTTTAAAACAAAGACTGTTACAAGAGACAGAGAAGGACACTACATAATGATCAAGGGGTCAGTCCAAGAAGAAGATATAACAATTGTAAATATTTATGGACCCAACATAGGAGCACCTCAATACATAAGGCAACTGCCAACAGCTCTAAAAGAGGAAATCGACAGTAACACAGTAATAGTGGGGGACTTAAACACCTCACACCAATGGACAGATCATCTAAACAGAAAATTAATAAGGAAGCAGAAACTTTAAATGACACACTAGACCAGATAGATTTAATTGATATTTATAGGACACTCCATCCAAACCCAGATTACACTATCTTCTAAAGTGCACGCGGAACATTCTCCAGGATAGATCACATCTTGGGTCACAAATCAAGCCTTGGTAAATTTAAGAAAATTGAAATTGTATCGAGTATCTTTCCCGACCACAACGCTATGAGATTAGAAATCAGTTATGGGGAAAAAAACGTAAAAAACACAAATAAATGGAAGCTAAACAATATGTTACTAAATAATCAAGAAATTACTGAAGAAATCAAAGAGGAAATCAAAAAATACCTAGAGACAAGTTACAACCAAAACACGATGATCCAAAACCTGTGGGATGCAGCAAAAGCAGTTCTAAAAGGGAAGTTTACAGCAATATAAGCCTACCTCAAGAAACAAGAAAAATCTTAAATAAACAACCTAAACTTACACTTAAAGGAACTAGAGAAAGAAGAAAAAACAAAACCCAAAGTTAGTAGAAGGAAAGAAATCACAAAGATCAGAGCAGAAGTAAATGAAATAGAAACAAAGAAAACAGTAGCAAAGATCAATAAAACTAAAAGCTGGTTCTTTGAGAAGATAAAAGTGATAAACCATTAGCCAACTCATCAAGAAAACGAGGGAGACGACTCAAATCAATAAAATTAGAAATGAAAAAGGAGAAGTTACAACAGACACCGCAGAAATACAAAGCATCCTAAGAGACTATTACAAGCAACTCTATGCCAATAAAATGGATAACCTGGAAGAAACGGACAAATTCTTAGAAAGGTATAACCTTCCAAGCCTGAACTAGGAAGAAATAGAAAATATGAACAGACCAATCACAAGTAATGAAATTGTAACTGTGTTTAAAAATCTTCCAACAAACAGAAGTCCAGGACCAGATGGCTTCACAGGCGAATTCTATCAAACATTTATAGAAGAGCTAACTCCAATATTTCTCAAACTCTTCCAAAAAATTGCAGAGGAAGGAACACTCCCAAACTTATTCTATGAGGCCACCATCACCCTGATACCAAAACCAGACAAAGATACTACAAAAAAAGAAAATTACAGACCAATATCACTGATGAATATAGATGCAAAAATCCTCAACAAAATACTAGCAAACAGAATCCAACAACACATTAGAAGGATCATACACCATGATCAAGTGGGATTTATCCCAGGGATGCAAGTATTCTTCAATATATGCAAATCAATCAATGTGGTACACAGTATTAAAAAATTGAAGAATAAAAACCATATGATCAACTCAATAGATGCAGAAAAAGCTTCTGACAAAATTCAACACCCATTTATGATTAAAAAAAAATCCTGGAAGCGGGTATAGAGGGAACCTACCTCAACATAATAAAGGTCATATATGATAAACCGACAGCAGACATCATTCTCAATGGTGAAAAACTGAAAGCATTTCCTCTATGATCAGGAATAAGACAAGGATGTCCACTCTTGCCAGTATTGTTCAACATAGTTTTAGAAGTCCTAGCCACAGTAATCAGAGAAGAAAAAGAAATAAAAGGAATAAAAATTGGAAAAGAAGAAGTAAAACTGTCACTGTTTGCAGATGACATGATACTATACATAGAGAATCCTAAAGATGCCATCAGAAAACTACTAGAGCTTATCAATGAATTTGGTAAAGTTGCAGTATACAAAATTAATTCACCGAAATCTCTTGCATTCCTATACACTAATGATGAAAAATCTGAAAGAGAAATTAAGGAAACACTCCCATTTACCATTGCAACAAAAAGAATAAAATACCTAGGAATAAACCTACCTAGGGAGACAAAAGACCTGTATGCAGAAAACTATAAGACACTGATGAAAGAAATTAAAGATGATACAAACAGATAGAGAGAGATACCATGTTCTTGGATTGGAAGAGTCAATATTGTGAAAATGACTATACTACCCAAAGGAATCTACAGATTCAATGCAATCCCTATCAAATTACTAATGGCATTTTTTACAGGATTAGAACAAAAAGTCTTAAAATTTGTATGGAGACACAAAAACCCCGAATAGCCAAAGCAGTCTTCAGGGAAAAGAATGGAGCTGGAGGAACCAGACTCCCTGACTTCAGACTATACTACAAAGCTACAGTGATCAAGACAATATGTTACTGGCACAAAAACAGAAATATAGATCAATGGAATGGGATAGAGAGCCCAGAGATAAACCCATGCACCTATGGTCAACTAATCTATGACAAAGGAGGCAAGGATATACAATGGAGAAAAGACAGTCTCTTCAATAAGTGGTGCTGGGAAAACTGGACAGCTACATAAAGGGGGGAAATGGTGGGGGTTGGGGGTGGTGGTGTGATGAATTGGGCGATTGGGATTGACATGTATACACTGATGTGTATAGAATGGATAACTTAATAACCTGCTGTATAAAAAAATAAAACTCAAAAATTCAAAAAAATAAAAACCCAATTAAAGCTCCCCATCTAGGTGCTGAGAGAAGATTCCAATTATTTTATCAATAGACCAATGCCTCAAAAAATCTGACTTAAGTTTTAATTGACCTTCTTACCTTTAATCCTTCTTGGGGGGAAAAAAACAGTGGAGACAGAAGAGGACTATGTGATTGATACACTAGAAAATTTTAATAACAAAAATATGAGGAGGTCAGTTTTTTAGAAGTGGTGATTAGTAACTATTAATTTTGACATGTGAACACCAAGAGTAGGTTTTTATGGATCCACTCATAAGAAGTTTTTTTTTAACCTTATATTTTGGGTAACAAGGAATGTTTTTAGTAGCAATATTGTTCATTTATGAAATAAATCTGGATTCAATTAATAAGCTATATTCATACTCAGTCTGTCAAATTCCTGTTTTTAAACAACTTGGTTCACTGAGCAAGCTATTTAATGCCTTACTAAAAAGAAAAAAGAATGGTCATTCTCTCTAGTTAAAGATACATGTGGATAGAATTTAAGCAAGTAAGTCTTTTCTCTGTGGAATACAAAAATATAACTGAGTATGTATTTTAAACACATATACACAATGGAAGAAATCAAGCTAAATGTGTGTGTTTAACCTCTTCAACTTTCTGAATATTGGATGTGGTGAGATTGGGTATGACAGTCAGGTAGCTAAGTTGAAAGTTTTCTCTTTGTATATGTTTTTTTACCCTTCTCTGTTCAGAATCTAAATAGAAACAGATGACTTCTTCAGCGGTATTTAGACATTTTTCTTCAAAAAAAAACTGAATTTCACCAAGATGAATTAAATGATTGATTGTGCCAATAATCATTAAAAAATGAGGCTGGAAAAATTAAACCATGTTTGCTACTGAATGTTCAGTTATATCTGCTTCTCATTCTTGTTTCACATATGATCATCATTTGGAATAATAATAACCATACACCAAAAGAAACGAGGCCAAAGAAGAGTGCATTATCATATTTTCTGTTGTATAATTTATACATTTAATTGTATATATAATTATATACAATATAATTTAACTTTCTTCTAAAAACAGAGACTAGTGGAGATGCTATAATTATCATCCTTTATTTATGCCAAATAGCCAAGGAAAATTAAATTTTATTCCTAATTACCTTGATTCTTGAGAAAGATTTTGTGAGAATGTTGTAGCAATTTGTACAATCTTACTTTTGTACTTTTATCATTACCAAGTAGGGTGGAAACAATGGACATATCATAGGCTCTACATAACTTTCAATTTTCATCTGACATCTTAGCCTGATAATCACCAGTGGTGCTCATGGGGACGTATGTATATGTATAAGTGATTCACTTTGTTATAAAGCAGAAACTAACACACCATTGTAAAGCAATTATGCTCCAGTAAAGATGTTTAAAAAAAAAAAAAAAGAAGAAGTAGGCAGCTTGGGCCTTTCTACCTCCCTGGCCTATCCTTTTAGCATTTTTTTCTTTCTTTTCATTTCTTCAGAACCCACTGTTAATAAATGGTTCCATCCTGAAGTCAGTTGAACACTAGAGATTTAACAGGCTATCTCATTCAAGAATTAATTGCATTCACACTTGTTTTGATGGGGAAAAAAGCTTATTTCATGGGATAACTTACATGATAAAAATCCAGGCACTATGGATCATGGAAAAGGAATATTGGTAAAGAGATCTCCTTACTGTCACTGTAAAAAAAAAAAAAAAAAAAAAAAGTTTCTTTTCATCAGTGACTATATCAAAATAATTTTTATACTGAAAACAATTCTCTAAATAATTAAGGATAACTGTTATGAACAATAAGAGAGAGACCCCCATATTTTCCCTAGCAATAAAAATAACCAAAATCCTGTAAACACACTCATAAATCTCTAAAGGGATTTCTTATATCAGCCATAATTTTGAGTGTTGCATGAATAAAATGATCATACCCAGATGTGCAAGAAATGACAACTGTAATTTGTAAGGACTGACAGCCAGGACTAGGTAATGGCATTCAAACCAATGAGTAATCAGAATAGTTGACAGCCGTTCTTCAAGACTCAAATTTCTGATGGGGCACAACACTTGGACAAACAATTGTTAGTGAACTATGGCCCTATGATAATCAATTTATAATCCCTGAGATTTTAGGACATGCCAATACTTACCAGAATATGCTTTATAAGCTGTATAATTTTCATTAGAAAAAAATCTGTAAAAGGATATCTGAAGCTATAACTACATGATTAATTTTTTGCCACTAGAAATATCAATCACTAAATACCAAACATTTTCCTCAGAGCTACTAGAGACATTAAATCAATATGTAAAATGCCAACGAGACATTACAAAATACATTCCCTGCGCTGTCAAAGAGCATTCTCCAGAATATTCACACTGTAGAATGTTACAGCCTCTACCAAGAATGCCACCATCCGAGCAAGCAGTGAGTCACCATCTATAAAAATTCAGAACTTGCTTAAATCTGGAAGTTTTACTGCCATGGCAAGGAAGTTACCAGACCAGAAAAATGCAGAGAATCTGAGGCAATGCACTAAGTCATCTCATTAATTGTCCAGTGGTCCACATCATTAAATAAATGTTGGGGAGGAAAGAAAACAAAGGCAGCAAGCAGGAGGGATCAAGTAACCAAGGCCAGCCCTTCAGCTATTTTTTTTCCTCATTTCTCTTTCCCACTGTCCTTCTGACACCCTCCTCACTCTGATGCCCTCCTTCCTGACTTCCTAGATTCAAAAAGTATATTTTGTCCCACAATTTTCTCTACCCTTTGCTCTTGCATTAAAACTAACCTCTTTCCTATCCTATATTCTATTAAACTGTATTCTTTGGAAGATAGTTTCTTTCATTGACTTAAATATTTTTAAAATATCTCCTGCCCACCAAATGATGCGATAGGTGCTGGTGATACAAAGATGAAGGTGAAAACAATTCCCTTCATCAAGGAGCTTTCTGTCTAGATGAAAATACTCCTGCAAAAGGGCTAAAAATACATTATTTGTAAGGCCTGGGTAGGTTTTCATTTTAATAGAGTACTCCTATATACAACTGATAACCTAAAAAAGGTAGTTTTAATGGAAGGAATGTTAGATACTTCCTGAGGAGTGGGGAGGTAGTTTGGGTGTGGATAAGAATATGAAAAAGACCTTTAAGTAATAGTCAAACAACACGTTGGCTCATTTAACATTGCTTTCATGAAAAAGCAACACCATTACTAAGTAAATATAATACCTGTTGAATATTAAAGCTATTTGATCACTGTGGAATATTAATGTATGTTTATCTTGCACGTCCTACACTGGTAAAGTCAAGCTTGTTATGTTGAGAATTGAGTCTCATTGTAAAGTGATGTCATTCCCATTGTTATTCACCTCTGTAAGGGTGAATAACACCCTTACCTCTGTAACAAACACCCTTACCACTTGGCCCTCACCTCTGTAAGGGCCAAGTGAAGGAAGATCCAAAGATAGAGAGGAGTGCTTCTCAAATAGGTGACTTTGCCCGCAAAGGGACTTTTCACAACGTCTGGAGACATTTTTGGTTGTCAGAACTGGGGGAAGTGCTAGTGGCATCTAGTGCATAGAGACCAGGGGTTGCTGCAAAGCTTTCTGCAATGCACCGGACAGTCCCCCACAACTGAGAACTATCCAGCCCCAAATATCAATAGCTAAGGTTGAGAAATCCTCATATAAGTGGTATTGTGTCATCTCTTTTCCTAAAGTTATCGTCTCTTTTCCATTCTGAGATCCCTCCCTCCTGCAAACCCCTTGGGCTAGGGGCAAACTCACCGTGATAGGATTAAAAATGTGATACTGTCACAACCTTATCTAAAAGCATTCAGTGCATTCCTCAAACTTGAGTGTTAAATTATCTGGGATACTTCTTTAAGTATATATTCCCGAGTCTGCTTCTGGAGATCCTTAGTAGGTTTAGAATAGGAGTCAGGAATCTTAGTTTTTCAGGTGATTCTGGTGTGAACGTTTGGAAGGGCATACAAAAGGAAACGCTGATCTGTTGGATAAAACCCAGGTTCTTTAACGTTTGATCAGGCCTCCACTGTGATCCAATCCATGCGTATTTCTTCTGATACGTACCTTGTCCCTCTCCTCTCATAATCTCTGTTCCAGCAGTATTGATCTACTTGAAGTTCACTGAAACATTGTACTGTTTCATGAATTCCCCACCATTAATATGTTTCTTCTGCCTGGATTCCCTTTCCTTCTTTGTCCTACTTATGTTGGTAAATGTTGAGTGGCTGTTCAAAAAAATAGAAAAATTCCCTGATTTGTAGTATTTGCCAATTTGTATGGTATAAATATTCCCACCATGGCCAATTTCAAGCTACCGATGTGACATTTCTGAAAACTGAGCTGGAAGGAAATATGCACAATCAGCTCTTGAGAAGTGGTGTGAGCTTAACTCCAGCGCAACATTGCAAGTAATTGTTATCTTTTATCCTTCCTCATAGCCTTTCACAATAACTCAAGACTGTTTCTTGCACGTTTAATATCGCAATTATTCTTTCAGTTGTATTTCTCAACATGAATGTTACTAACTAGACTGAGTTCTTCGAGATGAAGTCCTATGGTAATAAAAATTGTGTTTTGCTAGAGTACATCTTAACTGAAATGTTTCTGTATTTATGGTTTTGGGAGTATGTTTTCCTTTTATATACCAACTTATTAAGTAAAGTGTTAAGTATTTTTTAAGTTTCAGCTTCAGTCATGCTAAAGTATATCAAGCCAAAGGGCTTTTTGTTCATGCCTAAGCCAAAATGTTAAAGGCGGAAGTGTGTCTTCTGGGAGCCAGCCTAAGCGCTAATAAAATTGAGATATGTGACCTTGGGAAGTTAACTTCGGGCTACTTTTCGCTAATGGGGGATTCTCTTCTGAAGAATCTAGGTTCTGGGTTATTTCAGTCAGAGGAAGTTGTATTTACTTAGATAGTACTTTATCTATAGTCAACTTGGCTGAGTTGAGCTATTTCTCCTTTTAAATTATCAGGGACTTCTTAACCTGAACTACTTTTTACCAAAAAGGATCCCCCTGGGCTTCCCTGGTGGCGCAGTGGTTGAGAGTCCGCCTGCCGATGCAGGGGACACGGGTTCATGCCCCGGTCCAGGAAGATCCCACATGCATGGCCGCTGAGCCTGCGCGTCTGGAGCCTGTGCTCCGCAAGGGGAGAGGCCACAACAGTGAGAGGCCTGCGTACCGTAAAAAAAAAAAGGATCCCCTTACTGTTTCATTCCTAAGTAATTACCTTCTTGAACTGGAACATATTTTTGAGGGCAGAAATATTTGATAATTGCTCTAGTACCCAGAGACGATAGAGGAAGACATTTTATGCTGCCATAAGAAAGGGTCAGCCTTAAATACATGGACAGATTGTTTCCCTTCATCTGAAAATACGTATAGTTATCTTTCTGAATCCTCAAAACATCACTCTGTATATATTATCCCAGTCATTTGCCTTCTCTATTTATATATTAGATAGCATACTTGTTTTACTAAAAGCCCAATTCTAAAAAGTTTAACAGTCGTCAATGTTCCTTCCCTCTCTCTCTTCCTCTCTCTCCCCCCCCTCCCTCATGACTCTTGTGTGTATAGTGATAGATTCAAATAGATCTAAAAAATCATAATACAGTATAAACAGAGGAAATGATCTTCCTATAAGGGCATAGGTATAAGGATCAATTAAACAAACTGTGGCATGCTATGGTATAGTATATGCTTTCAATATTTTATAGAATTCTAAGTTGAAACCTGAAGAATAATGTCTCTCCTGGGAGATAATGGTAATTATAAACAAAAAACATGGGGAAGTTTCTTTTTTTAATCCTTAGTTATAAAATTCATTTGTTTGATGCCCATACCAATTTTTTGCTTATTTGCCTGTCATTGGTTCATGGAAAGATGCAAAAAACTAAGAGATTTAGGTGTGATTCAGTAGGATTAGAAAAAAAAATTCTCACTGAGCCAACTAAACTAGTTCCAACTCAAAAGCAAATCCAAATAATGTTTAATTCTTCTGACTTAAATTACTCACTTGAAAAGTAAGTTTAAATTGGCAGTGAGAACAATTCTATAAGCTAGTAGGGCAAGAAACTTCAGGATAGTGATATTTAAATT
This sequence comes from Neophocaena asiaeorientalis asiaeorientalis, assembly GCF_003031525.2. Lineage (NCBI taxonomy): Eukaryota > Metazoa > Chordata > Mammalia > Artiodactyla > Phocoenidae > Neophocaena > Neophocaena asiaeorientalis. The sequence goes on from NW_020174561.1 coordinate 9,607,693, forward strand.
TAACTTATTAAATACTCGATAAGACTGAAAAATCATTGAAGATCATTTTTTTTGATCCGTTGTCATTTCAGGTTTATTTATTTATTTTCCATTGAAAAAATGTCTTGCTTCCAAGCTTATATCTCTAAGAGAGCTAGAAAAAATTTTGAAAGACTAACATTATACTAGGCAGGCATCCCAAAAGTTGACGGGACACAACTGTGCTGTAGAACTTGGTGAGGTAAATGGCATATGTTTCTTAAGAAATGGACTTTATAACTTTCTTAAAACTTTACTCCCTTTGAATGATGGGCCTTTTTGCCCAGGAGTGAAATGATTATGTAGGGTACTGTACTATAGCACTCTCTTAAATATACATTGCATCAGGGTCATGGTGTTGTAATGTAGAATTTTAAAGGTAAGAGAGTGAGCTTTTAAATTTAATATCTCAGGGACTTTGGATCCTTTCCACCCAAAACTTGGCTTACAGTTTGTCTCCACAGATGATTTTAATGGTTTAAATTAGTTATGGCTTTTCAAACTGTGAAGTAGCCAATAATTTCTCTTTGACCAAAGTTTAAACAATTAGTTCTAACCAGCACCAGTTATTTTAAAAATCAGGTTTTAGAGGAAAAAAAGTAAATGTGGTTAGTTAATTTCTTATTGCTCAGAGACTTATATATTTAAAAATAAAACTCCAGAGATTTTAGTTTGAGGGAGAACTCCCTAGTTCTGTGGCTAGTTGCCCAACGTATTGTTGTGTGTCAGTGAAAATTTAGAAATGTAGAGAGTTATAAACCCCTCTGTCCTCTTTCATATGCATGTGAACAGTATTTCTGTGGCATAGGGAGGTTTTAGAGTTTGTAGGTTAATTTTGGGATCAGCTATCATTTGCAAATTGTAGAAAAGAAGGAAGTGTTCCCATGATGGCATGAGTTTCCTGACTTCACTTCATGGCAAAGTTTAGAGTCTTTTGAATTTCCTTGATCCAGAGTCTGCAAAAGCCTTCAGTGGCAGGTTGCCAGTTTCAGTTAAACTTACTCGGTCTTCGTCTTACTTGAGAGTTTTCAGAGGGACATAATGCCCATTTTGTATTGCCTGGATCAACAGTGCACTCGAAGGCTGTTAACAGAGAGCTGAGAAAGGGGCTGCATGTGGGGGTGCGGACTCCTAAGTACCTTCTCATGGTTCACTGTATGGTTTGTACTTGTGTCCTTTTGTGGGCAGTTATGCTAACTGTGCTCATCTATCATTCTTTATTTATAAGATGACTTAGATTAACATTAATATCAACGTAGGCAGGGAGGATGGCTTTGGAAGGGCAGAGGTAATAAAAACAAAACCCACTTCTGCAAGTACTCTCTTTTCTTGCTTAGACGTTCTCACCTTTGAATAAATGTAGCAAGAACCAAGAAAAGTGATCTGAATTCTCTGGGATTAAACATGAGTATGAGTTTTAAGAAATGGAATTGCAACCAGTTCATATCCTCTCATCTTGTCTGGATTTTTTTCCATAACAAAGCCTGGTTTATCTACAGAGTCCATCCATCTACAAACTTTTACGTTTAATAAACATCAGAGTTGAATTAAGTCACTACTATATTTTTGTAGTAATTGTGGAAGGAAATGAAAACAATGGACAGGTTGCTGAATGGTCTGCTACTGCCATTGTGATCTAAACTAGTCATAATATTTAATTTCAGTTTTTGGGTCTGTCAAATGGGGAGAGGTTGGTTAGTCATTTTCTAAATTCCCTTCCTGCCATAAGACTGTCACTATGACATTACTTTAAAGATTATGGTCAGGATAGGATGAAAAAGTGAACGAAAAGGAGGCACTGACTTTTGTCTGGAGACATCTAAATCAAGAGATTTTTGCAACTAAATTTAATAATGGAATGGGAAAATAGTACAAAATAAGGAAGTATAGTGTTGGTGTTCGTACATAATAAATTGATCCTCACCCTCCTGACTGCCATAGTCACCCCCCAAAATATACAAGTATGATAGAGGGGTAGCAGCTGCCTCATATGTCAACTCACGAATTGTTAAGAATGCCAGTGCTTGTCAGTTAGTAGTTTCCCAGCGCAAACTCCTGGGAGGGAAGCTGGATTTAGACCCTTTTGGATTTCCTACGTTCTCCTCTTCCTTCCTTAGGATTTTGGTAGTACCAGTAAGTCAACTCAGGGAGATAAAAATGGAGAGTAGTTATATCAATATCGCCTAAGAGACTGGACACAATGAAGAGGAGGCTAGATTGAAGTGGTATTGAGATGGTGCCTGCTAATTACTCTGTTCACATTTTGAAAGCTGCATCAGAATAAACTCCAAACAGAGTAAATGAAACTGCAATAATAACATTCTATTAGGAATTTTGGATTGGATCTGGTGTAATCTTATTGGTATAGAAGCACTTAGTACTGATTTATTAGGTAAGTGGAGAAAATAGAAATGTGGTGGAGTATGCTCTGAAAAAAGTGTCACTTTCCTTGTTTTTAATCTAAAAACCATTGTGTCAGTCAATTTAGTTTTTGTACACAGTGTTTGAAAGATAACCTTGATTTATGTAAAGTATTATTTCCCATGTTCATTTGTTAATTTTAGTGTTGAAATCCTGATTGAGCACAAGCTATGTGCCAGGCATCAAGCCTGCACTGAGATACGTGATGAATAAGACCCACTTCCCATTTCCCCATCTCCCAGGAGTGTGCTTTATAGTCAAATAATATGGATTGTGTGTCCTTTGTTACAGTGGCAAGTGTCAGCAGCCTATGACATAATTATAATCTGACAGAAAAACAGAATATTCTATAATCAACTTCTTTCTGTGCATATCCACTCCATGGTGCTCTGCTGCTATGTAAAATTATACTCACAAATGCTCTTTAGTAGCATTTTTAAAAGATGAAAAATGCCTATATGGTAAAAATTAATCCCAATTCATTTTAGACATTTATGTAGAATTAGGATATGAAGATATTAGCCAAGAGACTGAAAACTGAGTGTACCTGCATACAACTGTGTGTTCTATTTCTCAGGCTTAACGGCTTAGCTGTAACATTTGTACATTAGCTAAATAACATCTCAAGGGGAGATGGAGATAGAACCTTGATGTCTACTGATTGTACATGTGTGAGTTTGTGCTCTCAAAGGATGGTCCTTAAAAACTCCCTGCTGGAAGCTATTGTGCATATTGTAAAAGGACTTGCTAAGTGCCAATTGAGCTAGTACTGTATACTTGCCATTTAAAAAGAAGATTTCATACCACTTGATTATGTTAAATAGAAATGTTTGAAATTTATACAGAATTACATCAAAATGGCACACTAGTTATATGTCTAAAGGGCTGCAACTACTGTATTCCATAACTGTCAGTCCTTCTGGTAGATGGTTTAATGTAAGACTGTCACAGAATGCATTACATGAGAAGTATAGAAAGTCTTAGAATAGTGAAGCCATAAATATATATTGTAATAGAACCTAAACCCATGTTTGCATTGAAACATACCTACCTATATACATATACGTACATATATATTAAATTTAATGGTTCAAGTAACACAAATAGAACTCTGAATTTTTAAGTATGTAGAGGTCTAGATGAATCAAGTAAGGTTTTTCTGTGTACATAATAGAGTCAGAGTATCATTCTTGGTGCTGTACAGGGTTCCTATGGGATAACAATATGTTGTGTTACTTTGAACAATTCCTTCTGAAAATGTCCTTTCTTCAGAGGCACCTAATTTCCCCCCTAAAAATGGGGGTGGTTGGGGGGGATTTTTACAACCTTTTAAGTGAATCCTCGCCATCAGCCAAATTATATTTTCAGTGGGTATGTTATCTACGCCCCTCATTAGTGAAGTATACATGCCATAAATGCAATAATAAGCTACCTTAATTCATAAAAATATGGAACTGGGAAGGAAGTAGACTAAATACCATGACTTTAGCCCCCTTTCCTCCAAAGATCCCATGGAAATAACAAAAAAGAGACATTTTTAAAGAATGAAACTGAGCTGTATATAGAAAATTTTAAAAAGGAGGCAGCTGTGAGCCAGAAATTTTGAGAAAATCTTGGAAGACAGAATGGAGGTGACGGGGGAGAAAGAGAGAGGAAGGAAAGGCCCAGCTCTGATCCCCCAGGGATGGGCGCAGACTTCCCAGGAGCGCCGGAGAAATGCTAAACCTAGAGTCAGCGGAAGAGTTTTGTGGCATGTGAATTACTGCTCAACAAAACTCTTTGAAAATTTTTTTTTAGGGAATAAAGAAAAGTATCAGTGAGCAATAAGGCAGCCATCAGGGCAGAGGGCCAGCAGGATCTTCTGCTCCCTTCCCTTCCTACAAGGAGGTTACTGTTCCGGAGAAGCTCCAACTTCATAAGCATTCTTTTAAGAACAAAAATGAAAACAATAAGTGTGAACTGGGAAGGCCTTCTTTGGGCGTTAGGGTGGAAAAGAAAAGCTAGCAGAGCTTCACTTATATCCCTACTATCACCGGGAAGAATTGGAAGGGGACAAGAGGAGGTATCTATCTGCCCAAGAAATAAAAGCATTAAAATGCTCCACCTTCATGGGGAATAGTCCCTAATAATGTTGGCTTTGGGAGGGATCCCCATCTGCTAACCTGCCCAACCCTCACAAACCCCAAGCAAACCTATCGATTGGCCTGGGCTGTCAGATAACACAGTTGCTGCTGCCAGGAACCCTCTTCCCTGCCCTGCCCTGGACTCCCACTCAAAGGATGGGCTCTTTTAGAGAACTGACTACTTTCCTTTGACAGTGCAGGCCTCTTCAATATGCTGATCAACCTGGTCCTTTATAAATATCAACCTACAGGCATGTATCATGACATTTGGTGAAAACCCAGTGGTTTGAAAGGGGAGGATTGGTAAGAACAAATAAAAGTAATCCTGGGAAATAGTATCCTTAGATTTGAAAAAGTATCTCACAAGCTGCTGTAATAAAAGTGCCAATCAGAGAATGAAATTAGTCTCTGGGAATTTAAAATAGGATTGAAAAAGAAAATCCCTGAATCACTGAAAAAAATACTTCCAAATAGGTGATTTGAGAAAGAAGCTTAAATGTCTTATAATTTAGAGCAAAAGACAAAGAAATGAACAATATGGGACAAAAGTTAAAAGATACAGAGTTTTGTTCCAGGAGATCCAAAATTCATCATCTGAAGTTTTAGTTGCAGAGGATAGAGACAATGAAGGAGCATGGAACAGGAAATGGAAAAAAATTCTCATCATATCCCACAAGTACCAGAACGACAAAAACTAACTTTGATAATATTCAGTGTTGGCAGTGACATGGAAGTAGGTAATCTCACAAACTATTTAGGGAGAATATAATCTGCATAACTTCTATAGGGAGAAATTAATTTACCTTTGACCCAGCATTTTACTTCTAAAAATTTTTCTTATGGGTAGTTTACCCACATGAACAAGAACATATATTCCAGTATTCACTTAAGTGTGATTTTAATAAGTAAAACCTGAAACTGTCTGTCTATCTATAATGATACACCTATGTAGTTAAAAAATCAAGAAAAAAATTTTATATGCTGATATGGAGAAATATCAGATATAGACAAAATTAAATGCCAATCAAAAATATTAAGGAAAAAATGTATGTTTAAAAAAGAACATAGATATAGCCATAGATTCTTTTGTGTGCCTAACAGTTTCTTTAAAAGATCTAAACTATAGGGTTTCCCTGGTGGTGCAGTGGTTGAGAGTCTGCCTGCCGATGCAGGGGACACGGGTTCGTGCCCCGGTCCGGGAGAATCCCACATGCTGCGGAGTGGCTGGGCTGGTGGGCCATGGCCGCTGAGCCTGCGCGTCCGGAGCCTGTGCTCCGCAACGGGAGAGACCACAGCAGTGGGAGGCCCGCGTACCGCAAAAAGAAAAAAAAAAAAAAAATCTAAACTATAGAATTCAAGTTTTATCTTTGCTTCTAATTAAATATGTTAGTAAATCACAATATTCTCAAAGATACAAGAAAACGATTGAATCATAAAATGTAACCTTAAAAACCCCCTGGTTCATTTGATAAAAATCAAAAATACTAATTCAGTGTAAAGTAATATTTAATAAAGACAATGACTCTCAAAAATAAAGCATTCAAATGGATCAAAAAAGGAAGTTCATACATTCTCTTCCAGAACAGACAGTACATAGTCCTGGCTTATCGTAACTCAGTGTCAATTATATAGTGAATATATGCAGTATTTCTGTGTATTTTCTGATTTTATCATGTGTAAATTGAGGAAGACTTGCCTAGTAGAAGAGAGCTGTTTTAAAAATCATTTAAGGAAAAAATCCTTAAACGGATACTAATGTCTCCTGTTCATCTAAAAATAACAAACTATTTTATGGACCATCCAAGCTATTCATCACTTTCTCTTGGCTGTTCAGCTACCAAGAGAAAATATGGTCACTTTATTCTTTTGGTCACTTTATTCTTAATCATCAGAGAAAAATTGTATAGATTTGAAACTCAAACATGTACTTTTTCTATCTGCTCACACAAGAAAAAAACAGATTGATAGAAGAGAATATTGAGTCTAAGAGAGAAAATATATGCATGGATATTACATAGAGGAATTAATATGAAATAACACATGACCTCATGGTGGAAGAGTGGTAAAAAAAAAAAAAAATTAGAACTTTTAAGTCCTCTAAAATGTAATCTTGTATTTTGGACATTCTATTAGTTAGTTCCCAAGCTGCGGACCCTGAAAAACTAGTATCCCCCAAATGTTAATGCATTTTACTGCTGAAAAGGTTACTGTACCTCTGTTTCTGGCAGATTAGATGTTCAAATGGACCCTCCTATAAAGCAGCTATATTATGATAATGTACACTTTGAGTTATTGCTAGTTTTGTAGATGTAGGGAATATCTTTAAAACCTGCCTACTGACCCTCCCATACATGTACACATATTGACAGTGAACTGGAACCATATCAGTGGAATGGAGTTGGGACCAAAAAGGTCAGAAGTCAAGATGCCACTTTGCTATCTAGACACCGAGGCTCCTCTGGCAAGGTGGTGAAGTTGGGACCGAGATTCCCTTAAGAAATCAAGGGAAGGACTGAGGTCATTTCAGGTTGTTATCCCTCCCCATCACCCACAAAAGAAAATACTTTTTAGAGGAAAGTTTTCCCAATTTAGACCTATAGGACCAATAAGATTAAATAAAATATTTATAAATGAAGATCATCGAGTACATTAGGATACCAGCCATGATAAGAAAAAGTTAAAAGAAACAGTGAACAAAAGATTGAGACATCAAGGAAAACTGATATTGGAATTGCCGGATAATTCACATAATTGCATAGGAAATGTTTAAAGAAACAAAAGATGCATTGACAAAGATGAGCATGAAACAAAACCTATCAGGAATGAACTGACAGATTTGGAAAAAACAAAAAGATACTTCCAGAATGAAAAACCTATGTGTCAGGGGGGAAAAAAAGCCTCAACGGACAGTTTAACTAGTAGATAAGACAGAGAGAAATGCAAATCAAAATCAAAATGGGGTATTATCTCACACTTGTTAGGAACACTTATTAGGACTGTGTGTGTGTGTGTGTGTGTGTGTGTGTGTGTGTGTGTGTATGATAAGTTTTGGTGAGGATGTGGAGAAATTGGAACCCTTCTACATTGTTGGTGGGAATGCAAACTGGTGCAACCACTAAGGAAAGTAGTGTGGAAGTTCCTCAAAGAATTAAAAATAGTACTACCACATGATCCAGCAATCCCATTTCTGGGTGTATTTCCAAAAGAATAGAAAGCAGAATCTCAAAGAGATAATTGCACCCCAATGTTCATCGCAGCATTATTCATAACAGCCAAGATGTGGGAACAAGTCAAGGGTCCAGTGATGGATGAATGGATAATATACATGTATATATGAATATTATTCAGCCTTAAAAAGAGAAATTCACCAAATAAGCTCCCAAACTGGAGAGGAGTTCCCTATAATAAGAAGCCATGGAAGAATTTCAGGCAACAATAAAACAGGCTCTGCCTTGGATCTCCTTATCTCCTTCAGTCCCCCGTGAAATTATAGGTATCTTAGAACAATCTCACAGCTTACTGGAGCCTTTGGCAATTAGACTTCTATTATCCTTGACATCTGGGCTGAGTAGCAATTACTAGTTTGTCATTGATCCCTAATGGAGAGGTTGTCTCATTAATTGAAAAGTTAAGTCTCTGACCTGACAAATTCTTTCTACAGTGAGTGACTTTGTATTAAACACCCATTAGATGAGAGAAGCCCCCAAATTTTGCATTGTGAAATGGAAATGGCACTGCTAGTAACTTAGCAAATTTTATGAACAGACTCTTAGCCTCATGAACAGCCTCACTTTTTGCTATACCCAACCTTCTGGCTCAGTGTGAGCCTACAAGACTTGCCATGATTTACTGTTGAAAGAGTATCTCTGCACCATGGGAAAAATCTCAAGTAATGCCTTAGCCATATGCAGTCATAATGATAAATTGCTGATATCTTACCGTAATTGATATGCTCCCCATGGTAGGCTAACTTCAGACAGCTGTCCTGGTCATAGCGCACATCATTCCAATATTGATAAAAATATACCTTTGCACAAATAAACGGGCCATCTCTAATGGCCTGGCTACTTGTTCAGGCCAGCCACCAACTCAGACCTCACTACAAAGCCACACCAATATGGAATAATTTTTACGGAAAAATACAATATATCTGTTACATAAGTACAATATATATCTATATGAAATGACCACTGCTCAAGGAAGTAGTCCTTGGGACTGAAATAGTCAATCAGGCACAGGCAGATATCTCTACCAAAGCCTACTTGATTCATGCTCAAGCCCACCATGGTTATGGGACCACCACCAAATTGATGTCAAATAAAATGTTACATGTATACAGCCCACTGTTGCCGGAAAAAAAATCTCTATGACTTGCCAACCATGCAGCCTTTCTAATGATAATCTCTAACAGGGCTGTTTGGTCCATCTCTCTTCAGCTGTTTATGAATTGCATATGACATACTTCTGCATTGGCTGAGCTTCAAATCACCCAAAGCTGGGGGAAGAGTCCCAGGAGAGTTTGAGGGAGCACAATACACTTGTCTCCCTTTTTCTGAACAGCACACTTCTGAAAGGAAAAGTAAATTCCTTTCCTCTTACGTGCATGTGTGTGTGTTTTTAATGCCTGCTTCTTTTTTTTTCCCCCTCAGAGGATACCTGAATACAAATGAGCTTGAACACTGACTTTGCTTAAAGAGGTTACCTTCTACTTTGGAGGTTGCTTATAACAACAAAATGTGGCTTCTGAGTTTTGGTGGAACTCAGCATGCTGGATAAAGGGAGGACAGTCTGACTCATTCCCACGTACTTCTGAAAACAGTGGTCATTGTCTTGTGAAGTTGAACATTTTCATTTATAGTTACATCTTGGCACATAAATAAACTTTTGCTAATTTAGATACCTACTGTTACATGTATGTACCAGGAAGCGGGTACAAGAACATAGGAAAATTGCTCAAAAGAGCAAAAGACTGGAAACAACTCAAATGTATATCAATAGGAGACTGGATAAATGAAATAGAAATATATTTACAGTGGAATTGTACACAGCAGTGAAAAGGAATGCTCTGTAGCTGCAGGTTACATGCAGCCATATGGATGAATCTTAAGAATGTAACATTGAAAAATAACATTTAAAAAGTCACAAGTCCCAGAATACTGCATATTGTGTTTTCATAAATCTCAAGAACAAGCAAAACCAGTATATTATTTATTCATATTTTTAAAAGAGAAAGTTATGACACAGAATTCAAGATAGGGGTTGGTTGCTTTGTGGGGGGGAGGTGAAGAGGGGCATAGAGAAGAGCATACAGATGCATGCCAGGTTATTGGTGAATTTTTCATTCTTGGATTATGATGAGTTCAGAGGCATTTTGATATATTATTATTGTGTTATATGTAATGTACACATAGATAAAATGTGTACTTATATATGTGAGATATTATATTTTAAAAGGTAGTGAAGAAAATAGGTTAAACATTGTTTAAATGGTTCTTTAGTAAAATATGTGGGAGCAACTGAGTTACATAATAAATAGGTATATATTAAAGCTGGACTTCTTAGATATTTCAGCATAACATTATTCACTGTGAATCGCTAACTGGGGATATATTTCTTAGTTGAATCCTTTAGGGAATAGAAATCTCATAAGTAAATGAGAGTGCCCCTATCCCTTCAAATTCCTGTACCATCTACCTGCCGTTTTGTCTAAAAGTGCACCATTAATTATCCCCTTCATGCATTAAGTATCATTAGTTCACTGACAAATTATAAATATCTTTGGGTGAGATAATATGTTAATCAACAACTTTTTAGTACATGAGAGTTTATCTGGTAATGATATGTTGCTTTTGAAAGCAGAATCTCTGAGGAGGTGGGCAACAGGACAGGTATGTTTAACAAGAGAAGGGGAGGGCTAGGTCTGGTGAATGGAGAAGCAGGTAGGACTTGTGGGCCTTTGTAGGACTCACAGGCAGGTATGTGGGAATTTACTGTCAGGTCAGGGAATCTTCAGAAAGGAGAAAAGCAACAAGGGAAAAAAGAGAGAGGAAATTTATATGGCTTATTCGGTAGCTGCCATCATCTCCATTGCATGCTTAGTCCTTGCTTTTTGATTCCTTCCAAGCTTAAACCACTCATGCTTGAACTAGGTGTGTTATAACAGACACTGTCAGTGCTTGATTCATATCCTCTCGGCCCACTCAGGTTCACCTGCAGCTTTGCTGCACAATTATTGTATATACCAATGGCTTCCTATATTAAGCACCGATGTCTCTATTTCTACTAGATGTGATGTTCACCTAGAGTACAGGGTAAGCCATGAGTGTCTTGTTTTTAAAGTCATCAAGAGCCACCCTCAGCCACTGAGCGAAGAGAGATGGCTAAGTACCCAGGTTAGCTCCTACCTTGGAGGTGTGTTTACACTGGCTGATTCCCAGGGGCACTGAACTTCAGTTGCTCACAGTAGCGACTTAGCCATTAACACATCCTCTTTATGGTCCTCCTCTCTTCCGTTCTCATTCTGTTGTTCTCATACTGTGCTTCCTGGGATCACCTCCAAAATACACTACTTGACCTGAATCTTTATTTCAGGGTCAGCTTTTAGAGGATGGAAGATTGGCATATATGCACTCAGATTTTTAAACACCTTCTCCTCCCTTTTTAATTTGTTCAGTCGCATTTCTTGTGGATACAAAAAATGCCAGAGTAAATGTTAAATGCTGCAGCATTTTAAGTATGGTATATTATTGTGGTACCCATTCTGCAATATATTTACGTAAAGTTCTTTAATCAATACTGTATCTCTAGCTCCTTCTACCACCAGGGCAAAGGCTTACCATCCTGTACAAAATTAAGTTATTTCTGCTGCAGGCAGGTTACTTATCATTAAGCCTCAGCTGTCAAACTCAATACAGAAAAATCTAGAAGCCAGTCCCTGAGTGACTGTTTTTGAAGCCGTGGTACATTGTGGAGAGGGTGAAAGTAGGAAAATGAGGGGAAGGAGGCTCATGCCTTTCTAGTCAAGAGCTGATGCTTTCCAGCATTGTCACTTTCTCCACATGTCAGTAGAGGAGGGTTTTTCTAATCATCAATGATCTTTGAAGAGTTCAACAGGCAATTCTATCTTGTATTTTGAGAATTTGGAGCACTAGAGCCTCATATCAGAACCAGATTTGTAGATAACCAATTAGACCCTGCTAAGTCAGTCTGATCCCTAACTAAATATATGTCTAGGGCACTGGGAAGTATACTCTTTTGGATATTTTCTTTCAGTAAATGCAAATCGTACAGTGGTACTTAGGATAATAATAAGGCAAGCAACTGTGTTATGCCCTATGAAAACTTTTACCAGTGGCTCAAGCTGGGAACCCATGACTATTCAGCTATCCATTCATGTTTGTAAAGAATCTAGGAGCTCCTGGCTTCCCATTTCTGAGGTAATTGCTCTCGGCAATTTTGCAAGACAAATCAGAAAGTAATCAGAGTTCTCTCAAGCTCCCTTGAACCAGGTAGAGGATCCAAGTTGAATGCACTGAGTTTTCACTAAGGTGATTAGGGAACCAGAGGAAAATGCCTTCCTCTGACTTCTCAGCAATGTCAGGCCACTCATGCTAGCAAGAACCCAGAGCCCTGGAATGTAGAAGAATAAGAAACATGCCCCTCTGAAAAAGTGTGGTATCTGTATTTGATAAAGTCAGAGGAAGATCTACATAGAGATCAACTGTAAAGCCCTGGATATCCTTCCTTGATCTCCCCTGAGGACAGAGCAGTACTGATGAATGTGGTTTTCTTGATAACTTAGCCAAGGATCCAATAAACATCTCAAAGTACCCAGTGCCTCCTTATACTTTGTGCATTGAAAATGAAAAACTGGTGAGCATCTCTGTACGGTTCAGGGTAACAGTAAGCCCCAAAACAAAAAGATGTGACCTGGGAGATTTTATAACTGAACAGTTATTCTAATGTAAGGTGGCTCTAAAGTCTTAAGTAAAAACAATTAAAGTGGTCAGGTTAACCACAATTCCTATACAGTAAGGCTAGATAAATGCCTTAATGTTAATTTAAGCTCTGAGACTAACCGTGGGCAAAGTTTTACCTTTGTGATCATTCTTCTCCTTTTGTGGTCCTTGGTGTACTGGAACCAGCTCATACTGGTTAGAGAGAGCCACTGCCAGCAGCTCTTCCAAACTCTGTATTCACTGACGTCACATGGTAGCTTGAAATTGGCCATGGTAGGAGTGTTTATAGCACAGAAACAAGAAGTGGGTACATAAATATAAGTCAGAGCCCCCTCCCACCCCAGTTTGTTGTTAAACATTTATAAGTATGTGCCCATTTATATTGAAATAAGTAAGGAAAACAAGCAGAGATCTTCGCTTCTTGCCTTTGGCCAGAGGATTCATCTCACTCAGATACTTTGGTCCTGATGAGCCTGGGCCCTGAGGCAACATTGGAATATTCATGAGTCAGTGTGTTTTATCTGGTAAATGTCTAATTTTCAAACTCTTGCAAGTGACCCAATCTCTGTGAGATTTAGACTTTTCATATGCAAAAACGGTTGTAATGCCTGCCCTATCTATTTCACAGGCATGTGATGAGATTTCAAATGAATAATGCATGTGAAATAAACTAATTACAATGTACATATATATATTGTATAGTACAGATATATTTAATATACTTATACATATTATGGTAATAATAGTTAATAATTGACATTTAGTGTTTAGTGTGTGCCCAGCACTAAGTGCTCTACGTATTTTAATCATTTTATCCTCATCAACCATATGAGGTAGGTGCAATTATTATTCCCATTTTACGCTTGTGAAAACTAAGGTAAAATGAGGTTAAATAACTTGCCCAAGATTACACCATTAGTAAGTGGCAGAGCTGAGCTGACAAACCCAGGCAGTTTAGCTTCAGATCCTGAACTCTTAACCACTGTAGAGATTAAATGTCTAAGGTAAATTGTAGATATTTTTAATAGATAATTTATTTGCTCTAAGAGTGTAAACCCTGATTTCTGCATTGCATCTTGTTACATAAACCCCAAAATGTCACAGTGAAAAGAGGAAAATTTTAAACCCAGTGGACAAAGATTTTATATCATTATCAAGGATAGAAATATTGGTATTACTGTAATGCCAAGAAACCTCCAAGGTTTAAAGTTTCATGGATCTTTAAAAGCAAGAAAACTATATTATTTTATTCTATTGTAAAGCAGTAGGAGTGCATTATCAAATATTTGGAGGGGAGTAAAACAGGAAAAATCTGATTCCTAAGGTCAGTCTTACCATGTTGGGTGTATATATATATGTACGTATTTTTTAAGCATAGTTTTGACCATAGTTTATGTGCAGTTTTATAAAGTTTTTCAGCATAAAATTCCAGTGTAAATATTTTCCATGTTGCTAAAAATATACATAAAAATTATTTAGTGGATTTTTAGAGTAACTATACCATACATTACATAAGAGGTTGTCTACTTTTGGCATTTACATGTGTTTGTTTATCCTCTTTTTTTATTATAAATGCTGGCATATTCACCACTTGTATATATAGCTATTACAATATTTTGGATTATATTTTAATTTGTACCGAGTTTTATAAATGAATTGGTTCAAATGGGATGAAAAATATTATTGATTTTGGCATTTATTGTCAAAAGTATCTCCCTCTATATATACAGCATTTGTTTATAATGTCTTTAGCAGAGTGGCAGAGATTCCATGTTAGAGATGTGTAGTGGAACTTGTATGTCATACTAAGATGCTTTGTTGGTGATGAAGGCTTTAAGTTTGGGTTAAAGTGGCAGCATTTGGCTTTTAGGATGATTGCTCTGAATGCAGATGGAAAGTGATCAAAGGAAATCTAGACTGGTGTCTGGGAGGCCACATAAGAGGGTTTTGCAAGAGTTCAGGCAAGATATAACAGTTCTGAATTAGGTCATTAGAAATAAAGAGCAAAAGAAGAAAACATATTTGTAAAATAACTGGGAAGTAAAAATCAACAAGATTGATGACTAATTGAATGGGGTATAAGGAAGAACTGTTTTGAGGGGAGAAAGATTCTCAACAAAGTTTTGAATATGTTGAATTTGACAGGGCTGTTTTATACTCAAATGCAGGTGTGTCCTGTAAGCAGTTTGGTATATGAATAGACATATATGCATTGAAAACTCTGGAAGGAATTATCATAAGGATATTGTATTATTTAACTAGGAAAGTGGATGAGATGTCCTAAAGATAGTGTTAAAAAAGCAGAGGGCAAAAAATAGGAGTCAGAGAAGGACAGAGAAGTCCAAGACAGACAAACAAACAAACAAAAACCAACCAACTAACCAACCAAAGAAAAACAACGATCAAAGAGCTATGAGTAGAACTGGCAGAAAATAGCATCACGGAGACTAAGGAAGGAGAGACTTTAATGAAAGGGTAAGTTGTTGGGAGTGTCACCTGCAGTCAGGAAACGTGATGCCTGAAAGGTGTCCTTAGATTTTGAAAAACAGAGGCCACCAGTGCACTTTTTAAGGCCAGTTTCTTTAGCGGAGGGTGTAGGGAGGTCGAGCTGCAGACGCCCTTGCATCAAAAGTGAATCAGTTTTCATTCTTCATCTTTATTAATGTCTTCTGTAAGACAAATTTGGTCTTATTTTTTTCAACTTCTTTTTGGGTTTATTGGCATTTCCTATTCATTTATTTATTTAAGTCAACAGTTCTCAATGAATGATCTGGGACCCCCTGGGAGTTCCCAAGACCCTTTCAAGGGGTTCACAAAGCCAAAACTATTTTCATAATAATAGTAAGACTTCATTTGCCTCATCCTCTGATTTTCTCATGAGCGTAAGATGGAGTTTTCCAGAGGTTGCATAAGTGATGTCATCATCATTCTAATAATTAATGAAATGTGTTTTTGTCTATAATCATGTTTTTAAAATTGCCCAGTTTTGATTTGTGAATATGCTAAGTGTTAAAATATATTGGGGATGGCCAAAAAGTTTAAGATCATACGGGAAAACCCGAATGAACTTTTTGGCCAAACCCAATATTAATCCATATAAACAAAAACTCTTGAGTCCTCAATAATTTTTAAGAATGTAAAAGAGGAAAGATACCCCCCAAATTGAGAACTGCTGATTGAAACTATGCTTTCTTTGTTTTCTCTTATGATTTAGAAGTTATATGCCTTCATTTATTTCTATAAATATTTGCCTTTAAGGAGAAAGAACAAATATGCATACTAGTTGTAAACATCAAAAATTAAGTCACACCTATTGACATAACAAAAATAAAAGTGGATATATTAAGTGGATAGTTTGAATTCCCTTTCACTACTCCTATGTCCACTTACTAGTTTTGGAAATTCAAATTCAAGGTATAATTAGTTTAATTTTCTTATATTATCAATCTGTTTTTCTCAAGCTGTATTTTTAACATGGCTACCATTTTGTGTGCAGCTTTTTCATGATAGTTTTTCCTATTTATTGAGTTAATAGCAGTCAATATCTTGATCAATAACAGTAAATCTTTGGAGCCATTATATAGTTGAAAATTTCTTTAAGTTATCTTCATATAGGAATTAAAGCATGACTGGGTATAGAGTTATCATATTATGTACTTTCACTAACCCCACAAAATTCTGAATAAGTTGAACCATATCTTCTGGCTTTTAATATTGGATGGAACTCTGAGAAAAGCTTTATTTTTAAACATTGTTCGGTAGTGTTATGTGCTGAATCATGCTGCCCACCAAAAAAATTCATATATTGAAGTCCTAACCTCTAACACCTCAGAATATGGCTGTATTTGGAGAGAGGGTCTTTAAAAAGGTAATTAAGTTAAAATGAGGTTATTGGGGGTGGGCCCTAATCCAATATGACTGGTGTCCTTATAAGAAATAGGGATTAGGACACAAACACACAGAGGGAATATCATGTGAAAACACAGAGAAGACAGCCATCTACAAGCCCAGGAGAGAAGCTTCAGAAGAAACAAACACTGCCAACACTTTGATCTTGAACTTCTAGCTTTCAGAACTGTGAAGAATAAATTTCTATTGTTTAAGCCATCTAGCCTGTGGTACTTTGTTATATGGGAGTCCTAGCAAACTAATACAGGTAGAAGGCTTAATTATTTTTGTCTACAACTCTGTAAAGGAATTTTTATGTAATATTATCATTCCAAGAGTTCACAACGTATGATTAGCTGGTGCTTTTGAAGCTACAGTACAGAATACTACTTTTGCAGAATGTTAATTGATGTTATTTGAAAGAAGGAAATTCATGGTCAAGTAATTTTGAAAAACACTAGATAATAGCATAATTTCTTAGAGATGTTAATACATAATTTTTCATCTTGAATGTCTAAGATGGAGTACTAATTTGTTACTATTTTCTGAAACCCACCTCTTTTTTAATAGGAACAGTAATCCAATAAATATATTTTAAGAATTTAAAAAATTACTTTTAATATTTGTAGCAGAATGAGATCTTTCAATCTGTAGACTTGTATCTTTTTCCAGATACAAAAAGGATTTTTTCCCTCTCCTCTTGTATGTATGGCCAATTTAGATAGAAGGTTATTGTTCCTGTCCCATTTGGTCTAATGCCTTCTTCTAAAATGCCAATTGGCCATGAAACAATTTTATTTCTTCCTATTTTATATTTCTAATCTTCTCTCTTATCGTTTCATCTCTTTTGTCTTTATGCTCTGTGCACTGGGGGAGTTTCTCAAGATTGCCTTAATTACTGATTTAATTTTATGTGGTATCAATTTTGCTCTTTTTATTCCTAAAGCTGATGTATATTCAGATGTTTTATTTTCAGTTTCCTTATAATACTTCCTTGTTTTATCGTCTCTCTTTTACATATTTTGGCTATTCATTCAGCATCCCTTTTATCTGAGACTACTTTGTCTTATTTAATATTTCATCTCCTCTTTCAGTGTTCATGCTCCTCCATTTAATAAGTACAAGATCTGCTTTCCCCAAAACACTTTTGTTTGCTCTAGTAAATTGTTCAAAAGTTTCTTTCTGCTTTCACTCTTGAGTAAATTTATTTTCATCTTGGGTTATGATGTAGATTCTTTTTATTGGCTTCATGGTGAGTGTGTGCATTTGTGCCACGTATGCATAGGTTTATTCATGTGTTTGAAAATGCACATGCTTGTTAATAATAGGACTGTTCAGGTTAGTTGTTTGCCAATATTTGGGGTGGGAGGACTTTTCTTCATTGCCCTCATTGCTTACTCAGATGCTGTCAGCATCTACTTTAAGTTATTAAGTCAGAAGTCTTGCTCTCTCCCCACGTGAATTTTTGTTATCCAGGTATTAATTATCTAATTGCAATAGCTGGTACTTAATGATTACTATGTGCCAGTTATTATTCTAAGTGCTTTAGGTGTTTCCACTCATTTAAGCCTCACAAAAAAAAACCTTTGGGGAACCCCAGGCACAATTAGGCTGAGTAACTTGCCCAAGGCCATGTAATTATTATGGAGCCAAACCTAGGTACTCGACCTCTGTGCAGTACCCTCTCTCTCACATGTGCTACTGGACTGAGATGAGGTCTCCCTCTCCCACTGCCTCTTCATCTGACCACCCAGAATTATTTCAGATATTCACCAGTTATTTTAAAAAGTCCTATAATCCTTCTCTTGCTTGAAAAAATTACTTCAGAGTGTGTTGCTTACAAGTCTGTTCCTACCTTGCAACCTCCCTGCGGCAAAATTCCCATGACAAGAGGAAATGTTGCACTGGCCATGCTTTTCTATGATTGGCTTTGTTTTGTTCTTGGAAAATAGTCTTCAGTTAGATACAGAAAGAGAGGTTCTGATGGGGTTAATGGTGTGTAATGGTCCTGTCCAGCTTGAAAAGTAACTTTGGCATAGTAGAGAGGTGCGTGCAGAATCCTGTCTGTTGAGACATCAAGTTTTTGACACAAGCACACAGTGAGATTCCATGGAAATGTTCTGCTTTGCTCCTGCCTAGCCCTGATAATCTGCCTTAGGGCTCCTTTACTTTGGTCCTGGAAATTCCTCCTGGAATCTTGCAGACTGTAAAGAACATTCCTAGCTGCTAGTACTACATAAAAGGGAAAGCTTAACCTTATTATTTTACATGAGTGGCAAGCCAGTCTGGTGTTCTGACTAGGCAATTTGGAGGATGGAGAACCAGGGTTCAGTGTAGGAGTGAGGTCATTGAGAGCAAAGGATTACAATGTAGATGAGACAGTTTCAAAATGAAAAAAAACATCTGGAACATCAAGGCCCGAACTATGATGGAAAGGAAGAAATTAACTAAACAAGAAGGACCAATAGTGGCAGTCAGGTAAATGAGCCAGTAGAACTTAAGAGAAAATATCCACTGCGGTTATGATCTACAAAGAATATGATTTTTATATGGATATCTTTGGCTATTTTCATACCTAGAAGAAAGTTATTGAGGTCAAATAATTTAAATTAATTTATTATTAATTATATTATTAATCTGTTATCATTTAAACACAACCCAAGCCCCATCATCTAAGGTGCCAAAGACTCTAACCCTAAGGCATCCTAAGAAGAGGGAGGTTCTTAACCAGAATTTTTTCTGTGGATTGATTGCATTGGACTAGGTTCATTGGACTTTCATTGAAGTGAATCATGGCATCTGTGGGACTATATCACATCTTGTGTGAAATACTCAAATGTTCTATTTTGAGTGAATAGGCAAATGAAGGAAGAGTAGACTGTGGAAGGCTAGTGAATAGCAGTGAAGCATAATATAGATTCATCTGGACATGCACAACAGGAGTCACAAGGCTCAGACTTGATGCCCTTGATCACTTTGAAGTAGTTGACTTCTGGCAACGTGGGATGCTTAGAGAGCCAAACAGGAGAGTATTTTCCTCCTGAATGGTTTTCACTTTGGCCTCATGCTGATTGGGATCATTCTTGTACCAGTTTTGATCCTTCCACAGTGGACCGTCAAGTTCCACCAGAGAAGCCTGATGATCCATTCAACTTCTGACAGTAACAGCTGGAACATAGGGTGTTAGTAGGGGTCAAAGCTACTGAAACCGTGAAAGGAGCATTTTGGATAGAGAAGTACAGTGAGTGGTGTGTGTTCTTGAAAGTAGCAAAGTAGGTAAACTAGTTGGTTGTCAGTGGGATCTATTCTATCATATATACTTGAATCCCCTGCTCTTTCTGGCCAGAAGTCTTTGGGTGGTGAGTAATAAATAGATACGTGTGAAATTGGAGGGTCTTAAGTATTTGGTCTTTCAATACTTACTTGATAAGCATGGAGTCCCAGGAATCAGGTCACTAGATTACTCTTCGATGTAAAAAATATGGTCAGTAAATCACTTAATGGAAGGTATGTATGGCAGATGTCAGCGAGGGGATGAAACGTGTCATCATCATGTTGAAGATCAACCACCACTAAGATAGATTTAAGTTTATCAAAGGTGTTAGAAAAAGAATAAAATCCAGAGCAATCATATTCTGAAAAGATTAGAAAATCAGGAGGACACAGAAAGTTCTTTGGCTTCTTGACCTGGTCCTTGATTTAAGCATACATGCCGTACATAAGTGGATGCTCCCAAAATGAAGCCCACGAAATTCCCCATGGCCTGTATTTAATATCATGAATTTTCCTCAGCCCTCTCTGCTCTTCCCACACAAACACACATATTGACCCGTGTCTTGGGGACTCTTAAAATGCTACTGCAACTAGATATTTATTTGTAGTTTTTTTCAGGTTAAAATGAATGGCTAAAGATTTCCTAACAGAGCTTATTATAAGGTGAGAGTAAGCACACCACCTTCTTGTACTGCCTTTGGTAGAAGCAACCACTCTGTGATTTCGGTTGTTTTCTTCTGAACCTGGAGCTCAAAATGCCCTGAGCACCATCACATACATAGGTGTACTACATTCTAGTACATGCAGTTTTTCAACCTGAGTGATATCAGCCTTATTTAGAATCTTGACATTTACTTTATGGTAGAAACTACTGGTTCAACAAAAAACATTGCCCATTCCTTCTTAGGCTGCTGAACAAGACTACATATCTTTTTAAAAAAATTTTTATTTTATATCGGAATATAGTTGATTAACAATGTTATGTTAGTTTCAGGTGCACAGCAAAGTGATTCAGTTATATGTATACAGGTATCTATTCTTTTTCAAATGGTTTTCCCATTTAGGTTATTACAGAATATTGAGCAGAGTTCCCTGTGCTATACAGTAGGTCCTTGTTGGTTATCTATTTTAAGTATAGCAGAGTGTACGTATCAATCCCAGACTCCCAAATCTATCCCTCCCTCCCACTCTTCCCCCCTGGTAAGCATAAGTTCATTCTCTAAGTGTGTGAGTCTGTTTCTGTTTTGTAAATAAGTTCATTTGTATCATTTTTTTAGATTCTGCAGATCAGCGATATCATATAATATTGGTCTTTGTCTGACTTACTTCACTTACTATGATAATCTCCAGATCCATCCATGTTGCTGCGAATTGCATTATTTCATTCTTTTTAATGGCTGAGTAATATTCCATTGTATTTATGTACCACATCTTCTTTATCCATCCGTCAATGGACATTTAGGTTGCTTCCATGTCTTGGCTGTTGTAAACAGAGCTGCAGTGAACATTGGGGTACATGTATCCTTTCAAACCACGTTTTTCTCCAGATATATGCCCAGGAGTGGGATTCCTGGATAATATGGTAGCTCTATTTTTAGTTTTTAAAGGAACCTCCATACTGTTATCTGTAGTGGCTTTACCAATTTACATTCCCACCAACAGTGTAGGAGGATTCCCTTTTCTCCATACCCTCTCCAGCATTTATTGTTTGTAGACTTTTTGATGATATCCATTCTGACTCGTGTTAGGTGATACCTCACTGTAATTTTGATTTGCATTTCTCTAATAATTAGCGATGTTGAGCATCTTTTCATGTGCCTCTTGGCCATCTGTATGTCTTCTTTGGAGAAATGTCTATTTAGGTCTTCTGCCCATTTTTTGATGGGGTTTTTTGTTTTTTTGATATTGAGCTGTGTGAGCTGTTTGTGAATTTTGGAGATTAATCCCTTGTTGGTTGCATCATTCGCAAATATTTTCTCCCATTCTGTGAGTTGTTTTTTCGGTTTCTTTATGGTTACCCTTGCTGTGCAAAAGCTTTTGGGTTTAATTAGGTCCCATTTGTTTATTTTTGTTTTTATTTCCATTAGTCTAGGAGATGGATCGAAAAAGATATTGTTGCAATTTATGTCAAAGAGTGTTCTATGTTTTCCTCTAAGAGTTTCATAGTGTCTGGCCTTACATTTAGGTCTTTAATCCATTTTGAGTTTATTTTTGTGTATGGTGTTAAAGAATGTTCTAATTTCACTTTTTTTTTTTTACATGTAGCTGTCCTGTTTTCCCAGCACCATTTATTGAAGAGACTGTCTTTTCTCCATTGTATAGTCTTGTCTCCTTTGTCATAGATTAATTGACCATAGATGCATGGGTTTATTTCTGAGTTTTCTATCCTGTTCCATTGATCTATATTTCTGTTTTTGTTCCAGTACTGTACTGTTTTGATGACTATAGCTTTGTAATATAGTCGGAAGTCAGGAAGCCTGATTCCTCCATCTCTGTTTTTCTTTCTCAAGATTGCTTTGGCTATTTGGGGTCTTTTGTGTTTCCACACAAATTGTAAAATTTTTTGTTCTAGTGCTATGGAAAATGCCCTTGGTAATTTGATAGGGATTGCATTGAATCTGTAGATTGCCTTGGGTGGTATAATCATTTTGACAATATTGATTCTTCCAATCCAAGAACATGGTATATCTTTCCATCTGTTTGTGTCATCTTTGATTTCTTTCATCAACGTCTTATAGTTTTCAGTGTACAGGTCTTTTGCCTCCTTAGTTATGTTTATTCCTAGGTATCTTTTTCTTTTTGATGCAGTGGTAAATGAGACTGTTTCTTTAATTTCTCTTTCTGATCTTTCATTGTTAGTGTATAGAAATGCAACAGATTTCTGTGTATTAATGTTGTTTCCTGCACCTTTACTGAATTCATTAATGAGCTCTCATAGTTTTCTGGTAGCATCTTTAGAATTTTCTGTGTATAGTATCATGTCATCTGCAAACAACGACAGTTTTTCTTCTTCTTTTCTACTTTGAATCCCTTTTGTTTCTTTTTCTTCTCTGATTGCCTTGGCTAGGACTTCCAAAACTACGTTGAATAATAGTGGTGAGAGTGGACATCCTTGTCTGGTTCCTGATCTTAGAGGAAATGCTTTTAGCTTTTCACCAGTGAATATGATGTTAGCTGTAGGTTTGTCATATATGGCTTTTATTATGTTGAAGTATATTCCCTCCATGCCCACTTTCTGGAGAGTTTTTTTAATCATAAATAGGTGTTGAATTTTGTCAAAAGCTTTTTCCACAACTACTGAGTTGATCATGTGGTTTTTATTATTCGGTTTTTTGGTGTGGTGTATCACACTGATTGATTTGTGCATATTGAAAAATCCTTGCATCCCTGGGATAAATCCCACTTGATTATGATGCTAAGCTTCCTTTTCAATGAGGGCTGGCCAAATGATGGAGTTTTAACCGAGAAACGTGAGCAGAAGTGATGTGTGTCATTTTCAGGTGAGGCCCAGAAGATCTGTCAACATGAATTTCTCTATGGTTTTCTGGACAGTCCTTTGACACTATTTGAGAGTGCATATTGAAGATGGCAGAGAAACCATCAGCCTGAGTCCCTAGGTGAAAATTTTGGGAGGGTCCATTGCCTCATCCTCCCACTTGCCAACCTGAACAGATGCTGGAACGTTATGTAAACATGAAATAAGCTTTGGTTGCATTCAGCCATTGCATGTTGGGTCTGTTTATTACTGCAACACGTGTTACACTAAAGTACTTTAGGTGATGTGCTCAGTATTTCTCATCTAAATACAATTTTACCTTACAAGTAGATTATTAAATGAGAACATAGCTACACATACACAGTGGCTCAAGGAATAGCAGTTCAAAGAATAAGTGTTCAAGCAATAGTCGTTACCCATAATAGTATGATCCTAGGTCACAAGGAATTCTTAATAACTCACTTGTGTAACACCTAGCTGCAAAATGAAAATCTTTTAGTCACCTGGAGTGTTAACAGGCTTCTGAACTAAACTTCAAGGATCAATCTGAATGGATAGTGCCCTATAAAACTTTTCTTTAGTACATGTAGTTGAAAGTTTTTATTCCTGTTTTCTCTAATAGAACTTCTAGGTATTTTTATTAACCTCTATGGTAGGCAGAGTTCTAAGTTGGCCTTCAATGACCTCACTTCCTTGAATTCCTATCCATGGGCAATTACCTTCTCCTTGAGTGGGAGCTGCATCTAGTGACTTGCTTCTAACCAATAGAATACAACAAAAGTAATGGGATTTCACTTCCACGATCAGGTTACAAAAGCTTATGACTTCCATCTTGCTAGCACACTCTCTTTGTTCTCTTATTTGACTTTCAAACTCAGAAGAAGCAAGCTGCCATGGCAGAGAGCCCCATATCCCAAGGAATTAATTGAGGATATGCTGTGACCAAAACCAGCAGGGAACTGAGGCCCTCAGTCCAGCCACGTCTGAGGAATTGAATTTTGCCAAAAAGGCCAAGTGAATGTGGAAGTGGGTCTTTCCCCGGTTGAGGCTTCAGGTGACACTGGAGAACCTGGCCTGATCCCTTGGTTGTGAGAGAGTGTAAGGCAGAGGATCCACCTAAGCGCTACCCAGATTCCTGATCCCCAGAAACTGAGTGATAATAAATGTGTATTGAAGTTGCTAAATTTAGGGGTAATTTCTTATGCAGCAATAGATAACTAATACACATGGGGTATTAACAGACCTCTGGACTAAATTTCATGGATCAGTCAAAATGGCTTGTCCCTCAGATAATTTTCCTCAACACATACAGTTGAGATGATCATCTCTTCAGTTTTGTTTTCCCCCAGAGAAAGTATATGGGTATTTATATATGACATTTTAATGTGTATTATAACATTTTCCATGCCAGTTTGTTATTAGAACGTAGGCCTCTTGAAGGGAGCGATGTTATCTTGCCCATTGTCTTTGTGTCTTCTATGGTTCTGGTGCAATGTGTAGTTGGTATTCAGTGAATAACATAAATGCTAAAATAATGCTCTATCTACTATTTTGGAAATGTACATTTATAACTTATTTAGATATTCCACATTTCCTTTTCTAATGAAAAGTACCTCATTTCTCTCAAATTATGGACAGAGTGTTTTTCTTTCGCAAATAAATTTATTTTCAAATATATTCTAGGATTATCAACCATAGATTTATACAATTATCTTCAGCATATTTTTCTAGAAAAATAATTTATTCATAGAATTTTTTCTTACTTAGATTCAACAGAGAATTTTTAAAAACATGATTCAAATTTACTAACTGAAGGCAATTTCTTTTTTCCCCATAGTAACAATATAAAAAGCTTTATGATATAGATATACATTTTATCAAAGCATGTAGAAATATATTTAAGGATCTAGCAATTCAGTATCATCAATGTAAACTAAAAGTGAAACCTTTTAAAAATTATGGTATATGTAGAAATAACCAAAGGTAGTAAATAATAGAATGTATGTGTACCTGTGTTTGTATATGTCATACATATTTATGAATACATATAAAATATGTAGGATGAGTTAGAAAAATTAAAATCTCATTTCTAATAAAGGGACTCTTTTTTTATATTTGCTTTACATTTTATGCTAAATTTTATTGAAGCATTTTTAAATCATTCATTTTAGTATCCATTTTTTGTCCAATTATAATCTTTGATCACTTAATACTAGGGGATAAGAAGCCTTTTAAGCACATAAAAACGATGACATTTTGATGGAATTCAGTTGAGCAATAATTTTATCAAATAATATATTTCTTTTTTAAAATACTATTAAAGAAAATATCGAGCTTCCCTGGTGGCGCAGTGGTTGAGAGTCCGCCTGCTGATGCAGGGGACACGGGTCCGTGCCCCGGACCGGGAAGATCCCACATGCCTAGGAGCAGCTGGGCCCGTGAGCCATGGCCGCTGAGCCTGCGTGTCCGGAGGCTGTGCTCTGCAACGGGAGAGGCCACAACAGTGAGAGGCCCGCGTATCACACACACAAAAAATATCACACAAATTGGACAGAATAGAAAGAAAAATGTCATCTTAAACCATCTGTCCCACCTTTCAGGTAACTGTGTATAATTCTACAATTATACACGTGTTGATATATACTTGAAATACATACAATATGGAAATAATAAATTTATCAATACATTATGACAGTTATTTTATGAGAGATATTCATACTCTTCTATAGATAGAAGAAAATCTGTATAGATGCTAAAGCAAGGAATTTATAAAAGAAAAGGCTAGAAATCATACTTCCAAATGAATGATATTCTTCTTTATAGTAATTCCCTTGGGAAAGCTCATTTATAGGAATCTTAGCATATTCCGACATAGATGAGTATATGCGTTGCAGTGATGCTGCCACTCTTCGAAACAATTTTGGAATACTTGTTTTGGTATTATGTGAGAGCCATTCAGTAAGCCCTATAAGACATTAGATCCTCTTTTGTGATTAACCAAACATACTCATCATTGATAAAATTTTGCCAGGATTTAGGCATTAACATAAAAGTGCCATAGGTTCTTAAGGCAATTTCAGAAGATAAGTTGAAAACCTTTATTGAACAGTGGTGTAGTTGTTGAAATAAAGTCTACAGCCTTCCAAGACAGTTGCTTCACAGAAGATACAATTGCTTTTTTGATTGTATGCATATTGGTATGTTTGCTTAAAACACTCTGACAGTATTTCTCCAACTCTGCTTGCTTGTGTATGATGGATGCATATAGGCATAAATATTTTTATTTGGTTACTTCACAGATCAGTTCTATCATGTTCTCTCCAATACTTGTCTGAATACTAAATCTGAATATTAATAATAGAAATCATTAGCACAGATTTGAATATAAAACATTCAAAAATAAAATCATTTAAAATTATCCCTGTCACTAGAGGAACAGAAAGTAATCTTTAAACGAAGTGTCATTAGAAGGCAATAAAGAAGAGAGAAAATTTAATATCTTATCTATTGCATTTTTAGAGGTGAGAAGATATGACCTAGGGGAGTTAAATGATTTGCACAGAGAAAATAAAATCTTCCAGATGTGGAGGACATCAAAGGGACATGATCTCTTGGACCACAGGAATAGCAGCTAAGTCACTTAGGTTTCTATTAGATGACATAAAAAGGGCAAAAATCAATGCTATCATTTTGGGACTTACGTATACCAAATTATCCTAGGATATTGACTTTGTTAGTGTTTCGATGTTTAGAATATTTCACTATATTTAGCAGATAGAAGAACTAGCACAAAATGAAAGACACTAAATGCTAACTCTTCACATTCTAATTGCTGCAGCCTTTTTTTCCCAAGCATCAGTCATTGTATACCTGGGCAGTCTGAGCTGACAGCCTTGTCACCAGGCTTTCCTTCTCCAGTGCATTCTAAAGAAAACAGTAAGGTGTTCTTTCTTTTAATGAAAAATTCTAAGAATCTAACTTTTCCGTTTTCTAGTGATATTCGGCTACTCCTCTCAGAACAAATAAATATGAAGAGGTATTATTTATGTAACAGGGATTCCAAACATATTTTAATTACCTTTTGGATTGCCCTAATCACACATTCTTTCCTTTTCCTGTAAACCACTTCTAATTGACTGGGAACAGAACCAATAACTCAAAGCTTATTAGCAAATATAAACAAGCAATAGCACTAAATGAGGACCCACAGGATGGCATCCAGCGAGGGTAATAATTGCAGTATTGGCTCATGTTCATTTGGGCCCTTGCAGCAAAGGCTAACCAGTAATGCATTATACAGGGAGCAGGGTAGAATGTGTGTTGTTCTAGATGGGGTTCCTTCCCTTCATTTCCTTTTCTGTTTCTTCTTTTTCCTATGCTTCTCTTCCATTTTTTTCTTCTATACATGCAACCTATATTTTCCAGCCCTAGTCAGCCTAAAGTACAGTCAAAAGACACAATTTAAATAATAAGAAAATTATCATTGCTATACATTTTTTTCAACGGAATCCTTGGAATGCCAGCCCTCTCTAGGTTCCTTCCTCCATCGGTAATGCTTTCAACATTATAAGAGGTTGTATCTTAGTTACTAAAGGCACAAACCCTACAGCCAGCTGCCTGAGTTAGTCTAGTTCCAATCCTTAGTAGATGTGCACCTTCTAAACCTCTCTGTGTCCCAGTCTCATTATATATAAAATGATAAAATCTTAATAATAAAAACAATCCTACATCATAGAATTATCGTGAGGATGAGTGAATGCACATAAAACACTTAGCATCATGCTTATGACAGAGTAAGAACCAAAAAATATTAGCAGTTGTTATTATTGTTGACATTTTTTCTGTGTACCTACACATTCTGAGAATGTTTCAAGCTTACTTCCATTAGCTGTGCGTCTCTCTCTTTATTTTGGACTATATCTCTTTTATACCTTTTGTTTAACTTAATATTTCAGTTTCTTGAACTCCGCATGCAGCATGATCCCCACTGTTACATCACCTTCAGATTCCCCCCTGACATCTCACCAACTAGGATTTAGCTAATGAGCTTCAACTTGTTTCTTCTTTCAAAGTAGTTTCTTCTTCTATTTGGGGCACTGCACAGTGCTTCAGGAATTAAAACTGAGCTGTGACTCTAATATGCTTAGTTATTGTCTCTGTCATGAGATCTTTAAGATGTTCACATAGATAGCTTAGTGGGACAGGTGTCTAAATACCTGATTTCCCATTTTGAATAAGCTGACTACTGCTGAGACCTTTAAAACAAAAAACAAGTAGAAGATATACACATGCAAAATCCAGATCTGCTGACACCTCCTTCATAAGTTGCTTTTTGTATCTCATATTTCTACTCATGAATAAATTATATACAATGATCAGGTCATTTCATTCTTCATATGAAAAATAGATTTAAATTTCTCCACGTGTGTTTGGCACAGTACGTGTCTCAAAGTATAATACTTCCAGTTTTAGTGCCAACTTCACTCCGTATTTTCGAACTTCAAGAATCCATCCCAGCTGGGCAATAACAACTGGTCCTTTCTCACAGAAGTTTTGTGAGAGTTAAATACATTAAGGTATATAAAACCTCTATTATATTGCTACTAGAACTCTTCAGAATGTCATTTCAGAAGTTCAGGATCTCAATATGGCAAAAAATATTTTGGAATGAAGGTTTGAAAATTCACATTCATAAGATTTTAAACAGTTACAACCTGTTAAATTTGTAGTGAATTTCCCTAATTACAGTTTGGAATAGTCAGGTTATTACAGAAAGTGAAAGAGATACTCAAATAATAGTGTTTAGGTACAAGTTATATTTTTTAAAAAATACTTAACTTTCTTCACTTTTGCTTTCACTGTGGAGCTTTGACCCTTGAAAAATATTTTTCAAAGATGTGACAATGAGTTGTTTTTCTGACCCTTATAAATTTATTTTATTATTACAATCTCCAGTTTATCTGCCATCCATACATACGCAATGGCACGAGCACACATTCAAACATAGAACTGTGCTATTGTTCTGTACTATTATTAGCTACAATGACAAATTTTATAACTGCAGCATTTGTAGATTTTTTTCCTGTCTTTGTCCAACATAAATTATTTTCTCTTGCTAATAGTCTAAGAGTACTACAACACAAGTTTTGAAGAATCCTGGTTCTACTTCCTATATCCCTGATTCTGTGGTATAACAATTATATTTTCTTTTTTTTAAAAAAAAAGCCTTTCTGGGAAAATGAAAACACTTATGAATGATAATACACCTTCCTATTTGTAAAACAAACCTTGAAACCCTCTAAAGCCTGGAGTTCTACCAATTATTAGATCACAGTTACACTTTGTCAAGACTAAATGTCTCACATCCTTGCTGGAAGAGAGGAAGACCCTAGGATTACAATATATTTGAACAAGAAGGTGCTAACTTTGCATTATTTTCCATTCTTCATCCTGTCTTTGTCAGGAGCATGGATCCACGCTGTACTCTTCTCTATTCTGGTTGCCACCTTTGTCACGAGAATGAGACACCAGAATCAGAATGTTTCCTGTGAGATATAATAGCATGATTTCCTGCTTGCACCTCTCAGGATGTTGTTTTTAGTTAGGTTAGAGCTCCTGAATCCGTTACAGCATCACTCAGCATTCACCATTCATGCAAGGTGTCCTTCCTGCTTGTATTCACTGTAAAACTATTTGATGTCTTGGTCAGTTTTGCAGCCCTTCTATTTCTCAAACACATCCCTGAAAAAAACTGTTATTGTTTTTTTATTATTATCAGGTCAATCAAATGTATGTTACAATTTGTGGTACAGAAACATACACGTGGCTTAATTATTTTTTTAACTACCCGTCACTTACAAATATTTCAGTATTCCAATTACACATAGGAATATACAAATAGTAGCGGCTATGCTTTTAGAAGTGATGGTGAGATGGGCATTTAAAAGGAACTCATTCCCTTGAAGATGTATTTATTTTGTATTTAGAAAATTTCTACTTTAAAATTTTCACTTTGCCTGGAGGCATATTTTTAGATTACTCTTAAATTTGCCTCTCATCCAGGCTAAGATATAAATACTGTATTGTATTTTTAGACCATGCTTCTGTCACACATGTAAAATGAAACCTGCTGATATATCCAAGTAACCACTTATTTTTTCCAAATGTTAGGATATATGGAACCAACATGATAAACATCTGTATGCAGTTGCATTTCTCAGTATAGACAGAATTTCATACCCACGCAGGGTAAGGGAAGAGGACATGATAAACGTGTGAAATCCTTTTGAATTTGAAAAGTGTACATATAAGAAGGCAAAGAACCATACGAATCTAATCAATGATACAGCTTCCTGTATTATGTGTGTGAGAAGTATTTTCTGAGTAACTAGTCTCTCTCTTTTTTTCTTCGAAAGAAATTAACCTAAAATTGAATTACACGTGATCTTTTTCTGGGATTAAAAACAGTATGATTGTTATCCATTTGGGCCAGATTAATAAGAAAAACAGAAACCACATTGTTTCAACAGAAAGATTACAATGTAGGTAATTGGTGATCTAACTCTGGCCAACTAGGAAGCAACTAGTCACTCACTGGCAGTGAAAAAACCCCTAGAGTCTTGGCCACTGGACTAGCCCCTCCACTCAGCCCTTGTACTAGGTTGTCTCTCCTGTAGTATTTGTTGTACTGTCACCTTCCACCACGATCATGGTGGCGGCATCCATGGCAGCTCTGTTGGTTCACTCTCAACTCAGGGTATTCTGTAACCCCTTTCCTCTGGGTTAGTCAGATAAGTGATTCCCTTCATACCTCATGGAAGCCAAGAGAAGCTTAGGTGCACGTAAGTCCTTCTTACGCCTGACCATGATGGGTGCATAGTTTTCCAACATGCATCTCCTAATGGGTCTGAAACCATCCTATTAAAAAGTCTCCATTTAGATTCCCAAATATGATTATGGAACAAGTTCCTCACTGCCATTTCAAGCCACTTCAGTCAAATTCACCTCCTACCTCTGGGCGTCTGTCTAGAGAGAGGAGATCAAGACATGCATTCTACTGGCAGCCTCACTTACCTGCTGTCTTCTTTGTCATTGAAATCCCTCAAGACTCCGAGGGGCAGGCTTCTGTTTTGCTCTGGACCTCTCTATGTTGAACTCTATGATGTAGCTCACCAGGTCTGTAGGTCAGTATGTTCAATGTGTGCAAGCCAGTATTTAGGAAAGTATTTATTCCTAGATAAAGCTTTGCTTTAAATATAGTTATCTGTCTTTAAAACAGAAAAATATCCTATTATGAAGATCAGAAACTTTATTTTTCTCCAATATTTCTGCCCTAAAGATCCTAATTCCTATCTCCCAGCCCATAATAAGTAGAAGTCTTATTGTGGCTAGAACAAATATTATGTATATGAAAATGGAAAGAAAAAAAAAGCCACATTGTTATATCTCCTGTTTCCAAAAAAACAAGCTCTGATAAGAGAAGTGCCAGATGAATAGAGCCAGGAGCCTAACATAAAAACACTTTCAACTCCATCATCTGCTCACTTCCACTGGGTGCTAGGATAGCCCAGGGAAGTGGGAATAGCCAGGTTCTGATTTTGTTACCTCACAGGATTGAAGTGGTTGAGATTTGAGACACAGTGTGCTTGTGCCTCAAGACTCAAGAATGAATATCTTTGGCAGAACTTGCCGGCTGGTGAGTTGTGAAGTCGTTCTCATACCGGAAGTTATTTTTGAAAGGTGGTTCTGTAACTCAGTGGAGGCAGCTGATCCTTTAGTCTAGCTTGTATCAGAAGGTCAGAGCCCTTTCATAGCAGTTTTGCTAATAGCTGGTGTTGAGTTTAGCTGAGAGGTCTTCATATCCCAGGTGGCCTGAGGTTCCAGTCTTACTCTCATGGCCCACCAGGTCATTCATTCAGTTCAAGATCACAGTTTCCCCAGATGCGGGGCAGCCAGTCTTCCCGGGGTCAGGGCTAGTTCTAGAGATTGGCTCCAGAAAAACTGTCCAGCTTTTGTGCAGAGCCACCAACAGTGGTGTCCGAAAGCTACTCAAAGCATAACTCCATTGCTACTTTGCTTCCCCAGGACAATAGAGCTTGCTACCAAGACATTTAATCATCTGAGGGAGAAGCCAAGAGAAGCTTAGGTGAATGACTACTCAGATTATTCTTCCAAGAAGAGGAAAGGTCACCTTGAAGGTAATTTGCTTTTTTTTTTTTACAGTTACATAGCTAGGGGAGACCATTAGATCGGTTTTTGTCAGAGTAAAAAAAAGTAGCCTTTCTTCCCAAAAGCTATTCATTTGAAATTTATGCGTTTGTCTGTGTGGTTAGTGGATTAATGTCTGTTCTGTACTAGCTTTAAACTCCACTAGTACAGCTGCCTGGTCTCTTTGCTTCTCACTGTGGCCCTGGTGCCTAACACAGAACCTGACACAGAAATGGGCTAACAAATATTTGTGGAATTAACAAAGGAGTAAATCTACCCCAGGAGAATGTTTTTTGTTTGCTATATTGTGAAGTATTTGGTATCATCTCTAGCTAAAGAAAAGAAGAAAAAACATCAAGCTAATCCCTATTGGAGTACTCCTCAACCTGAGATAGCTTCCTAAAAGCAGAAAGCTATTTAAGACAGATTGATTCAACCTGTGAATAAATACTTTAGGAAATAACATGACTTAGGCCTACTTTTTAAATCAAATAGACCCATCAGTATTTATTATTTATTTGACCCATCAAATTGTGTTCTCCAAAATATTGGTTCTCTAGGATTTTGCTAGGTAATATGTGGAAAAATGTGAGTCAAATGAGTTTAGAACCAATGGGACGAACAGGTTCCTTTATTGAAGTACTTTTATTGAAGTACTTTTTCAGGTTCCTTTATTGAAGTTCCTTTATTGAATACTTCCTGTTGAGGAAGTATTATACTCTGAAATATAGTGTGCTGGTATCTCAAACTTATTTGACCAGGGAATTTTATTAATATAGTAACTTTCCTAATACTTATTATGTTCCATGTTGAAATATTAGATTCAAAAACATTTAAAATTTCAAACCTAAACTCCAGAAAATAGTGTAAAGCAATTGGTTATGATGATGTGATAGCCATTTGTACATTTTTAGGAATTTCATAACATTAAGTCTTATTTTCAATCAGATTGTGACCAGAGAGTAATTATGTTTTATGCATCACTGCTATAAACATCCTAGCGCTTTCTAGTACTTCACACATAGCAAGTGTTCAATAAATATTTGCTTAATAAAGGAGGAAATGAGAGCTATATCATACTAGAGTGTTTGCTATATTGAATGTAATAATTATTCTGAATTAGCAATACTTTTTGGCAATCTGAGACTATTAATGCATGACAATGGAAATATGTGTTGTTAAAAGTCAAAAAAAATTATCAAATCAGGAAAAAAATACATGTGCACATTTTTTCTACAGAAAAGAAAAGAGTAGATAGAATAAATTTATTATATCAAAATGTACTGACGAGTATCAATTTTAAAAAATCAGTGTATAAAAGAATGATGTCACAAAATTTTGGTAAAGAAGTAGAATAGGGCTCTCTGGAGATTCTATACTGTCTTGATTTACATAAATCAGATTCTTATAAATAGTAGTATATTTTCCTATGGAATAATTTAGGGGATTTGGCTTTCTAGTTTTTGTTCAGTTCTGTGGAGTTCACCACAGTGATGCAGCTCTGTTTGATGACTGGCAAAATTTCAGAGATTAGGTTGTTACATTCCTTAGATAAGACCCAGGAGCCACCCATAGCTGGTTAGGAAAATATACCTACACAATACAGGGCTAGACCACAGCGATGGCTATAACTTCCCAATAATCAGTATCTAAAGTGGAGTTAGGAAATGTTAACAAGAGGTTACTAATTATTTTTATAAGCTTGTCCTTCAAAATTTGGGAATACATGTAAACATCCCTATTTGACTTAATTACCAGCAACAGGCTCGGAGGATTTAGTAGGAAGGCCATTCGTAAGCTCCTGATATTTTCATTTGGGGGATTGTACTAAGCAAAGAAGATCCCAAGTAACCAATCTTGCCTCAGTGAGTTGCTGAGGACAAACGTGGCTATATTTAAATGCTTTAAAGTGTATAATGTGCTACGCAAATAAATAAACTCTTAAAAAAATTAATTCATCTAGACAGTTCTTGGATATGTTATATTTTTAAGCTATATATTATATTCTGTAGGGAAGGGGTAATTTATCTGATCTGTTATTTTTCCTTTTGCCTGAGGGACATCTAAGGATTCGACCCTTGCTTTACTCCTCCTTGAAACATAAACATGGGGAATATTTTAGTGTGTGCCAGATGCAAGATAAATAAGAGTCCTGCTGAGGTTGATGTATAATGAATTATGCACCTATACCTGGGGTGTCTGGACTGTTTATTGAATAACCTGTAAATGATGAGTAGTCAGCTGCATCAGAGATGAGATTTAGTTCCATACCTCCAAGAGGATTATGAGTCTAGCAAGGTAGAAAAGCTGGTGGGACCCTGAAGCTGATGGCTTCCATGAGCCAAGGTGGTCCATATCAATTAGACTTCATCCCCTGTGATCATGTACATCCCAACTTGGAGAAATTGTGTCATTCAGCGGCTATTTCTGGGAGTCATGAGCCTCTGCTCTGTGTTTCCTGTGCATGCCAGGTTGTCTATCCTGCGTGCTTTCTTAGAAACTGTGTAAAGTCTATTTAGAGTGAAGCCTATTTTGTCCATGAGTTTAATGGACACTGAAAGCCCAAGACCACTGTTGTTGGTCAAGCAAAGTGAGTATTGTTCTGTGAAAAAGATCTGAAATATGTTTATTTAAAACCTTCCATTTAAAGATTTAGCTGAACTTCTAATATTCTCGGGTTTGATAAAGAAGAGTATAACATTCATGTATTAGTTTCCTACGGCTCTTGTAACAAATTGGGTCGTTTAAAACAACAAAATTTTATTTTGTTCTGTTCTGGAGGCCAGAAATCCAAAATCAAGGAGTTGGCAGGTCCATGCTCCCCCTTAAGGCTTTAGAGGAGGATCCTTCCTTGTTTATTCCTATCTTTTGTGGGGCAATCCTTAGCATTCTTTGGCTTGTAGATGCATTCCTCCAACTTCTCTCTCTTTCTTCACATGGCATTCTTCTGTGGGTGTGTTGTCTGTGTTCAAATTTCCCTTTTCTTACAAGGACACAAATCCCTGGATTATGGTGAGCCTAGTCTTCGTATTATCTCATCTTAACTTGATCACATCTGCAAAGACTCCATTTCTAAATATGGTCCAATTCATAGGTTCC
Organism: Neophocaena asiaeorientalis asiaeorientalis; assembly: GCF_003031525.2. Taxonomy (NCBI): domain Eukaryota; kingdom Metazoa; phylum Chordata; class Mammalia; order Artiodactyla; family Phocoenidae; genus Neophocaena; species Neophocaena asiaeorientalis. The sequence continues at coordinate 9,643,176 of NW_020174561.1, forward strand.
AGGGATTAGGACTGAAGCACAATTCAATCCATAATAATTCACCATACAGTGGATTTCAGTCACAGCCCTTTTAACATTGTTCTTGTCTTTGATTGCTTGATGCATTTATTCATTGAAAAATATTTATTGAGCTGAGTACTTTTCTAGGTGCTTGTAACAAAGCAGCAAATAAAACAGACATGTGCCCTTAACCTACATGGAGCTTGGATTCTAATGAGGGTAGACAGGAATTATACAAATAACTAACCATAGAATTTGTCAGATAATGATAAGTACTAGAGAAAATAGTAAAGCAAAGTAGAAAGGCCAAGGCATGCCAGATAGAGCTTGCTATTTTATATAGAGTGATTGGAGAAGTCTCCACCAAGAAGACACTCTGAATGAGGTAGGAAATCATGAGAGTTTTGAATTATGTTTTAATTGGATCATGAGGCTTTTATTAGAATAGAGTGCAGGAGGACACAGAGATTATAATTAGTAGAAGACAAGTACCCTACCCTATGCTACTGTGAAAGGGGGAAAGGAGCAGGCAGGAAGTTATGGGAATTGAATATCTAATAGATGATAATGGCTTTGAACGAGCTAGTAATAGAGGTGATGAAAAGTGGTGGGATTCTGATAATGTTCAAAGGATTGAGACAAAAGTATTTCCTAATGGAGAGGATAGCTATAAGATTTTTGAGCTGTTCAACTCGAAGTATGGAGTTGCCATTCACTAAGACGACAAGGCTGTAGGAGCCAACTATGTGTGTGTATGTTTGTGCGTGTGTGTGCACATGCGTGTGAGAAGGTATGTACGTTTTCAATTTTTGACATGCTAGTTTTAAGATGAGTATTAGAAAACATAGTGGAGATATTAAGTAAGGTGTTGGATACACAAATCTAGAGTTCAAGCGAAGGGTGAGAACCAGAGGTATACATTTTTAAGTCATAGTAAAATTAAATTATATTTAAAGCCATAAAGCTAGATAAAAACACTTACCCTGATACATCATTTGACAAGTTCTACAGTGTTTGCAAAAGTTACATCAATACGTAAGGCATTTCTTTCTCTTAACCATGAGATAATATTTTCTCAATAAATAGGCCTTTATGCTCTGGAGATATTTACTAAAGCTGATTGCAGGAGGAGGTATATTTTATAGGAGGTATTAAAATAGACTAGCCAGTTAACTTTGGATGAATTGCTTTTACCCAGTTAAGCAATGACATGAACTAGCTGACTTACTGAGCCCTAATCCACCTCTGTTATTCCAGTCATGAATTTTTTTGTAATACAAATTTTCCTCTGCTGTATCATCAGGGTATTTGCCAACAAAAAGTGGGATGTCAGGTTTCTTTTCCATCTTTATTGGACATTCATTTTCATACAGAGATATGACGTTAAAAAGTATTAACTCATTGTTCTGTAATGTTTTCAGTATAATTAAAAGATAGGCTTTGTACGATTCATTTGCACTGCTTCCCCACCTGTTCTCAATGCTGAAATCCTTGTATGACGTTCTTTTTTATTAAATACACTTTGAATGTTATCCATGATTTTCTTCACCAAGGCCAAATTCTCCATGAACTATCTTTTGATAAATAAAGAATATAAGTGTTAACCCATTTCCCATAGTTTAGCGTGTTTTCTTGGTAGTCACCATGATTTTTAAAGGCTATTTTTTTTTTTTTTTGCGGTACGCGGGCCTCTCACTGCTGTGGCCTCTCCCATTGTGGAGCACAGGCTCCGGACGCGCAGGCCCAGCGACCATAGCTCATGGGCCCAGCCGCTCCGCGGCATGTGGGATCTTCCCGGACCGGGGCACGAACCCGCGTCCCCTGCATCGGCAGGCGGACTCTCAACCACTGCGCCACCAGGGAAGCCCCAAGGCTATTTTTACTATCTTTTTCCTTAATAGAAAATAATGAAGGGAACATCTTCAAATTTGAATTTGGTTAAGGAAAGTAGGCATACCCTTGGTAGATAATTGCACTCTGAGAAAGAATTTAAAATATAAGTATCTACACAGTGTTGATCACTGCGTAATAAGGTCTCTGTCCTTAAATTTCACTTTTTGCCTTTAACTCTGCTTAATAAAATATATGAAGCAAAAAAAGTCTAGATTTCCTTAAATAAAAACACAGTTTTCATGTTTCAATCTTTATATACTTTTTTCAGTTAATCACATAGTTGCAAATGGAATCTAGAAATGTAAACAAATGTGATCATCTGGTACTGAACTATGTTGATGTTCAGGATAACATTGCCTATCAAATCTATATTCAAATAGGAAAATCTCATCACGTTAAAGTATTACTTACATATTCATATACTCATTCCTTGAGGCAAAGACTCCAGCCTTACTTTACAGATGGATCTAGCAATAAAACATAAAAACAAACACAAGGAAAGGAATTGACGCAACATAACAACTACTAACAAACATCACTTCTCTTTACTTCTCAAAAACTCCTACATATTGTATCTTCAAAAATGTTCTTGGAACCTAAGAAGTCAGGATAATTATGAAAAAACTAAATAATGATAAAATAAAAATAACAGTAAAATAGTAGTAAAATAATCACATTTTTTAAACCTCAGAGGTTTTAAGCACTAAAGAATTCTAAACATCCTTGAGTTGTCTTCTATGTATAGTGTTTGATGATCACCAAAATGCCATCAAAATATTATTAGGAAAACATTACTATGGCTACATTAAAGATTTCTTATTCTTCTTCTAAGTGTCATGTTCCCCATTATTTCACTATTATTAATAGTCTCTCTTCTTAGTCATTAAAATAAAAAGAATCTTGAAATTGAGATTGAAGTCCCCTCTCCCTCACAGTAGTGTATGCCAGCAAAATCCGTAGCATCTCATTTCCTTAAGGACTTAATCCTGGTCTTCCTAGAGAAAATGTTTTCTAGACATTTATTTTTGCTTTTATCTCCCTTTCGCAAGCATTTGATGTGCTTTTTATGCTGTTAAACTTAGCCACGTTTTGTAGTAGAATGCAGAATGCCAGGCTGGTAAAGAATCTGTTACATTTCCAGGACATCTTGATTTTCATGAGCTTCAGAACATTTCCAAGTAGTTGATTTTTACAACATCGTATGATAAGACTTTTAAACAGTACCTTGTATTTGTATTAGCCCGTGCTGCTTACTGCCGTTAGCTGGGAGGCAGTGGGTCTTACGCCCACTAACTGCTGATAGTATCTGGTGCCTCGTCCTCGTCCTTGAAATTCTCTCGGACTCAGGGTCCTGAAGAATCTACTAGCCTTTTATGTGTTTATTTCTAAAATTATTTTAACTCTTTGAAGTAAAACTAATATATACGGTCTATTATAAAAGTCAAATTGTGCTAAAAGGCTTATGACAGTAATAACAGAAAGGCAGCCCCCTGCACTCTTCTGCTGGTCCTGCTTCCCAGAGACAATCACTTTCTTCTTTTAGGCCTAATGTCTAGTGTTAAGTCCTTATCTCTAACTTACATGTGTAGATTGCTATTTCTCATTTATTTATTTATTTGGAATATATTAGACATACAGTGTCAGGTTAAGGTGTACAACATGCTGATTTGATACATTGATATATTGTACTGTTTTTGTCATTTACATATTGTAATATGATTGCCCTATGACATTTCTTAATAAATCAATTTTAAAATAGTTTGCTCCCCATAAAGGATATAAGAATTTTAGTTTTTTATACTTCTTTCTTCTCCCATCCTTCAAATGAAGTTCTGTTTCAATTTTTATATACCCTTTAAAAAATATTTTTATTTTGAAATTATTTTAAATTTGTACAAGAGTTACAAATGTAGTTTAATTCCTGTACACATATACCCTTCACCCAGCTTTTCCCCTAATGTTTATATCTTACATAACCATAGTTAAGCCTAAGAAATTAACATTGGTACAATACTGTTAAACTACAGACTTTATTCAGATTTCACCAGTTTCTGCATTTATGTCTTTTTTCTGTTCCAAGATCCAATCGAGGGTATCACATTGCATTTAGTTGTCATGTGGCCTTAATCTCCTCTGGTTTGTGACATTTTTCTTAGTGTTCCTTGTTTTTCATGACCCTAATACTTTTGGAAAATACAGATCACCCACCTTATAGAATGTCCCTCAATTAGTATTGTCTGATGCTTCCTCATGATTATACTGAGGGAAGTTACCTCAGTATAAAATTAGTGGATGAAACTTTAAGGAGGAATGGGATATTTGCGTAGCTTCATATTATCTTCGCCCAGTGAATTTAGCAAATGTTCATAAATTATTTGACACTCCTCTCTGGAGGAGGTAGAGCTCCATTCTATTCCAATAGAGTATGAGCTGAATTTAGTAATTCACTGCTAATAAATAGAACATGGAAAGCAAAAAGCTAGTAACTTTACAGTACAGAAATCTGGCAGGTACCCCCTTAAAATTAAATGATCAAAGTTAACATTCCCACTAGTAAGTCATGCTGACATCAAATTCTCCCTGTTATGGTATTATGAGAAGGGCTCAGGACCTAAGGGGAATGTTAAAGAAATAGAGATGTTTTCTAATTTAAAAGATTCTATGATTTCCATGAAGACTGTATGCACAGGCTTTTTTTTTTTAAGATCGAGAATCATAGACAATGTTTTATCCAAAGTCAGGGCTCAAAGAAGGTAGGAACACAAATAATAAACAAATCCTTTTCCTAGTTTACTCAACCTTCACTGAAACTCTTTTGGTTCTAGTGGTCATAATAACTTGTCTAAGAGACTTCAGTGGTCTTTGTGCATGCAGTGTAGTTTTAAGATTGTATGTTAATATATGCATATGTGTGTTAATCTAGCTGGAAGTGTTTGTTTGTTTTTAGTTTAGTGAAAACAGTTCAAAATCATATGATTGTGATTCAAAATCATACATAAAGATCAATTCCAAAGACGTTCATAACTAAAAAATAAGTTCAGACATAGGACATGTAACTTGGTTTATTTTACAGAAGTTCTACCTTGGTGTTTCCATTGTAGACGCTTGAGGTTCCCCGGCTAAAAGAGAAGGCCTTGCTCGAAACTGAGCAAGGTGCACACTTGATAAAAATAAGACAGTTACTCACAGATCTAAACACTTGGTCCGTGGCCCGGATGCCATGCTGATTGTTAAGGCCCAGAGAGTCTACTATTTCTTATGTATCTGCAGACTCTTGTGTTTTATTTATTCTGGTTGGGATATGGATTATAGTACCCTTTCCATGTGTGTTACTTTGAAATGAGATTAGCATAATAGACTAGATTTTACAGGCTTTCATTTTCAAGCCCACCTTGCAGGTTCAGAAACTAAGAAGTGTTGACAAAGGGCTGATGATGATTGCACTTGCGTGATCAGAAAGGGTTCCCAGGACCTTGCCCACTCCAAGGAGAGATCATCCTTTACAGATCTTATGTAAACGAAGAAAAAAAAAGTTGTAAGCAGGGAAGGACAAACAGAGAGGAGAGACGTTTCTGAGATGTACTTAAATTTTTTTTTTTTTATCCCGTGTGTAAGTGCTTGCTTATGAGGGAGCTTTTATGTCCACCCCCATAACAATATGCATTATGACTTCTGTGTTGCTCCCCAGTTTGCCTGCACAAATAATCTCATATCATGATAAATAGATGAGGAAGAACACTATGAGAGATCATCATATATTAATCATTTCAGTTATTTTAATGAAGGTGAAGTGGAAGTTAGTCTTTGAATGCATCGCTACAATCTCTGACTCCCACAGTGACCCTCGTCTGGTGATGAGGAATCCTGAGCATGCCAGCCTCTTATGGGCAGGACAGTCATTTCTTTCTTGCTTCATAAGAATGAAGACTTTGAAATTTATTAGAGGAGAAGAATTTTTGTGTTCAACCAGAATGAATTGTTTACAATTAATGCTTGGTAATTAATCCATACACATTTTCCTCATATGCCCTAAAATATATTCTACTAGGTTATGAAAAGGTAGTTTTTGTCCTTCAGGCATCAAGTCTCTATAAGCTGCCTCTTGGCCTTAGAGAAAGCACTGTAAATGAATAGGGAGTCTCCTCGTTTAATTTGATACATCAGGTCATCACCAAAATATTTAGCTCCTGATCTTCCCACGCAGAGGGTGACTAAAGGTTAATAAGAACGCAAGTGGAAAATAATTAAGGATGAAAATATATACAATAAAATGCAAAACAAATCAGAATAAGTAAAGTTTAGTGTGACTATTAGGTTAAGATGTCTTGATACTCACTCCAGTCATGAAATGTTCTTTTTTTCTCTTTTGAAGGACAGAAGAAGCCTGGTACATACAGTGCAACTGTTCCTTACTGATACATCTAGGAAATAATTTAAAGAAAAAATGATGAAAACAGTAATTTCTTTAAAAGTTCCATTGCCTTTACCTGTGGGCAGTGTCGTAGGCAGATAATATTTGCTGTCATTTTCATCATATTTCTCTTTTAAAATTATTTTCTACATACCTTTTTTTTTTTAATTTAGGACTAGGTCATCTATAAGTTCAAGGAATCAAATACAATGGCCAAAATAGAAATTTACTTCTTTTTTTGCATGAAATAAGTCTAGAGATAGGTGATCCAGTGTGTGCAGGGCAGCTTCATGAAATACTTGAGGATCCAGACGCTAGTGTGCATTTACCATCATCTTCAGCTTCTGGCTTCTGCTTTCTAGGTCTCAGTTTGGCTGGTTAAGTTCCAGACTTCTGAATTATGCTGCATTCCAGCCAGCAGGAAAGAGGAAGGCAGACAGCTGGAAAAGGGCATGACTCCTCCCTTAAGAAAAATTTGAAGAAAAATTTTCAATGAGTTGTATAGGTCAAAATGTATTCATCCCTAATTATTGTAAGAGGGGGCTGGGTCTTTTAGTCTTTTAGCTGTGGTCCAGCTAAAAATCAGGCATTGCTATTATCAAGGAGGAAGAGGAGAGCAGATACTGAGGGACAACTTATGCTCTCTAACATGCTAAGGGTGTTAGTGTGACAGAGAGGATATTTTGTGGTAAGAAAAATGTGTTTATGTAGAGTTTACAGTTGTTGCAAGAAAACGTTCAGGTGACTGTTTATATTATGCCACAGTCTATGAGGGTAAGATAAATGAAATTTATAAGATATGAGTAGACAGCAGTACTGATTTTATCTAAAATTATGAAATCAAATCAATATCTATACATGTTCAGATAAACTAAAAATTCAATAACCCTCATAAAAGTAGATTAAAAACATATCAGCTCCCTTAATTTTTCTGCAAACTATAATCTCCTGGAATAGTTTTCCCACCAGTGCCAACCCTGAACGCTGAGAATCTTGAAAAGTAATTAAGTTTTAGATGAAATTCAGATTGAAGGTGTGTCTCACCTGAGAACAAAATAATTCTAGTTTCAAACTATTCTTAGAAGGAAACAATAAAGAAGTGTCATCCATAAACGAATGTGTCATTTTGTTTCTTTTGTGAAGTTTCTTGGACATCAAACAGGTTTTTCTGAGCATTCCGAATAATTGAGTATAGATTAATAAAAACATATGAGTTAAATTGCCCTCAAAGTGCAAAGGCTTAAAAAAGAGACAAAACTGAGCAAAAGAGATATGAGATTTGTCTAAAGCCAAAATGTTTTTTACATGCTCCCTATGGGAAGTGTGTTGCTTTGCTTCATCTTGCACTCATATCAGACGTTTATGGAGCACCTTTGATTAGCTGGGCTCTTTTCTAGGAACTGGGGACTACAGCTAGGGAGACTTGGGATTTATAATCTGGCAAGAGGACAGAGCCTAAATAAGTAATTAACTGCAGTTGTAATTAATTACAGAAGAGACATGTAGGGTGCAAAGAGAGCATATGAAAATATATAACAATTAAAAAATATAGGAAAGAAAAAAAAACACGGATTAGGAACACTGTGAAGTTAATGAAATCAGTATATTTACAATCATGAGCTCGTTGTAGACTTTATGGTTAAGCTGAAGAAACTGTATGAAAAATGAAAATAATAAACTAACGACATTTGCAAGAGTGAAAAAGTTAAACCTGGGTTTCCCCAATCAGTTACATCAATCAAGATGTCTTTATGTCTAACTTATAAGGGGAATATTTGGAAAGCAGAAGGACTACAGAGGAATAATCTCCTAAAACCCTATCCCTCTCCTTGATCGATAATGCCACAACGAACTATTTATTTAACTCTGCAGCACAGTCGAAATCATCTTTTTTTCTCTTTGTAAGACTCAAATATAAGTTTCTAAGGAAGTATGCAGACAATATTTTACTTTGGTAATCAACGCAATAAGGAGAAATTACTACTTCGACAGTTGATCAGGCATCCATCAAAGTTATATACTCAGTTCATAAGTGGAATAAAAGTGGTGGCCGTTAAGAAGACAGGGTATAGGGAAGGAAGGGCTGTACAGTGTTTCATGGGCTGCTAAGTTACCAGAGACAGAGGCTGAGATAATATTCAGCTTTACATTTATAACAGCTCATCAAAAATGTAACATTTTGTTGAAATTGATCTCAGGTTAATTTAAATAAATAGGATTAAAAATTTGTTACAAAATGCATTTTCCTCCTTTTGTATTAAATACAGTCTATGTTTTCTTTGTTTCTCTCCCATTCTCCACATTTATTTGTCATTATTACTAGACACTACTGTGGTAATACATCAAGGTAATAGTGTTCTGATAAGAATGTACCTGGGATAATTTGTCAGCTTTTGCTTCAGAGACTGGAATACTTTAAACATAGAAGTCAATTGTAATAATTGATGCTGCCCTATTTGACACAAGTAAAAGACTCATATAATGACACAGTGGTAAAATAGAAAGGAGATTGAGCACTGGACATGAAACAAGAGCTGGAGTGGAAGTAGAAGGATCCTCAGAGTTGTGGAAGAAACTAGAAAATTGCCTCAAGGTCAGAGAAGATGCCCTCTGTAAAGCCAGTCTCAGACTGTGAATGCCATGTGTGTGGGGGGAGGAGAGGAGAGTGTTACAGATACAGGAGAGCAGACATGTAGGTCCATAAATACCAGCTGCAAACTCCAAGAGATGACGTCCACTTAGACCATGATGTGTACAGACATACCCTCCACAGTCTTTCCTGGTATCCTCAAACCTGTCAATTATTAATGTCAGAGACAGCTCCCTGCTTTGAGATTTCCAGAGAGAGGCAGGAAGGGAGTGCAACAGAACAAGTAGAGCAGATATTCAGAGTTTCAGATGCGTTAAAAACCATCTTTCCAGCATAGGTTCTATTGATAATCCCAAGGCCGACTTTAGGTTGTCCATCTCAGTTTTATATATAGGACATAATCTCTCCTTCATCAATGAAACTTGATAATGGTCAGTGATTTTTATCAGAGAACATAAGTTAGAATCTTCCTCAAAAGCTGAGTTGTAAGAAGTACAGTGTAAAAAACTGAAGAACTCTGTTCTGCCCATCGATACTTTTTACCAGTCAGAGGTTTGTGCCCTGGAACCTCATTATTTGGCTCTTGGGTGAATGTGGCTTTTAATACACCACTTACCTTTCAGTATATACAAAAGCACTGTGCTTAACTTCTCACTATGGGAAGATGTGCTTCATTGCTTCTGTTTTGGTTGTGAGATACCTGGTCCACGCAGGCCAATCAGTCCAGTCAAATATAGGCCAGAAAGAAATAGCAATACAATCACAAGCCATAAAACAAAGGTCCTGTAGTGATGTAGAAATCTTCCCCCAAGGCTACCAACAATTTTCTGAGAAATTATATTAATTCATAAGGAAACTTAAAGAGACACGATACAAGTTACTAAATTAGGAAAGGATAATTTTTAAGAAGTGGGGTGCCACGTTCAAACTTCTACATACAGGTGGAGTGGGAGGACATTTCATAATGGAGATACAACGTTTATTTAAAAATAAACTTTTGGGCTTTCCTGATGGCGCAGTGGTTGAGAGTCCGCCTGCCGATGCAGGGGACACCGGTTCGTGCCCTGGTCGGGGAAGATCCCACATGCCGCGGAGCGGCTGGGCCCATGAGCCATGGCCGCTGAGCCTGCACTCCGGAGCCTGTGCTCCGCAACGGGAGAGGAGGCCACAACAGTGAGAGGCCCACGTACCGCAAAAAATAAATAAATAAATAAATAAACTTTAAAAAGTTTAAGCAATTATATTCACTAGGCACTTTGCACAGCACTTTATTATCTCATTTAATCCTTACAGCATGCTTGAGTTAGATACCATTATTATTTGCATTTTAATGGTAAGGAAAAAGGCTCAGGAAGGTGATTCAGCTAATAAGTAGGAGAGGCTTTCAAGTATAAGTCAGAGTGCCTCCCCCAGGGTCATTATGCTCTGCTAGATTTATTTACCTTTGCGGTCGTCTTTCAATGAGGGGTTGGGAAGCATAGGCAGGAGGGGAGAAAGGTGGTATAATTGTGGCCACACAGCTGGCTATTGTTCAGTCTTTGATAAAGTTGTACCGTAAATGACATAGCTTCCTGACTCCTGAGTAAAATATTTTGCTGTTGTCTATCTGATTGTGAAATATGGTATGGAGGAGAGGGAAATTTATTTGGAAAGAAGAGGAACAAATAGGTATCCGTTACTACAATATGTTAGGTCTGGTAAACAGTGAGTGGTGCGTGGGATGCACTGGAAAAAAGTGTAGCTCATGTGATTTTATGTATGTGTCACCAGCTATAGCCCATTATAGATAGAGTACACTATCACAGATGCTGCAAATCCCTACTCCTACATCCTCTTTTACTGTGAGGCTGGAAAGTTAAGTACTTGATTTTTGAGTCTTCCTTGCAGCTAGAGGTATATACATGGGACCCAGTTCTGGCTAATGAGTGGTTAAGTGGAAGTCTGTTGGGGAAGGCTTCTCTTTCTAAATAAAAGGAGTAGCTTCCTAAGGAGAAGTCCTTCACCCTCCTGACTTCTGTTTCACTTGAACTTGGATGTGGTTCCTAAAATGTGTAGTAGGCTTGTTGTAACCAAAGGAATCAGAGAAATGCTGGCCAGCCACCCCCTTTCTCCATAAACTCCTCTTGGCTTAAACTTTTGGTCAGTTATTGTTTCTTGCAGCCCAAGCTATTCCTAATTAATACACATGTCATGTTATCTTTCTTCTTTTCCACAAACTGTATTATGCCTGGGTGAAGCTTCAGAAGTACATGATCGTAAAGGTTATGTGGTTTCATGTTGGCAATTCCCAGTTCCCCATTAATTGTGTGCAGCCCCTATGTTTCTTTTTGAGACACAGTGGGCTATTCCCCTTTCCCCAGACATGCCAGAGCCATCCCCTCCTGTGTGCCTTTGCCTAATGCTGTTGCTTCCGCTGGAAATCTTCACAGTCATTCTGAACTGTTGTCCCCATCGTGAAGTCTTCTCTGGTTCTCTCAGGCTCAATGGTCTGTGCATATCTTCCCGCATATCCCCTTAACACTCTGTTCTTATCTTTATTCTAATGCTGATTCTTTGTTTGGTAATCATATGTTTACTTATGTGTTTTTACCAATAATCTCTGAACTATTAGAGGTCAGGTTTCATGTCATACGTGTCAGACACACAACAGGTACTCAATAAATATTTTGTTCTTGATTCATTTCGTCCTCCTTTGAATCCCCCTGAAACTTTCTTCTTACCTCTCTTTGGCACACGTCATTTGCTTTTCTTATTTCATAACTCAGCTACTTGGAATTCTGTCTTGCTCATCTTTGCATCTTGAATGTATTTTTAAGCTAAATTCGTATTTGATGAATTGAATTGGACTGTTAATAGTTAACACATTAAGGATATCTCAATCATCATGTTAATTGCTACTTCCCCTGGGGATGGGGAGGAGAAATGAGGGATGAACTGTAAGTATCCAGTTCACTGAAGGGGTTTTTAAAAATCTCTCCTATTTAAGTTAAAAGTGAAAAATTAATTTGCTATAGAAAGAAACCCATGTCCCGCATTCTCTGATGCAGAAGTGTTTGAAGGATGTAAAAGAAGAATCTGTTTTCAAGAACTTTCTAGTTTCCCCTCTCTAGTCGTCAATCCAATTCAAATGCAATTTAATAAGTTAATTGCAATATATGATTGACAGAGGCAGGGGACAATGTCTGATGTGAGGACTTCTCTATAAAAAAATTATGATAATAACTAAGGATCCTATTATTTCATTAGGGACTCTATGTCTTGGCTGATGCACAGCAAGACTTTCTCAAATTCTACCTTAGAAGCGATTGATATTAAGCCTGTATTCGTCCATTATGTCACCAAACCAGAAATGGAGAGAATGTTGGTCAAGGTCAGTTTGAATCTTAACTCTTGTGAGCCTAAAGGTCTAAGATGGAAAATAGTATCGCATACAAATCTGGTTGAAGGAATCATTTATCCTGCCACATTTACTTAGGAAAATAAGAAGGTAGTAAGCAACCATGAACCTCACTAAATTAAAAAACAAAAGCTTGTAAAAAAGCAGTTTCCATGATAAATAAGCAAACAAGGTGGGGGGGAAGGTGTGAAGGAGAATTTTCATTATGTAACATAAATGAAGTCAGAGTAATGAAAGATTTAAGAAGACCCAAATATGATTTTTTTAAAAAAGAGTTGTCTTTCTGGAAACCAAGAGGCTTTAGTTTTGAGTATTTTGTTTCTGAATCAGAAATTTCAATGAAGCTATGCATTAAGAATGCACTTATATCTATTTTTTCAAATTTCAGATAATTATTTGATAGTTTAGACCATTAATTATTGTTTTTTTAAATTGAACTTATATTTATTATTTGAATATTTAGTAGCCTTAAAGCAATATTCCTAAAGTGATTTTTCATGTATATTAACGTTCAGTAAAATGTTAAACGGTGGGATACTTCTTAAATTTTAACATTTTATGAAGAGTTGAAGAAAACATTTTATTGAATGTGAAACAATTGAGGAATATAGAAAGATTTTCAACATAGAATTTTTAAATTTAAATAAAAGGGAAAACATCATATAGAGTGGTACTTAAATGCAAAAACGAATAGTTACATCAAAAAACTTTCCCCCTCAAAGTGGAAATAACTCCTCCTTCATTATGCAGCAAGATAGTTGTTCATCTAACCTAAACATTTACAGTAACTGATTTATTCACTGTTGAAAAGCAAATCTATTGCAGTTCAGATAATTTCTCTGCATTAGGAAAATGAATAACTTAAAAGTCTGCTTCAGCAATTTAGTCCTCCCTAAGCAGCGATTCTGCAAGCTTGGTAGAAGGTGTCAAAACCTGCTGAAACCTAACAGAGTCAACTCCAAGTTTGTGTATCCCGGTCCACTCTACCTTTCCATCAGGCAGTACACGTGGACATAGAAAAGCAGCTCTCTAATTAATCAAAATCAGATGTGCGTGAACGCCTGGAGTTGCTGCTGATTCTTGTCCCAGCTTCTCCCATGTTCTCGCTCTGTGTTTTTCCCTTGAAAACTTCTGCTCTGAGCTGGGAATGCCTGAAGGGCTTGCACGGTAAGTCAACGTGAAATTATCTCAGCAGGAAGAAGTTGCTTTTCAGCTTAAATGATTTAAGGCAGCAATTTTTCACACTCTCAAACTCTGACAAACGCCCAGATTGCCTCTCATGTCTGACTTCAAAATATTCAAAGAAAAGCTATTTTTATTAAAAACACTCTAGAGAAAATTGTATGTCACTTGTTCTCTGATATAACTTCATTTCTCCTGACAGTGACAATTTTCACCTCAGTACAATTTCTTTATTTTTTCCAAAGCTAATTCTGCTTAATATTAGTATTTATACAAACTCATATCAACTTGTCTCTGTGAAATATTCAAGGGTGTCAGGTAAATGTTGCTCACTGTCATTCATCTTCTCTGGGTGTTCAAAATGATCAATCGATTTAAAACTACACGTAGTTAGTTTGGATATTATTGTTTTATTTGTTAAGGGAGAACTTAACAATTGTTAAAACCCTTCTTTTGACACACCTGTGTCTGCGACTGCAAGGATTTCCAAACTTGACGGCACGTGTCTGTTGCCAAAGATCATAAAAGTTTACATTAATTAATCTATTTGTTCTATGCCTTTAAATAAAGCAGGTAATACAGTGCATGTTTTGTTTTATGCTGCTTACATGTTAATAAGATTACGGTAGATGTCATATTGCACAGAAACATCACATTTGCTTTATTATGAATGCTGGCAGTGCAGAAACATCACATTATAATCACTTCAAAAAAGAAATATATTATGCATATTTTCATATGTGTTTATAATTCCACTAAACCTCAGCAGAATCAAACTCAGTAGGGACAAGAATGACAGAAGGTTTAATGTTCCAGAGCCTGCTGAAATCTTGGTACATTAATATATAGCAGGATGGTTAATATGTATAAGGTTACTTGTGGCCTGTGACCTCAAAGCATATCTTCTGGCCTTGTCACGTTTCCATGAGAAAAAGTAACCACTGGCATGTGAATTTTCCGCAGATAATTTGGAGCTTTTTTAAAGGGTTAATTTTGTTTCTAACTGTGAAAGCCTGAAGTAAAGTGTTTATGAGGGTCATGTGAGCAGTAACCATTATCCAGGTACTGAGGCGGTGGAGCACACTCCTTTTTAAATACATGTACCAATTTCCTACAAGTATGCCTTTTATATTCCACTAAATGTTTCATTTCTAAATAAAACTGGATCATTTTTATTTCATTTATATCCATTACAAAGAAATCAAGGAAAGAATTACCTGGCAGCCTTCTTCTTCACACAGCGCTGGGGTCGGGTCAATGGAAGTACATCAAATACAGAAGGGAAGTGCGTTTCATAAATTTCAGTGTTACAACAATGCCATACACAGCTCCTACATTAACACCCCTGCTTGAGAAGTTGTCAGCTTTTCCAGTCTGTGACTTGTAATGTGTTTTCTGTTTGGAAGTCACAACTGCTTTGATGTTGTTTAGCTTCCTTGAGTTTTATTTACCATAGTTACTAGCTCACTGAATGGAAAAATGATTTATGTTTTAAGACATACTTAAACATAACAATCTGTATCTTCCTCAATATTGAAACATTTTTAAGATAATTTCTGTATATATGATGAAATCTGTGAATAGTTGATAGCTTAACCTAAATAATTGTTGAAAAGCCAAAACTTCACTGGTAAAACGACTTTGTATACACACATACACACAAAATTGCCTCTCAGAAGGGTTTAAGTAGATTGTTATGGGTTAAAATTTACTTGGCATTAAGAAAATGAGTAATAAAAATTTGCATGCTAACAGTATTATTTCTTTTGTGTTTCAGAGGAAGAAGCCATGCTATAATATTGTTTAGGATTCTTCTTTCTTATTGATAAATTCAAAATATGTTATATTCATGAATTGTTTAAATGCTTTGTTTCTATTTTATAATACGTGCATACAGGTAGGAAGAAAGTATAGGATTTGCTTCCTGACTAAAATATTTACAACTTTATCTTATTGTATATTTTAGCTGTGTTATGGGAAAATAGAAATTGTTTATCTGAAATATAATTACCTTAGATATATACCAGTGAGATTGTTATTGACCCAAAGGAATACCTCACATTAAGCTTTAGATTTTAATAAAATTTCAAAATGAGCTCATTCTATGATATTATTATTTATAAAATTATGTTATTTACAAAAGCATGTGATTTGATAATTTAAGATTTTATAAGAAATATTCCCTATTGCTCATTAAAATACTTTACTCTCTATAAAGGGATATATAAATGATAATACATTATACAAATATATGAATTAAATTATATTTGTATTTATTATCCATTTATATATATCTAGCATTAAATCGGTTGTTTCACTAAAACCATTCAGTAAAGTATATTTAGTATTTTTTGTTTCAATTCTTTTAAAAATAGAACAATGGTTTATTACTTAAATTCATGTTTTTCTTTCACCCTTAGTGTTTAAGTGTACTGCATTTGAATCATTGTTTATGGAATATTTAAAATATGAAATGTTTTAGTAAAAATTGGAAACTGGGTAGAACACACACACACAGTTAAGAAATAATTCAGCAACACCACTGTAAGCAGTCCTTAGGGTCTACCTTTGTCCCTGAGTCTAGTCTAAACATTTTTGTAATACAAAAAAAAAAAAAAATTATCTGGACTTTTTCAGTGTGATCTATGCCAAGAAATCAAGGAAAGTGATAAAAGCTATAAGAGAGCCTATGCATTAGTGAATATTTATATTGGCAAGATCTGCAAATTTTATAAAAGTAAAACAAACACAGAGGTTGCTTATTTCTGAAAGGAAATCAGCCTCACTGAATTTCTTTCAGGAAAACATTATTGCTCAAAATGATATAATCTCTATTGCTATCTCTAGCAAATTAACTTGAAATGCTGGCAATGCCAAGGAGGTGCATTAAGTTTTCTGTTGTTTACCTTTTCCTAATCACCATAAAAATCCTTAGTGAAACAATTATTCTTAAAACAATCAAGACAGTATATCTCTATAAAGGGGAGAATCGATTTAACAACAAAACTAGATTTATCTCTATTGATCACGAGGCATTCAGTGTAATTTTAGTGAATTATGCCTGGCTTTCACTTCCTAGCAGAAGTTTTTCAGTGATGGTCAAAAGGCAAACTGCAAACTACTGCATAATCTTTTGCATGCTATTTACCTGTCCTTAATCACTGCTTTACCAAAAAAAAGGCATATACAGGAGACTGAACCAAATATTTATTTTCTGTTACATGAAACAGTGTTACTATTGTGTGTGACTTATTTAATAGTACTTACCTAGGAATCTGATGTCATTTCTTTCATTAGTGAAGAAATCAGGTGTCTATTAAAGGATTCAGTGTTAAAGAAACAAATCCAAGTTCATCTTATGAGAACAGAATTAGAAAGATTAAGAAGTAACATGATTTTTTCTTCTTAAATAGAAGTTATTTTTAAAGACATTATTAACACTTTCATATCTGAAACTTCTTAAGCAAGAAGGAAACACAAAAGAATTGGAGGCAGATTAAGAAAAATTTAGATTTGCTGTGCTGTATGCCCTATAAATTGTGCATACCATTTGGAGAGAAATATAAAAAGATGAATATTCTAAAAATATCTTAGAGATGGTATTTGTTGTTCGCTTAAATACGTGGGTGAATGAGTCATATTGGCTTATATCTCTTTAAACAGTAATGAAAATACTCGATCTAAATGTATTTTGTCAGTGTAGTCATAGAATATTTCTTCCTGTGAAATGTTGCACATTTTTCCCTTCTGCTGGAAGGATTAGAAAATTTTATAAATAAATCAGTCCTTATTTAGAAAAAGGGCAATTAAGAAATTCGTATTCGTGTAAGAAGTTTAAACAAGAAATATACCTAAACATATAATTGAAAGATATTTCCTTATAAATCTTAAATCGCATTTTAATAAACAGGTAAAATAATATTATTCAGTCAATAGATAATAATTGCCTTTTCTTATTGTATAAATCATAACTTTCACTTTCACTATAAATAATACAAATAATGTGCTTGCTAAATCAAATGGATGATAATACACTAAGTTAACCAATGTAAAAGACTAACTCATTTTACTATTGCTAAAATTTGGATTCACAAATTCAGGTCAATTAAGCTGTTGTCTTGCATTCTTAATAAAGTCCATGTTCCATAGCTGTTCAAAAACTATAAAGTAACTTTTATTTATTTTGTTACATTAATGATAGCTCAATTGCTATCTTCCACCACACTTAAAGACATTGGTGGTGTTTTGTGCATTTGTGCAAAGTAGTGTTGATATTGGAAATTGCTATATTCAGTTCTAACTAAATTTATTTTAAAAACCTTATTAACATAAATAACGTTCTAATATTTAACATCAAAGCAAAACAGTTTATGAAATATAAGAAAAGAAAAATTTTAATTTGAAGCATTGAATATTCAAATGTAATATGCAATAATCATTCTTTTTAAACCGTCGACCATTAATTAAAGCAAAATTAACAAGAGTTGAGTTTAGAATGTTAAATGTGATATATAAAAGTATTTCTATTGAAAACTGATATTTACAAGTCACCTAGACTAGCAGAAATACTTTTAAATTGATCCTATAGATCTAGGCAGATTGTAATCATATTTATAACTTGTAACCCTTTGTTTAAAATCTCACAACGTTAATATGAATGTATTATTATGATATTGAACTACAGCTTTCAAATTAGACAAGTAAAACTTTTAGAAATAATATTTTCAATTGGTTTTCCTATAATGTAAATAGCTAATCTAGGATATCATATTTTAGTGACTGTTTTCCTGTTATCGGTATACAATCTCATGATTTTATAGTAAGACAAGCATCATCAAATATAAGTAAACTGGACTAGTTGTATACATTGTTTCTTTGAAAAAAATTGAAAATACCTAGAGCTTTTTATAAAAGAGGTGGTTGCTAAACTGAATTTTAATAAACCAATATAATAATATTGTTCAATAGGTAATAATTGCCTTTAGATAAGCTCAAAAATATTGTTTAGAGTGATAAATATACAATGCTCCATTATGCATCTGGGAGTGCTGATGTATAATTTTTAGTTCTAATGTTATTATGTAATTGAGAGAACATGTTCATTTGCTCTAATAACTACGAAGATGCACTTAATAAAATGAAATGTAATAATACTTGTAATTCAATCTATTCATGGAAGTAATTTTAAAAGTCTACCACTCTCCTTAATGTGGATAGCATTCATAATTTATAAAGTGTTGTGATGCAGAATTGACAATGCCATTGTTTTTTACACTTTGAGATGATTCTGCAGGCTTCATATCATCTGCATACCAACCTCAGGATTACCAAGGGCAAACAAAAGATAATTAACACCAGAAACAGGCAAATGCAGGAGCTACCAACAGAGGGTTCTCATTTAATGCAAGACTTCTGAAAACCAGAAAATGAAATAACCATAGAAAAGCTTATCTCTGAAAAAAAAAAACAAACATTTCAGTGTTCTATTCTTTATATAAACCTTGCCCCACCATCCCAGTTTGTAGCTTATCAGAGAACATGGTCTCAAGGTGGTATAGTCATCATCTGTATCAGAGTTAGCAAAAGTTATTTTTAAAGAATGAATTTCAAATTATATATTTTATACTTTTAGTTTCCTCAATACCAATTATAATCATGAATTTATTTATAATGTGTGTAGAAGAGTGGAAAACAAACTACTCCCATAATAACTTCTACCATGTTTTCACATTTTCTACTACCATGTTTTCACATTTTCTAACTAGGCTACAATAAAAAGGAAATTTCTACAATTAAGCAGACTATTTTATACTTAGTGGCAGTTTATATAACATTATATACAGATAGTATGTGTTCAAATGATGGTTTCAAATCATTAAAATCTTATATTTATTCACATGAAATAATACTGATAGCAGAGAATATGCTATGTTGACCTTGATTATAGTACTGTCTTACTGCTTAAGTGAAATTATTTATATTTTCCAAACTAAGTGCCCTTTAACTTTTAGTAAATCATCTCTATTAATGTGATTCACATATATGGGTATTTTCACTTTACAATACAGGGCAATTGTTAAATGTTTTAAATACTGAACTTCTAAAGTTCTGAAATATAATTATAAGATTATATTTGAAATAAAGGGACAGTTTGTAACAAATTCATATATTAAAGACTTTTTTAAAATGTTAGGCTTCTCTGATAAAGTATCACGTTATTAACAATTTTAACTGAAATGGGTAAGTTAGTGACAAGCCTCAGAGTTTACAATTATAAAAGAACATTATTGGAATATGGCATTTTATCACTTGGATGCAATCACAGTTTGTCTTCCGGAAATAATTATGCATTTTGGAGCTCTTATGTGATACAGTTGCTAGTTCATTTCCCAAATACCACCGTTAAGTGAATAGTCCATAAAATCTCTCCATTGGCAGTATGATTGAGAATAGTTTATTTCCTTTTGAGTTAATTTTTTTTTCTTGTTTTATACCAGCTATTCTGCACAACTTTCAAGAGGGGTCAAAAGAGATTATATGTCATATTTAGTTTAATTCTATGTAGAACCTGGGTTAATTGCGCTACATGATTACCTTTTAAAATATCCAGTCATTGTCTATAAAAGAATACAGTTAATCACAAAATAAATAAAATAAATCTCTCTTATGCCACACAAATTGTTAAAAGAAACATGTTAGTCATATCTCCAAATTCTTTCCACCAGCTTCTTTCCTCCACATATATTGTCCTATTGTTATGTCCCAGGGCCCCATCTTTGGGGTCCATTGCTTGATCATCTATCCAGCTATATCAGATAAATTGAACTATTCTTTTAATCTTGTACTGGTAAACATTAGTCTAAGTTAAGGCTCATAACGAGGCACATAACTGGCTTCACTGTTTGTACTAAAATGACTCATAATTGTATCAATTCGACTGAATGGAAATATTTTACTAAAACTAAAGCTACAGTCTTCTTGATTTACCTGAAAAATATTTCAGGAATATTTTATTTACATACATATTTTAGTTATCTTCAGAAATGCGTTGTGGCAGTTAAAAATGGCCACACATTCTTGACACATGTCCTATTGAGACATAGGGTCTATTTTCTCTCTCCTGGAATCTAGGCGGTCTATGACTGCTTTGATAAAGGAGTATGTTGGAGGTGATGCCATGCCGTTTCTGGGACCAGCCTTTGAGAAGACTGGCAGTTCTATCTTGATTTTTTAGAGCCCCGAGCTTCCCGTAAGAAGTCCAACTTTATGTAAGAAGTTCATGCTGCAGAAACCATGATCAGAGGCAATGGGGCTACGTAGAAGGGAAGAGTGGTTCTGCTGAGCTCAGCCCTCCAGACATTCTTGTCAAGGTTCTAGTGATGTAAATGAACCTAAGTGGGATCTTCCAGACCAGATCAGTCACTAACAAAACAGTGCCAAGTGACCTCAGTTGATGCCCATGGAGCATGAGAATTGTTCAGCCCAGACCTATCACAATTTGTGACCCACATAATCATGAGATAGGATTAGATAGTATTTTGGAAAACATGTTATATAGCAATAGATAACATAAAAAGACATTTAAGCATTCGAGATACACAAATTATAATTTGTAAGTAATGGCTGAAATTATGGCATTTAATACTGTGAAATGACTTTTGTCCATGCAACTCGTACAATAAATAGCTTTATCTTAATCCAAGAAAACCTCATTTCTCTAAGAAATTGAACTTGGATGAATAATAAGTTATTTGCATGATCTTTTTACTCAAAATGAGGCTTTTTACCAAAAAGTGTTCATTTTATTTATTTAGAGCTTTATCTTATTAAGCACTTGTTATAGATTATCTTATCCAACTGATTCACATATCCCCCTACATTATTCCCGTTACAGATATGGGGAAGCAGGGACTTAAAGAGCAGATGGCTTGCTTCAGATCACCCGGTGAAGTGAGCAAATCAATACTAGGATCCAAATTTTCAGAATCGGTACTCATTTATCTTTTAACTTCATCCATATCGTCTCTGGTATCAGGCTGCCTGTACCTGAAATTTGTATGCCAACATTTTATGTAAAGTCTGATACATATCTCAAGAAACACACCAAAATGGTTGTTTGTTTGTTTTTTTGATGAATTAACTCATGAGATTTCTTCTAATAGCAATAGGAGTTGTCTGTCTAGCTAGAGAACACCTTTTGTTTAATATTGTTTTAACACTAATATATTAATAGATAGGACTGTTCTAAGACTGTAATAGGGAATTTGAAATAGTAACTTAGTGTGTTTAAGCAAGGTATTTGCATTTTATTTCTATGTTTACTGATTATGAACTCCAAGGTTCAGAAGTTGGGCCTAATTTTGACCACTAATTTTCTTTAAAACATACAAAACACTGTACTCTCTGTACTATATTTATATGCATAAAAATCAGCTGACATGTGAGTTAGTCAACTATTGAAAGAGGTTGTTTTAGTGTTACGGACCTAAACTATAAATCTGTATCACCATCCAATTTTCCTCTTGGGTTCTTTTCATCTTTTTGCCTTAAAAATTCCTCCAAATATTCCTAATAATTCCCACTGTACCAATATTTTTAGAAAATTATATTCTTTCTCATTGTTCATACTCCTTAAATATCAGTAAATTATCATCTCTACCACTAAGCACTGCTTCACCATGTTCTACCAAGTGAAATCCTGTACGCTTTCTTCATTAATTACCGTCACCTTTTCTCTTAATCATTTTGAATTTTTGAATCTTTCTTTAATTTGCCTTCTCAAATTGGGATACCTAAAATTAAACATGCTATTCAGAGTTTTTCATTGTAGCCTTTTTCATCTCTTTCCAGTATTAATCACAAGATTATTTACCTCTTTTAAGGGTTTCATTTCAATCATGTCCTAGTTAAGATGCATTCAAAATAATTAAAATGCCATAGTTGAAGTACAGGCCTACAATTCCATATTAACTCTCTGAATAATAAAATTTAGTGTGCTAAGACATCAGTAGAGTGAATGTTTATGTGACAAAGAATGAGAAAGATTTCTAAGAAAGCTGAGAAATACCTCACCAGAAGTTTTCTGAAACAAAAATTTATGCATTGCTGGGCAAAGGATTGCATACAAGGCCACTGACCTGTTTCAGTGCTAGAGAAGTTGCTTTTGATTTAAATATTTCCCAAAAGGCTGACTGCCATAAGACAATTGCTTGCATTACCAGGGAATATACACATTTTAAAAGAATTTAAACTTAGCTCTGTCTCGTGTATACTAATGCATACGTGTTTTTATAATGTACATAATTTTCCTTCTCCTCAAGATAATAAAAAGCAAAATAGTGGCCCTAACTCTGGATAATATTACAAACAGTAACGAGTATAAATGCAATTTTCTAACTGGTAATGAACGCAAAAAATACTTCCAGACATTTTCCCATGAAATTTTGTACCTGTACACTTTGTCACTTTGCCACTGTAAAACTATTTTTTTAATTTTAAGAATTCTGAGATTGAAATGCTGTTAAATATTTGGAAGGTGTACAGTCTCTAACAGCAGGCAGAATGGATGAGCATTCCATTTTCTAGAAAAATAATGTTTCAAAATATTCTGCCTACACCAAAACATTTTCTTACCTAAACATTTTTTAGACAGTTTTGCATTTGGGGGATATTTTTTCTTGAAATGCCTTCCTTTTGGTGGATGGTATTCATCTTGATAAGTAGTTACTATTATCAAGGATAAAACTACTGAAGAATGGAAAAGCATGTTAGAAAAGAAATCTGTATAAAACTATGAGGATATGTTATAAAAAACCAAAGGCCCGTGAGCCACGGCTGCTGAGCCTGCGCGTCCGGAGCCTGTGCTCCGCAACGGGAGAGGCCACAACGGTGAGAGGCCCGCGTACCGCAAAAAAAAACCCAAAAAAACAAACAAAGGCAGCATTTGTTGGATCGTGAGCCAATTAATTTTAGAATAGAAAACAAATTCTCCTTCCATTCATGGAATCTTATTGCAGACCTGTGTGGGGAGGTACAGTGACTTCTAGTGGCCTGGAAGCCCTATTTTGTTCAGTCCTGGTTCTCATCAAACTTATCAGTAGTCGTATTCACCAGCATGAAAATAGATTCTGGATATGAAATCAAAAGAATGAGGAAATATGAAGAACACCTCATAGAGAATAAATTTCATGAAGATAGTGATTTTGTGAGAATAACAGCTAGACTTAATTAAGTATCATTAACCGATTAAGCACTGTGGTAAGTACTTTCTGTGCATTAACTCATTTAATCATCATAACAACCCTAATTATTATGATTCTTGTATTATAGATGAAGAAGCTGAGACGCAGAGAGGTTAAGTAACGTTCTACTGTCTAACTGCTAATAATGAGTAGAGCTGGTAATTGAACTCAGGCGGTCTGGTTCAGACTGCTCTAATTACTCCAGTGATTTTCAAACTTGAGAGTATATCCGAATCACTTGGAGGGCTTATTAGAACACAGATTGCTGGGCTCCATCCCCCAAGTTTCTGATTCATTATGTCTGGAGAGTTGACCAAAACTTTACATTTCTAAGGGTTTCTCAGGTAATTCTGATGCCTCTGGTCCAGGGACCACACTTTGAGAACCACTGCATTAAACTATACTCGCTCTTAGGAGCTATTCTTGACAAGCCGGATAGCATATAATTTTAGGTTCTGTGAAATTTTGCTTTAAGGGATTTAAATGTTTGCCTTGGTCAAAGCAAATAGTGGATGAACTCACAGTAATGGTATGTTCTAATTAAGCTAACTGTTAGGAAAGGCAAGTGGGCACAAATGCATTCATTCAATAATCATTTATTTAATTGATAGTCATGGGTTTAGGGATTTGAAATACAATGATGGGAAATGTATTGGCCTTTCTCCCAAGAAATTCAGCCTAGGAAGATGTATAAGCAAATAATTGAAGAACAGTGCGATGTGTTTTGCAGTGGTGAGGCAAGGGGTGTGGATTGAAAGGATCAGAAACAGTTTCACAGAGAAGTTTTTGAGTTGTCTTAAAGTGCGACCTGAAGTTAACAGTGGTATGTGTTCTAGTGAAGAGGGTATATGCCAAGTTATGGAGATGAGAAAGGGCACATTGAATATTGGAAATTATTAAGAGTCTGATTGACTGCAGCTCAGGGTTGGAGCAAATGAGCGGGAGGCTGAGTAAAATAAGATTAACATGAATATGCAGGAATTTATGAAAGCACGGTGACTTCCTGGACTTTGGATGAGAAGTCGTGGAGAAGTTTTTTTTTTTTTTGGATGTGGACCATTTTTAAAGTCTTTATTGAATTTGTTATAGTGTTGCTTCTGCTTTATGTTTGGGTTTTTTTGGCCACGAGGCATGTGGGATCTTAGCTCCCCAACCAGGGATTGGGCCTGCACCCCCTGCATTGGAGGACAAAGTCTTAACCACTGGACTGCCAGGGAAGTCCCTCATAGAGAGTTTTTAAGCAAGAGATGGGCATTCCAGGAAAGGTGACTGGAGGACACTTTAGAGCAAGGGACCTTAGAGGCTAGACCAGGCAGGAAAGGATGTAGGAATAATCTAAGATAATGGCTATGGGGTTGAATGGGAGAGAGTAGGTTAGATAAATAAATCACACTGAGTGGTGCTGTTTTAAGTGTTTATGTATTTTTATTTATTTATTTATTTATTTTAAATTTTTTGCGGTACGCAGGCCTCTCACTGTTGTGGCCTCTCCCATTGAGGAGCACAGGCTCCGGACTCACAGGCTCAGCGGCCATGGCTCACGGGCCCAGCCGCTCCGCGGCATGTGGGATCTTCCCGGACCGGGGCACGAACCCACGTCCCCTGCATCGGCAGGCGGACTCTCAACCACTGCGCCACCAGGGAAGCGCCATGTCTATGTATTTTAATTCACATAATACTTGGACGAAACTTACGGATCAGTACTATTATTTTCTCTGTTATACAGATAAGAAAACTGAAGTACAGAGAAACTGGGTCATTTCCCCAAGGTCACACTGCTTGTCAGTGGTAGAGCCAGGCTTTGAAACCAGGCATTTTGGTTCCAGAGTCTGCCTTCATATCCAGGTCTAGTGATGGACTGGATATGGAAAGTAAGGGAAAGGAAGGTACTTCGAGTACTTGCCACAACTGGCACATATTTAGGCCAGTAAACACATACACAATATCCAGTGGTTATTAGGTAGCTTGGCTATCTAATCCATTCAAATGATGATCTAGTGGAATTAATAGGAAACCAGACTCCCTTTTCAGCAGGCTTCCTTATTAGGACTCTCTGAGGCTGGAGTGAACACGATGCCTAGCAGAGCATGCGATCGATGAGGCGGACATCTCCTCTTGTGTTATCACTGTGGCACAGGGATGACACATACTCTTCTGGCCGTCCGTGCTAATGTTACAGTTTTAACAACAACCACTACTGGGTTAATGCTGGGGCTCTCAGCCCTGCTTCAGAATTTGTTCAGTTCAGTCACCAATTTTTTACCAAGGGCCTGCCATTTGTTAGACATTTTACTAGGTAATAGGGGCATAGAATGAAATAGTCCTGCCTTGGGAGAACCAACTATGTATGTGTACATTTCATTATAACGCGGTGCTGTGGTAGCCAGTGTATAGGGTGCTATGGA
>NW_020174561.1:9674294-9847323 GCF_003031525.2 Neophocaena asiaeorientalis asiaeorientalis
GTATATGTGGGTGTGATTTTGCATACAAGGGTGCATGGATACAGGAGTTACAGCAAAAAGAGTTTTCACCAAAAAGGACCATGCAGATTTCTTGGCAAAAAGCCAGAGTTGCTATTGTAAATTTCCTAGTCAGTTTCAGTGTCAACCTAAGCTCATATTTGAACCTGGAATCAGGGCAAAAGCATTATCGCTCTGTCACTTTGTTGCCAGAAGTGGAATTTTTTTTGTTAATATTTTACTGTTACATCTGACAGGATTTCACATTTTCTGTAGCCCGCCTTTAGTACATTGAACTGCCAGACAGAGAAATTAATACCCTGAGTGACTGTATTTTAATTAAGCAATTTCATGCAAATTACAAATTTTAGATTGCCAAATAATATATTGCACAAAAATTGTAGGCTGGCTGATCAGATATGCATGGAGTATTACTCTTCCAGGCACTGTGCATACATGGGAAAATGAACAAAAATGCTAATTTCCAATCTACTATGCAAACGGTAAAAGATGCCTATTTAGATACATATGCTTTTCTTATGAAGGGTAAACAGTTCTTTAATTTAATATAGCTGACACTTGAAGATGTGTTTTTCTCTTTTACAAAGATAATTTTTACATTGAACAAGTAAATGAGAATTCAAGTAGAAAGCATCTTGTTAATGGCGACTAATAAAAACTAATATTGCATGCAGTATAATGATATTAAACCTTGTAACTGGTACATAAAGCAAGATCATTCCTATTGTGACTCTGTCAGTGAACATCCAATATACTTGCATATTAAATATATACTTTTCAACAAAAGAAAATGTTAACCCTTTCAGCAAAAGACTAAGCTTTCCTGTGGGATTTTCCTTAAAATAAAGAAATAGCACATTTGAAGGAAAAAAAAACTATTTAAATTCAACACATAAAAATATTATAGCTACGTTTTAGTTTTTCTAACAGACTTATAAAGCAAGAACCATCAGGTAATTTCTTGTTAAAGGTGTAAGAACATATAGAATATACATTTTTTCAACATTCAGGGCTTAAAGAGCTAGTCTATATAAATGTATAAATGGACTTCAATAAAAGAATGATTTGTTTCTGTTTTGTCAGTATTTTCATGTTGGAACATAGGGGAAGGGAAGAGATTACACTGCTCTTTTTTTTTTTTTTTTTTTTTTGGTACGTGGGCCTCTCACTGTTGGGGCCTCTCCCGTTGCGGAGCACAGGCTCCGGACGCGCAGGCTCAGCGGCCATGGCTCACGGACCCAGCCGCTCCGTGGCATGTGGGATCTTCCCGGACCGGGGCACGAACCCCTGTCCCCTGTGTCGGCAGGCGGACTCTCAACCACTGCGCCACCAGGGAAGCCCTGTACTTCTCTTTTGCACATAGCTCCTTGTAGTGTTCTCCAGATGTACCTCATCTCTTGTAAAGATATATTCTTATTCATAAAAACGCGCTTTGATACTCTATGAGTAAAAAGCAATACAGCGTTTAAATGATGCTAGGGTGCCATAACTTTTCCAAAGCAAACATTCAAACTAGAATTGGGGAAAAAATTCAGCAGACAATTCCAGGAAATCAGTAACAAACCTTGCAAGATGATTTTTCAGTTTTTGAGAGTACGTACATATGCAAGTTGAGGTTCATTCAGAAAAGAAGTTGATTTTAGTGTCTCTGCAAAAGAGCTTTCTAAGTAATTGCTGCTCTAATGGGTTTATCGTCTCTTTCAGTCCCGTGTTTATTCTCCCTCAGACATATCTCCAAGAACTTGGGATACAATTTTAAAAATATTGTAATTTGTAACTTTAATAACTATTTTTTTCAGAGTGAATATCACCATCTCTAGTTTTACCCACACAGAGCCTCAGAATCTTGTTTCATAATCAAGGAAGGTCTAAATTGGCCAGATCTCTCTTACTATGTCTGTGGTGTTTTTGTAACTTGGGCCTTTATAAACACTGTGTAAGTTTGATAGGAATGTTTGAACCCAAACCATGAAACAAGCACAATATGGATTTGATTTTACAGTTAACTTAACATTTGTTGAGCTGTGTTCCTGAAATAATTTTTAATGCCCTTCTCACTAAAGAATTGATGTCAACTTTCAGCTTTGTCTTGTATGTGTATGTATGGTCTCTATTCTAGTGTAAGCCAGATTTGGGTTTTGCTGATCACTTTCTGTTCTGTTATCTTTGGCCACAATGATCAGCTGCTTTCTTCTAAAAGGGCACTAACACTATTTACATAAAGATTTTAGTCAAGATTGAAGTAGCTGATCGAAGTTTCATTTAAAATTAGGCATTTATTAGTGGCCTCTGGGTTGGGTTTCAGGAAGGCTGGACCAAATCCAGAATCCTTGAAGGCACACCAGAAGTCAGGAGCTGGAGAGACAAGATGAAAACACCAAGTTTTAAGGGTTAGGACTGGGTTCATAAATAGGAGATAGAGCCTTATTTTTTGATAAGGTGGGAAATGAATTGGCCCAGGTCATGTGCCCATCTCTAAACCATTTATTGTGAGGAGATGGAAGCAGGGCTCTGAGTGTGCACATCTGAGCCATGTACACACCTAGAAGAAGCCAGGGAGTGTGGTTAGACCCCGCTAAACCACTGGAGCTGAGGCAAAGAAGGGCAGTTCCCCAAGAAAAAGCTTTGGATTCTGTTCCCAGTAAAATGGATGGTGAGTAAGCAAAACAGTGTGTGTCCATGACAGGCATATTCTAGCTTTTTGAACTTGAGCATCTTATATAACCGTTTTGAGCCTCAGATTTTTTAATCTATACAATTGGGACAATAAGACCATCCTAGAAGAGTTGAGAATGGGAGAGTATTTATGTAAATTGATTCTCAAGCATTGAACATATAAGGTAAGAAAATAAACTTAATAGGTTATTGCTTAAGAGCAATACTTAAAATATATTGTATGCATATATTATGTGGATGTATTTATATTCATGATTATTATCTTTAGAGTTGGGTTTGGAAAAAAATGATATGGGACATTAGTCCAAAATGTGAATAGTAACTGTCTCAATCTTTCTCCAGATTTTCTTTATTTTCCAGGTTTTCTTTACTAGCTATGTGCTTCTTTTATGATATAAAACAAATTATCTTTTAAAATAAAACAGGAAAAATGCGTGTATTGTCATTAATCCTAAAACATACTTTTTTCCAGTGTATATTTAATTTTGAGAATATGTCCTCACAATTCACTAAGTACATTGTGTTGGACCATCAATGTAATACTTCCATTTAGTTGTTTATTGTGATTTTCTTTTTATCAGAATAAGTGTGCCAGTTCAGTTAAAATTTTTATAATAAATATGTGAGGACCAGTTGCCTTTAAAGAATGACTAGTAGGTTTGATTAAAACATATGTCATGCAATTATTATTTCTTTACCCAGTGTCTAAAATCCCAATGGAATTGTCCTCTAACATTTGTGCTATTAAATGCTCCTGCACTGGGTTGAGTTCAGGGAAGTTTATAACTAAAGATGGCGAAAGGAGCTAATAATAATACTATTTACCTGGCTATACCTATAGCATTGTTCTTGTATGTGTGTGTGTGTGTTCACGCAGACACGTGCGAACATACACACCTACACTACATTCAAATAAAGTCCTTTTAAGAAACCAGCTATAAAATGTAGAGAATGGACTTGAGGACACGGGGAGGGGGGAGGGTAAGCTGGGACGAAGTGAGGGAGTGGCATGGGCTTATATGTACTACCAAATGTAAAATAGATAGCTAGTGGGAAGCAGCTGCAAAGCACAGGGAGATCAGCTTGGTGCTTTGTGACCACCTAGAGGGGTGGGATAGGGAGGGTGGGAGGGAGACGAAAAGGGAGGAGATATGGGGATATATGTATATGTATAGCTGATTCACTTTGTTATAAAGCAGAAACTAATATACCATTGTAAAGCAATTATACTCCAATAAAGATATTTAAAAAAAGAAAGAAACCTGCTGTAATCAGTGGTATCTTGTAACTGTGCTTTGCAGAATTGTAACTTTATCACATGTTGGTGTCCACATTGCTATAAGAATTCCCGTCAAGGCTAAATAGATTTTTTTTTTAATTTATTTATTTGATTTATTTATTTTTGGCTGCATTGGGTCTTTGATGGCTGTGCGCGGGCTTTCTCTAGTTGCGGCGAGCGGGGGCTACTGTTCGTTGAGGAGCACGGGCTTCTCACTGCGGTGGCTTCTCTTGTTGCGGAGCACAGGCTCTAGGCACGCAGGCTTCAGTAGTTGTGGCGTTCAGGCTTCAGCTGTTGTGGCACGTGGGCTCAGTAGTTGTGGCGCATGAGCTTAGTTGCTCCGCGGCATGTGGGATCTTCCTGGACGAGGGCTTGAACCTGTGTCCCCTGCATTGGCAAGCGGATTCTTAACCACTGAGCTACCAGGGAAGCCTGCTAGATAGATTTTATTCATTAAGATTTGATAGTATAAGGATAATAATAATGTCAAAGAACAAAAAACAGTGGAGAAATACCATCAAGTTTCTTATAGTTTAAAGCAGGATGTAGGATTGAAAAAATACAAGAAATGTAGCTGCTATTATGGAAATATTTATCAAGTACAATGTGAACACAGGGAAGGACTTCCTAGCCTGCTTTCGAAGGGAAGCTACAGAGATGGTAGCATCCGAAGGGAGGCTTAGAAGCTAAGTTAGAACCTACTGCCAATCAAGTGAACAAGGGAAAGGGCCAGCATAACAAGAGTCCTGTGTAGCAGAGTATAGTCCACATGCTGCTGGTAGCAAAGGTGATGTTTATGTTGTACAGTGATGGGCAGGGTTTTTTTTTTTAACTTTTCATTTTTAAATAGTTACAGATTTACAGGAACTTACGGGAAAAATTTATAGAAAAGTCCTGTGCACCCTACACCTACCCTCCCCCAATGTTAGCATCTTGTCTAACTGCAGTAAATATCAACACCATGAAATTGACATTAATATGATTTACAGAGCTTATTGAGATTGACCAGTCATACATATACTCATTTGTGTGTGTGTACGTGTATACTTCTAATCAATTTTCTCATATGTCACTACCACCATAATGAAAATGAAGAACTATTCCATCACCACGAAGTCCCCTCATGCTAGCCATTTATATCTCCTATTACCCCCAAAGTTCTACTCTCTACCCCCTACTCATCTCAGACTCTAATCTCTTGTCAACCACTAATCGGCTCTTTATCTCTCTAATTAGGTTATTTCAAGACTGTTATGTAAATGTAATCACAGAGAATGTCACCTTTTGAGATTGGCTGTTTTCCGTGCAACATGATTCTCTAGAGACTCATCTAGATTGTTGCCTGTATCGTTAGTTTGTTCCATTTAATTGCTGAGTAGTATTCCATTATATGGTTGTACCAAAGTTTGTTTAACCTTTCACTCACTGAAGGGCATTTGGATTTTCCCCAGTTTTTGAACTGCTGTGGACATTCCTGTACTTGTTTTTTCTTGAACATGAGTTTTAATTTATCTGAGTTAGATGCCTAAGAGTGCTTGATTGTATGGTACATGCATTTTAGTTTTAATGAAAATTGCCCAACTATTTTCCTAAACAGCTGTATCACTTTATATTCCCACCAGCAACATATGAATAGTAGACATTTTAAAAAATTTTGTAGTCACATCTCTATTTTAGGTTACTTTCTATGTGTTAAATAATATTAATGTTCCACTTATGATAGTTTCCTTTTAAATATAAATACATTAAGATAAAAATGAGCTGGCTAAGATCGATACAAACAATATTATAGCATTTTTTTTTGTTTTTTGTGTTTTTTTTGGATATGGCAAAAATAATGCATGTGTACAGGAAGAAGGCAAGTTTGGGAAAATGACATGGTGGTTTAAGTCCTTTACTTTGATTATTAAATATTGGATAGCTTTGGTTTCAAGTCTTGTGCCATCACTAGCTCTGATTCAGTTTCTTTGATATTGTTTTACTCAACATATTAATAAAATATATAATTTTAATAGTAATAACAACATGGTTGTTGAGAAAATAACTGAGACAATATATGTCAGATATGTAACTGATGCCCAGAATGTTGTAAATCTCTTTCTGTAAAGAGAGCCATTGTCCAGGCTAAGTAGACATAAGGCCATAGTACACGGACATCATAGAATGATCGTAACGTAGATGGAACTAAAAAAAAAAGGTTAATGGTGCTAAAATATAAGTTTGAAAGGGGACATACTGTCTAGTATGTAGAGGTTAACAATAGGAGTAGACTCATCCATGGTATGGAAATACCCCTTCCTATTTATTCTTTAAAAAATAATAAATATCATAGATTCATAAACAAAGTTAAAGGAACTCTTTTCAAATTCAAAAAAATGAAACCTAACCCTTTACGATGTGAAGTTTGATATTACATTCTTGTTTCTGCTGTTAGTTTTCAGTTGGTTTCTCCCCTTTTGACTTCAGAAACTCCAAAGCATACTGTTGGGGCAATTGGGAGAAAGGACTTGGACTACTAGAAACCCAGATTTCAAGAAGGCATCTTAACTGCTTAATTATTGTGTCAGTCCAGAAAATTACTTAATCTCTCTAACTCTCTATATTCTATGCAAAATAGGCTTAATATTTTCTCTAAGGGCTCCTCCTGAGAATTAAGTGAGATAATATCTTTAAGACTCCTGACACATAGTGAGAGCTCCTAAGCAGTAACTATTTTTATTTGGGGGTGTTTTAAAAAATGATTCTTTGTACTTAGTCTTGGGTTAAATCAAACTCAATTATGAGTAGAACTGAATTTGTTGATCTAAACTGCAGCCTCTTTTTGCAAACATTGCAAAATGAAGTTTCCCAGAAGAGATTTTAGAGGGAAGTGCATGAGGTTTATGGGGGTGGGGTGTCCTGTGTGCCTGTCTGTGTAACTATTTACGTTTATTTCAAACACCTAATACTCATTCACTCACTCACTCATTCAATAAATGATAACAATAGCCTTAAAACCTAAGGCGTAAGATCCTGGACATGTCGTAGTTCACCAAAACCATCCCACTCAGGCATGGATGGGTTATTATTACACAGCTGATTCATTTGAGCCACTTTCTTGATACTGAAGGGAATGATCAGTCGTTGTGTTTGGAAACAGAGTAAAAAGGAAGGTTGTAGAGTGAGGGACTCTCCTACTTACTCATAGGGACACTGGAGAGAAAATCTGCTTTAGTTTTCCTACTAATAACCGTCAAAGAGGTAGGGAAGATTGATGATAGTGGTGCTTATTTTTGTCCATCATATCAATCATAAAGAATATCAGCTAGCCTTTTCAATTTTGAGGGACTTAATAATTTTGGTAGGAAAGAATGTGTAAAGGAAGCTCAGCAGGATAATGGCATCTCTCTTAACCCCTTTTAAATTGTAGATTCCCCTATAATTGGTGGGAAATTTACTGACAATACAGTAGAATAGAAAATAAAAAGGTCAACAAAATAAACAGAGATCATCAGAAATATTTAAGA
Source organism: Neophocaena asiaeorientalis asiaeorientalis (assembly GCF_003031525.2). NCBI lineage: Eukaryota > Metazoa > Chordata > Mammalia > Artiodactyla > Phocoenidae > Neophocaena > Neophocaena asiaeorientalis. The sequence goes on from NW_020174561.1 coordinate 9,681,774, forward strand.
CTGCATATTGGAAGTGGTTAAGGGTGACTTGTTAAAGAATATTTGTTATCACAGCATTTAAAATTTTATTTAATATAGTATGAACTAAAGATTTAATAGAGAATAGCCTTATAATTGTAATGTCACCATATATTTCTTTTTTTTTTTAAACATCTTTATGGGAGTATAATTGCTTTACATTATTGTGTTAGTTGCTGCTGTATAACAAAGTGAATCAGCTATATGTATACATATATCCCCATATCCTGTCCTCTTGCGTCTCCCTCCCACCCTCCCTATCCCACCCTTCTAGGTGGTCACAAAGCACCGAGCTAACATCCCTGTGCTGTGTGACTGCTTCCCACTAGCTATCTGTTTTACCGTTGGTCGTGTATATATGTCAGTGGTACTCTCTCACTTCGTCTCAGCTTACACTTCTCCCTCCCAGTGTCCTCAAGTCCATTCTGTATGGCTACATCTTTATTCCTGTCCTGCCCCTAGGTTCTTCAGAAGCTTGTTTGTTTTTTTTTTTAGATTCCATATATATGTGTTTAGCATACAGTATTTGTTTTTCTCTTTCTGACTTACTCCACTCTATTACAGACTCTAGGTCCATCCACCTCACTACAAATAACTCAACTTTGTTTCTTTTTATGGCTGAGTAATATTCCATTGTATATATGTGCCACATCTTCTTTATTCATTCGTCTGTTCATGGACACTTAGGTTGCATCCATATCCTGGCTATTGTAAATAGAGCTGCAGTGAACATTGTGGTACATGATTGGTTTTGAATTATGGTTTTCTTAGGGTATATGCCCAGTAGTGGGATTGCTGGGTCATATGGTAGTTCTATTTTTAGTTTTTTAAGGAACCTCCATACTGTTCTCCATAGTGGCTGTATCAGTTTACATTCCCACCAACAGTGCAGGAGGGTTCCCTTTTCTCCAGGGTTCCTCTCCAGCATTTATTGTTTGTAGATTTTTTGATGATGGCCATTCTGACTGGTGTGAGATGCTATCTCATTGTAGTTTTGATTTTCATTTCTCTAATGATTAATGATGTTGAGCATTCTTTCCTGTGTTTGTTGGCAATATGTATATCTTCTTTGGAGAAATGTCTATTTAGGTCTTCTGCCCATTTTTGGATTTAGCTGGTTTTCTTTTTTGATATTGAACTGCATGAGCCACTTGTATATTTTGAAGATTAATCCTTTGTGAGTTGCTTCGTTTGCAAATATTTTCTCCCATTCTGAGGGTTGTCTTTTCATCTTGTTTATGGTTTCCTTTGCTGTGCAAAAGCTTTTAAGTTTCATTAGGTCCCATATGTTTATCTTTGTTTTTATTTCCCTTTCTCTAGGAGGTGGGCCAAAAAGGATATTGCTGTGATTTATGTCATAGAGTGTTCTGCCTATGTTTTCCTCTGAGAGTTTTATAGTGTCTGGCCTTATATTTAGGTTTTTAATCCATTTTGAGTTTATTTTTGTGTATGGTGTTAGGGAATGTTCTAATTTCATTCTTTTACATCTAGCTGTTCAGTTTTCCTAGCACCACTTACTGAAGAGGCTGTCTTTTCTCCATTGTATATTCTTGCCTCCTTTATCAAAAATAAGGTGACCACAGGTACGTGGGTTTATATCTGGGCTTTCTATCCTGTTCCATTGATCTATATTTCTGTTTTTGTGCCAGTAACATACTGTCTTGATTACTGTAGCTTTGTAATATAGTCTGAAGTCAGGGAGCCTGATTCCTCTAGCTCCGTGTTTCGTTCTTAAGATTGCTTTGGCTTTTGGGGTCTTTTGTGTTTCCATACAAATTGTGAAATTTTTTGTTCTAGTTCTGTGAAAAATGCCATTGGTAATTTGACTGGGATTGCATTGAATCTGTAGATTGCTTTGGGTAGTAGAATCATTTTCACAGTGTTGATTCTTCCAATCCAGGAACATGGTATATCTCTCCATCTGTTTGTATTATCTTTAATTTCTTTCATCAGTGTCTTATAGTTTTCTGCATACATGTCTTTTGTCTCCTTAGGTAGGTTTATTCCTAGGTATTTTATTCTTTTTGTTGCAGTGGTAAATGGGAGTGTTTCCTTAATTTCTCTTTCAGATTTTTCACCATTAGTGTATAGGAATGCAAGAGATTTCAGTGCATTAATTTTGTATCCTGCTATTTTACCAACTTCGTTGATAAGCTCTAGTCATTTTCTGGTAGCATCTTTAGGATTCTCTATGTATAGTATCATGTCATCTGCAAACAGTGACAGCTTTACTTCTTCTTTTCCAATTTGGATTCCTTTTATTTCTTTTTCTTCTCTGATTGCTGTGGCTAAAATTTCCAAAACTATGTTGAATAATAGTGGTGAGAGTAGACAACCTTGTCTTGTTCCCGATCTTAGTGGAAATGGTTTCAATTTTTCACCATTGAGAACGATGTTGGCTGTGGATTTGTCATATATGACCTTTATTAGGTTGAGGTAAGTTCCCTTTATGCCTACTTTCTGGAGAGTTTTTATCATAAATGGATGCTGAATTTTGTCAAAAGCTTTTTCGGCATCTGTTGATATTATCATATGGCTCTTCTCCTTAAATTTGTTAATATGGTGTATCACGTTGGTTGATTTGCATATATTGAAGAATCCTTGCATTCCTGGGATAAACCCCACTTCATCACGGTGTATGATCCTTTAAATGTGCTGTTGGATTCTGTTTGCTAGTATTTTGTTGCGGATTTTTGCATCTATGTTCATCAGTGATATTGGCCTGTAGTTTTCTTTCTTGGTGACATCTTTGTCTAGTTTTGGTATCAGGGTGATGGTGGCCTCGTAGAATGATGGGAGTGTTCCTCCCTCTGCTATAGTTTGGAAGAGTTTGAGAAGGATAGGTGTTACCTCTTCTCTAGATGTTTGATAGAATTTGCCTGTGAATTCATATGGTCCTGGGCTTTTGTTTGTTGGAAGATTTTTAATTACAGTTTCAATTTCAGTGCTTGTGATTGGTCTGTTTATATTTTCTATTTATTCCTGGTTCAGTCTCGGGAGGTTGTGCTTTCCTAAGAATTTGTCCATTTTTTCCAGGTTGTCCATTGTATTGGCATATAGTTGCTTGTAGTAATCTCTCATGATCCTTTGTATTTCTGCAGTATCAGTTGTTACTTCTCCTTTTTCACTTCTAATTCTATTGATTTGAGTGTTCTCCCTTTTTTTCTTGATGAGTCTGGCTGATGGTTTATCCATTTTGTTTATCTTCTCAAAGAACCAGCTTTTAGTTTTATTGATCTTTGCTATTGTTTTCTTCATTTCTTTTTCATTTATTTCTGATCTGATCTTTATGATTTATTTCCTTCTGCTAACTTTGGGGTTTTTTGTTCTTCTTTCTCTAATTGCTTTAGGTGTAAGGTTAGTTTGTTTCTTTGAGATGTTTCTTGTTTCTTGAGGTAGGATCGTATTGCTATAAAATTCCCACTTAGAACTGCTTTTGCTGCCTCCCATAGGTTTGGGACCATCGTGTTATCATTGTCATTAGTTTCTATGTTTTTTTAAATTTCCTCTTTGATTTCTTCAGTGTTCTCTTGGTTATTTAGTAGCATGTTGTTAGCCTCCCTGTGTTTGTATTTTTTTACAGATTTTTTCCTGTAGTTGATATCTAGTCTCATAGCATTGTGGTCAGAAATGATACTTGATATGATTTCAATTTTCTTAAATTTACCAAGGCTTGATTTGTGACCCGAGATATGATATATCCTGGAGAATGTTCCATGAGCACTTGAGAAGAAAGTGAATTCAGTTGTTTTTGGATGGAATGTGCTATAAATATCAATTATGTCCATCTTGTTTAATGTATCATTTAAAGCTTGTGTTTCCTTATTTATTTTCATTTTGGATGATCTGTGTGAAAGTGGGGTGTTAAAGTCCCGTGTTATTATTGAGTTGTTGTCAATTTCCCCTTTTTTTGGCTGTTAGCATTTGCCTTATGTATTGAGGTGCTCCTATGTTGGGTGCATAAATATTTACAATTGTTATATCTTCTTCTTCGATCCATCCCTTGATCATTATGTAGTGTCCTTCTTTGTCTCTTGTAATCATCTTTATTTTAAAGTCTAATTTTGTCTGATATGAGAATTGCTACTCCAGCTTTCATTTGATTTCCATTTGCATGGAATATCTTTTAACATCCCCTCACTTTCAATCTGTATGTGTCCCTAGGTCTGAAGTGGGTCTCTTGTAGACAGCATATATATGGTTCTTGTGTTTGTATCCATTCAGCCAGTCTATGTCTTTTGGTTGGAGCACTTAATCCATTTACATTTAAGGTAATTATCGATATGTATGTTCCTATTACCATTTTCTTAATTGTTTTGGGTTTGTTATTGTAAGTCTTTTCCTTCTCTTGTGTTTCCTACCTAGGGAAGTTCCTTTAGCATTTGTTGTAAAGCTGGTTTGGTGGTGCTGAACTCTCTCAGCTTTTGCTTGTCTCTAAAGCTTTTAATTTCTCCATCAAAGCTGAATGAGATCCTTACTGGGTAGAGTAATCTTGGTTGTAGCTTTTTCCCTTTCATCACTTTAAATATGTCCTGCCACTCCCTTCTGGCTTGCAGAGTTTCTGCTGAACGATCAGCTGTTAACCTTATGGGGATTCCCTTGTATGTTATTTGTTGCTTTTCCCTTGCTGCTTTTAATATTTTTTCTTTGTATTTAATTTTTGATAGTTTGATTATTATGTGTTTTGGTATGTTTCTCCTAGGATTTATCCTGTATGGGACTCTCTGTGCTTCCTGGGCTTTATGATTTCGTTTCCCATATTATGGAAGTTTTCAACTCTAATCTCTTCAAATATTTTCTCAGTCCCTTTCTTTTTCCCTTCTTCTTCTGGGACTCCTATAATTTGAAATTTGTTGCATTTAATGTTTTCCCAGAGGTCTCTGGACTGTCCTCAATTCTTTTCATTCTTTTTATTCTGCTCTGTGACAGTTATTTCCACTATTTTATCTTCCAGGTCACTTTTCCTTTCTTCTGCCTCAGTTATTTTGCTGTTGATTCCTTCTAGAGAATTTTTAATTTCATTTATTGTGTTGTTCATCATTGTTGTTTGCTCTTTAGTTCTTCTAGTTCCTTGTTAAACATTTCTTGTAATTTCTGCATTTTATTTCCAAGATTTTGTATCATCTTTACCATCATTACTCTGAATTCTTTTTCTAGTAGACTGCCTATTTCCTCTTCATTTGTTTGGTCTGATGGGTTTTTACCTTGCTTCTTCATCTGCTGTGTGTATTTCTCTGTCTTCTCATTTTGCTTAACTTACTGTGTTTGGGGTCTCCTTTTCGCAGGCTGCGGGTTCATTAGTTCCCATTGTTTTTGGTGTGTGCCCCCAGTGGGTAAGTTTGGTTCAGTGGCTTGTGTAGGCTTCCTGGTGGAGGGGACTGGTGCCTGTGTTCTGGTGGATGAGGCTGGATCTTGTCTTTCTGGTGGGCAGGACTGTGTCCGATGATGTGTTTTAGGGTGTCTCTGAACTTAGTATGATTTTAGACAGCCTCTCTGCCAATGGGTGAGGTTGTGTGTCTCTCTTGCTAGTTGTTTGGCATGGGTTGTCCAGCATTGGAGCTTGCTGGTCGTTGAGTAGAGCTGGGTCTTAGCATTGAGGCGGATGTTACTCTGGGAGAGCTCTAATCAATTGATATTATGTGGGGCCAGGAGGTCTCTGGTGGTCCAGTATCCTGAACTCGGCTCTCCTACTTCAGAGGCTCAGGGCTGACACTCGGCCGGAGCACCAAGACCCTGTCAGCCACATGGCTTCTCCAATGATAAGAGTTTCTAGAAGTTTAGTCATCTTCCTCTTCCAGGTACAGAGGGGGGACCTTTATTTCTTACTACATAACTAAATGGGCAACAGCATTTCAGGAAAGATTTGAATTTTTCAGTAAAACTTTCTAAATTGTACCTTGGCATTTTTAAGGCATTGTGTTTTTATTTTATTTCAGAGTTTTAACTGGATGATGTACTGGATTATTTGAATACTTTTTATGTTTTTTAAATGATTTTTTGCAACATTAATTTTTATAACATGAAACCTAATTAGGACAATGAAAATAAGAAGTGTTATCCATCCCACCAGATTACAGTGCTCACTGTCCTTGGTCGGTCCCCACCGCGTGCCTTCCCTGCCATTCCCTTTTTTGCCTTGCTTTTGTTTGGCCTTCACTGGGAAGATCTTTCTGAATAGATTATTTTTGTCTATTTAGAGGCAGTATTTCAAAACGTAATCCCGCTCTTCCCAATAAACCTGAACTGCCTTGTTTTCAAAGATTCATAAGTTAATAGGAATCAAGGTGGTATCCTTATTTCTGCTAGGGTAGTATCCATTTTTTAGAAGAATTTTTACCGGATGTTGGAAAATGTATCTTACACAACTAGAATGCTGCACTTGGGGACAGAAAACCTGTGTTTTAGCCTCAACTCTGCCACTTGAAAGGTTTGCAGACATGGGCACATCACTTACTTGCCTTGACGCTCAGTTCTCTTCTCTGAAAAACGGGCATGATAATCTTGACCACTTAACCTGGTTTCTATGAGGATTAAATGGCACAGTGGAGTCAAAATTGATTTTAAAACTATGGAAGATTGTGCAAAATAAAGTATTTCTTTTAACCTCAAAATTTATTTTGGAAGAATTGATGTCTTTTCACTTATATGGCATGTTTATATTAATTTTAAATATAAAATGTAAACATATATAATTTATATTTTTCACAAATATATTACTTTTAAGAGCCACTGCTGCAGATTGCGAGAAGAACTTATAGCCCATTTTTCATTACTTTAAGTGAGATCATGACAATTAATATAAATTATGAAATGTGAAATATTACTTGGGCTATGTAGGATTGATATAAGATAACACTTCATGTGCATTTATTCTATAAAATATATTATAAGTTTGAGTTTTTCTTCAAATAATTCAATATTTCAAAATTATAGTGTACACTATTATAATGAGTATTTTTAAAGTTTTAGATGACTAAGTGTGATATTGCCTAGATGAATGCCATTCATGTAAAGGAAGCAAAACATTCTGTCAGATATTCAAAGAATGAGAAAATTAACTGGACACACAAATACAGATGAAATCGAATCATAAGCAAATCTGAAAATGAGAATATTGGGGATATAACACTTCGGTGAATTGAATAAGAATTAAATATATGGTTTGTCTAAATATTGTTTCTAATTGGAGACAAAATCAAATCTGTGGTAAAATGACACTTGAAATAGAAGTTATGTAATAAAAAACTCAATAACAATAATAATTGTGATCTGTAACCTCTGATCATATTAGTAAAGATTTGCAGATCTGAGAGTAGAAGTCGTAAAATGTTTCTAAATTTTGCATCTTATATATGGAGAAGTCAAAAGTCATTTGAATCAAAAACAGGATAATTATTTGTCAAGTTAGAATAAAAATCAAAAGCAAAGCAAACACTTCTTGAGGCAAAAGGGGAAATAAAATTACAGTCAACCATATTCAGTTTATACGCTGAAACAAGAGTATTAAATATTCAAAGTTAAAAATATTGAAAAGTTAATAAAAATCCTAATGAATTATACTCTTAAAATCCTAATGAATTATACTCTTAAAAGGTATTTTAAAATTCAAATTGAAAAATGAGAGCAACTGAAAGAATGATTAAAGTAGATCAGATACTGAGAAACAAAATAAAGAGGGAGATAACAATACAAATGTCATAAAATAGAATTCCAGGTGAAAACCATAAAAACAAACAAAATGGTTGTTAAAAGGTGCCACTCGCTTTTAGGCAGTCCCTGTAATAGTTAAGAATGTTTATGTAACCAAGAGAATGCCAACTAATTATATAAATTAAAAGCTGTTAGAAGTAGAAAATAAACATTAGTAGCTGTTATTTATCACTATCATTCTAGGACAAATCAAGTAACAAAAAGCAAATGAGTGTGTCAAAGATAGGCTAATTACCAGCATGTTGTTTACTCGTATGCAAGGCAGATGAATCCATAGATTGATTTTATCCAATAAAGGGGAAAACAAGCTTGATATAAGAGACCGAGGAGAGAGGGAGGAAAAACAAACTATAGCCAATAGCAGAACAGTTTTCAGTTTTTGGAGAAAGTGATTAGTGGTCAGTTAAAAGGAGATGTGTCTAGCCTATCTGTGTCCTTTTACAGACCCACTAAATAGCATCAAAGAAAACACCTTTAGTTGTTTATAGATTCTTTAGAAGACCTCACACGTTTATTAGTGTCTTTGTGACAAGCTGCTTCAGTGAAATGTCTGCCAGAATCCTTTTTAAAATATCTCTACTTTAGTTACATCAGACCTTCACCATTTCCCTGTTCAGAATTTCTCAGGTATAATCATGATTTGTCAAAATACATATGTATATAAAATACCTACAAAATCTATGATAGAAAATACTTCAGATTGTTAGCACAGATGGCATTACTAAAAGTGATTTTTACTCTCTTTGTAAATTTTCCACCATTTTTCCAAGTCAAAAAAAGTATTTTATAATCAAAAAACCTAAAATTTTTATTTTTAAAAACAGTAATTGATCCCAGTCATTGAGCAACCAAGTGCTTTATGTATGTTTCTTCATTCAGTCCTTCAGCAAAACTCAGTATAGTTCATTCAGAGACAAAGAAATTGATCCTGAGAGAGGGCAACTGATTTGTCCAAGGATCAACTAGTTTCATTATTCTGACTCACTAAAAATTAATACCACGTCCCCTCTCACCACTCCTTTTTAACAGTGTACTGGAAGATCTACCCAAGAATGGGATATGAAGCTATACAGATTGGGAAGAAGAAATAAATGTCTTTGTTCTCAGATTACATGATGACCTACATAGACAATCAGAAAAAAAAAAAAAAATCTCCTGGAACTACAAGTAATTATAGCAAGGTGTGAGGATAACAAGGTTAATATACAGAAATCAGTTGATTTCCCATATACCAGCAATGAATGAGGAATTTGAAATTAAAAGCACAATACCATTTATATTATCATTTCCCAAAATGAAATACTGAGGTATGAATACATACAAAATCTATAGAACTGTAAAATTCTGATGAAAGTGAAGAATTTTATAAATGTAGAGATATTTCATGTTCATGATAAGAAGACAGTGTTGTCAACGGGTCGATTCTTTCTAACTTAACCTACAGATTCGGTTCGGTCCCAATCAAACTTCTAGCAAGTTAATTCGTGGATATCAAAAAACTGATCATAAAGTTTTATATGGAGCAGCAAGAGACCCAGAATAATCGGCACAATATTGAAGGAGAAGAACAAAGTTGGAAGACTGGCATGGCCTGTCTTCAATACCTACTATAAAGCTACAGTGCTATATGAGTCCAACTGTATGACATTCTGAAAAAGGCAAAACTATGGAGAGAGTAAAAAGATTAATGGTTGCCAGGGGTTGGAGTGGGGAGGATAAATAAGTGGAGCACAGAGGATTTTTAGGGCAGTGGAAATACTTTGTGTGGTACCACAATGATGGATTTAAATATTTGTCATTATCTATTTGTCCAAACCCATAGAATATACAACACCAAACGTGAACCCTAAAGTAAACTATGGATGGTTAGGATGTGTCAAGTAGGTTCATCGGTTGTAACAAATATATCACTCATGGGAGATGTGGATAGTGGGGGACACTGCGTTTGTGGGGGGCAGATTGTATATGGGAAATCTCTATACCTTCCCCTCAATTTTGCTGTGAACCTTGGACTGTTCTAAAACAATAAAGCATTAATTAAAAAAAAAAATTCTACCAACGGCAGGCAGAAAAAGTACTAGCAAGCAACTAGCAACCAAGATTTGAAGCTCAGGAAATAGAATCACTAATTTTTTTTCCCAAGTATTCATTCATTTCTTCAACAATTTTGTTTTTATGAAATGGGACATTCTCCCTGTCCTATCAATGCTCACAGCCTATCAATGACACAGACACTTAAAGAAACACTTTCAATAATGTGTAATAACTAAGGTAGCACAGGGCTGGGAGTGATTAACTCTGCAGGGTGGAAGTGGAGGTAGAGAAAGGTAGAGCTCCAGCCAAGACTCTGATTTCAGAGACAGTGTTGTAGAGATGAGAAAAGAACTGTGTATGACATCGTCCTTGAGTCTGAGGATTAAGAAACAAAAAGAAGTTGTTTAATGCCTCAAACAACAAATGGCATTGCCAAAAAGGTAGAAGTTTGGGAATGAATGCTTGTAATTTGAAGTAATGAATTAAGAAATATAAATAGACCAAAAGTGAGATTTTTTGGTGACAGTGACAATTTTTTTTTTAAATATTTGAATCTGGACTAGACTGCTTAGGTTTGCTCTGCCACACAGTAATTGTGTGGTTTGGGGCAAATGACTATCTTTTTCAAAGCTCAGTTTTCTCTATTAAAAGACCTTTTAAGGATAGAATAATTCATATGTATATATCCCTTAAAACTGTGCCTAGTATGTTTGAGGGAAAGAAGTGGCAGCTTGGCTGGAGTGGTACCAACAAGAGGGAGAGTGGGAGGGAGATGAGGTAAAAGAGGAGAGAAGTGACTAGAGCTTTTAGTTTGAGTGAGATGAGAGGCCATTGGAGTGTTCTCAACAATGTAGTGACAAGATTTGACATGTTTTAAATGGATCATGACACTGATGTTTTATGAATTAAGAATAGGGTGCGAGAGTGGAAATGCAGAGACCTATCAGGAGGCTTTTGCAATAATGCAGGGGAGAAATGATGGTATCTTAGCCTAGGCATTAATGCTGAGAGCACCAAAGAAACAGTTGTGCAGGGTATCCATGTACAAAGGTTACTTGTCATCATGGTTAGTGTAGGAAATTCCAATATGCAGCTAAGGTTGCAGGATGTAGGCTCCCTACCCTACAATTATGAAATAGCAGTGGCTTCCCATACAATTTGCATATTTTCTTTAGCAAACAAATGTTTGTTTTAGATATCACTTAGCGATAGTAGATGAGCTAAGGCTGGTCAGTTATTACAAATGAAAAAGCTACAAATGACTGAGGTTAGAACTCACAATTATTAACTGGCAAAATATGATATGAAGAAATAAAACATTCCCCAATTGTACTAGTTATTTCAGAGGAGCATGTCATTTGATAGCATTGAAAACTATATGAAACATAACTGGTAATGTATTAATTGAGGGTTGTTTTTTTTTAAAGGTCTTATCTATTCCAAAGTTGAGTGTAACTCTTTCTTCCTTCTGGCAGATAGGATGGGAATGAAGAGTCATATGTGAAATCTGAAATTTGGGAAAATATATGTCTGTACTGTTGTCTTTTTGTTTATAGACAGGTAGGATGGAGGGAAATAGTAAGAGTCATAGAAGACAGCCTATTGTTTAGACATACTTATTAAATCTACATTGACTATTCAAAGGAAGGAATGGAGCCACATTTCTCAGGCATGACTAAATTAGTCTAAGAAAGTATGAGGAATATGTTTTGAATTTACTGGGGGCCAAAGGAGTAAAGAAGAGTAGGCAGAGGCTGGGAAAGCTAAACTCAATTGGAAAGAAATGATTTGAAGACATTTTGAAAAGAGGCATGATTATTTTCCTTGTCATGATGTCAGTCTCTCTCTACCTTCCTTAATTTCTTGTGGAATCCACACTGCATATCAAATGCCTTCTGTAAGCGGAGGTGGTGCTGATGTTCGTAAATTAAACAAAAATGTCTGGGATCCATATTGAGATGCTAAGCGAAGAAGTCAGTAAGTGCAAAGACTATGACAAAAGCAGGAATCTGGAGCCATTGGTGACTAGGAAAACAATAGGCACCTGGCCCCCATGATCTCCAAAGAGATCTGGGGACACATGCATCTCATTGCACGTGAACCTGATTTTGAGCTACACTATTTGGATCTCAAGAAACATGGTACTTTGGCTAACATTTGAGTTATTGCTTCAGCTGGGCATTGATAACCTGAAGTGATTATATGTTGGGGATGCGACATTCAAGGGATAAGTAAATCCCACTTGCAATATTTGGACAGGTCAGCTGTCAAACTCAGGGATTTTTAGATCTTCTAATTCTTGATTAAAAACTTGCCTGAACATTAAAATCACCTTGGTGGCTTTGAAACCATGCCTATGTTTGAACTCCATCCTAAACTAATAAGAATTTTATGCACAGTCAAGTTTAAGAACCACAGTGGGTATCAAATAACTGTAGAACAATTCAACCTAGAACATCCTAGCCTGGGATTCCTGTTTTTCACCAAACATTAATCAGTGGGAAAAAATGTAGATCCCCAACTATGCAGAACTCAATTTATAACAACTAGTAGAGGAGGAATACTGATGTGTTAGGTATGGTTCTACCCTTAAAGAATTTATAATGAAATGAAGGAACTAGGTTTATACAGGGTAAATAACTATCAGAATTGCTCTGTGACTTCAAGTATTGGATAACAATATAGGGCGGGAATAATCGGGACTTGCTTTAAGGAGGAAAGTGTACCTGGGTTACTCAGTAATTACTGTTTCTTGCTTTGGGAGGACCCCAGTAAGTAGCTATTGTAGATGAATAAGATTGATCCAAGTTCCTTTTCAAATATTTGGAAATACCATTATTATTGAAACAATGCCCCAGATTCTAGAAATTGTGTTGTAAACAGGTGGACATGATGGAAGAGTTGCAAACTATAAAGACTGAATTTTCACGAATAGAGTTCTACGTTGTTCATCAAATAAATCTTATGGAAAAATTAATCAACTAGTACACATAATCGTCATTATTCTTTTTAGTAATTAAGGAGAAATAATAATCAGTTCATATAAATGATAATAATGACTATCACTTTCATGCAATTAAAAACATCAGGCTTTTCTTTATTGTCCAGTTTATCTAATCCATAGCGAAGTAGTGCAGAACAGCAGCTCTGGAACTGAACCTCCTGGGTTTGGATGCTGGATCCTCTGCCTTCTGTGTGACCTTGAACAATGTAATTAATCTCCATCTCCTATTTCCTCATATATAAAAATGAGGTGATAATATTACTTTTCTTTAAAAATTGCCGTGGGGATTGAATTAGATACTAGATGAAAAGCACTTAAAATAAATGAAATGCATCTGTCATATAGTCTGTCCTCAGTGTGTTAGCTGTTCTTATTATCTCTAATCTTCTTTGAAATCATATATTAATTAGTGATCATTATCATCCAGAAACACAACAGAAACTGAAAAATAGAGGGTTGCTTTATTTAAATTTTATTTAAATTAAAAAAAAATTTTAATTTGAATGAATAACTGGAGACTTCAGTCTCCATAGGCCTCCACTGAAATAGTAATAGTAATACAACCTTTAGCAAGTTAATCATCCCTTCTGTGCCTCAGTTTCTCACCTGTACAATGGGGATAATCATATGTCATGCCTCAAAAGATTGTTGCAAGGATTAAATAACATATGCGAAGCACTTAAAACAATACCTAGCACAAAGTAAGCACCATGTGTTACCTGTTGTTATTACGAGTACCCTTAGTTTTATGCTGTGCTCCATTCATGATCTTCCGCTTTGCCATTCCCATGGTTCTCCAGCCCCCTGCAGGGTCTTTAGTGGATCCCCTCTACCCATTGTTAATTTCCCTGGTTGCTTGTGAGCTTAAGGCAGCAGAAAATGACTACCAGCTTTTTAATAGCATTTTGAATGAAACTCATTTTTGTAGAATGTCCTGGGAATTTACATTTTAAGCCTTTCATCACTAATATTCTTCTGCTGAAGGATATTCTCTAAGTGCAGGTGATGAAGAGCCAAATCTCATCCTCACTACCTTTGAGTGTCATGGGCATTGAGTAGTGTAGGAATAGAGTGGGGATGAGGAGAGACCGTTTTCTTGAACTTGGCTCCATTCTACAGCTAAGGTCAGTCCAAAGAAAATGTTTCTCTTCCCTTTAGAGGAAGGGAGAATGGCTTTTTAGCTCTTTGACACTTAAAATCTAGAGTGGGCTTAACTGAAGATGACAAAAATGAACTTTACTGGCTCCATAATTTTTCCAGAGCTTTGCATATGTATATTTATATTTATATTCCTCTTTCTGAGGCAAATAGAAGCTGTGGCAACAGTGCTTTATGTCTTGTGTGACCATGCACCGAAGTACTTTAGGAAAATCATGAAGATGACAGCAATTTTTAGAAAATATAACACGAGAAAAGATTTTCCAGCACTCGAAAGAAGAACAAATTAAATTCATTTTCTTAACATTTTAATGGTAAGAATATTCTGATAAAACTAAACAGAGACTGTAGCATTCCATTCTCAAAATAATCAACTTAGGCAGCATTTCTGCTGTAAATTTAATCTGCATTATTAAATAAAAAATGATAGCGCTCTATTTTGTTTTACCTGCATTTGAAAACAGGTCCCTTTTATCTAATAGAAGAGAAAAAAAAGAACAGACATAGTATTTTAAAAACAGCACCCTAAGGATTTTTAAAAACCAGAAAATTGAAATAACTTTGTAAAGATGGCATTGTATCATTTTTAGAATTTTTAAAAAGCTTCTTTCATTAAAAATCTTCCCCAAACTGAATTCCTTATAAAAGAAATTACTCATTTTTATTAGTTTAACTTTAATGTCAGTACTCAGGTTTATAAGTACAGTATTAAAAAAACAATGGATTAATAACAGATGTCATATGATGCTTTTATATCTCATATTACGTTTGATTCCTCATTGCTTTTCTCTGTTGCTTTAATTCCTAATCACTCACCCCCAAACAGAGAGCATCTGCCAATTTCATCGTATGGGAACTTAATAATACTTAATTAAAATACAAAGCTCGAGTTGCTATCTACCATGTAATTGAATGTGATTTAAATAAAACAATAATGGAAAGTATTAGATAGTTCATATATATTTCTGTTGAAAAAGGAAATTTCTTGACTGTTTCTTCAGAGTAACCATAGGTTTGTAATTTTATCTATGTTATAAAAAGAAACTTCGCAAAATATTATTGGTTTTTCTCTCCTTCTATCACTTAAAGCTACATCTCATTGTAACTTTTTAAATATTAACTTTCCTTTTGGACATTCACAGCAACGCTGTTACATTTTTATGTATCTTAAAAAGTTTTTTCTAGATATGAGTTTGTAATGGTTTCAGATTATTCATCTACAGTGTCTAATAAGATGAAACATGCTTTCACTAATTATTTTTTGCTTGCAAATTTTGTTGAAACATGTAACTGTATGACAATCTGTTAAAAGAATATCTTTGAGTAGAAGTGATAATTATCAATTAGTTACCAGTTACCCTAGAAAAGTAGAGAAAGAATAGTAATAATCATGGCAGAAGCATTCAGGTGCCGTGAACTGTTGTTTCCTTCTTTTTTTTTTTCTTTATGTCCAATACTAATTTTTGTAAAACAAATAGACAAGTATAGAAATATAGATCACGGAAGAACAAGGTTGAAATAGGCATTGTGCTTAGAAGTAAATATGTATTTCATAAAAATGTGTGAAGTTGATCTCCAGTGTATGTTCTTTATTTTGTCTTACTTGCTTCAGATCATTTTTTAAATCACACATTATAAACTCAGTTGAGGTCCCTTTTGTGTTCCTTCCCTGTCTCATTCCCCTCTATCACTCTCTATTAATATGAAGTTGCTATTTAGTTTGGCTCTCCACAGTTTTATAGTTTTATAATGTATTTTTAAAGCAAATATTCATTATCGTATTCCTTTATGGAATTACAGTGTTTCAGTGGTGAACCAAGGTGAGCGGGGGCAGAGGAAGAAGCAGATGGTAGGTGGGAGCTGTGTACAGGTAGGGAGTAGTATTTCATCACTGACTTGTTTAGAACTGCTTACTTTTTGTTGGTTTTATTATTGTCTTTAAATTCTTTACAGCTAATACTTCCCCTTATTGCTTCACTCAGACAAAACATCCCACTGTTCTCCCCTACCCCACCCCTTAGTATGCCACAACAGATATGAATATGCCACGGTTTCAAAATTCATTCTATTTTGGGGATCATGTGAGTCGATGCTACTCAAAGTGCATGGTCTGCAAGCTGCTTATACCTGGTTGGTGATGAGATGAGGAGACTGCACCATAATGCATTAATCTAATGCTTCTGTCATCCAGAAAATCATGCAATAAAACAAAACAAGACACAACAAAACAAAATGTGTAAATGAGGTAGTCTAGCTGAACCAGGGTATGTGTAATGATTTGTCTTCTGTAACAAGCCCCACGCAGCAGGATGGTAACAAACTCTTCACAGAACAGAACTAGACACTTTCAGTAGCACTGATTTGGGGTGGTTGCAGTTTTTCTTGCATATTACTCATAATTCAGAGAATATGCTTGTATGTGCTTCCTGATATATGAGTGCAAGACTTTCTCTGAGCTTGTTCCTAGATGAAGAACTGCTGGGAATTGGACTGTGTCCATAGTCAGCTTTACTACCTCTCAGTAATGCTTTCCAAAGTGATTGTACCAGCTTACCTTCTGATCAGCATGCTGCAAGTTTAAACTTACCCAAAACCTTACCAATAGTTAGAAACGTTAGAACTTTTCTTTTCCAGTTGACTGGGTACAAAGTGGTTTCTTTTTGTTGTTTTACCTTGCATTTCCGTGATTTCCAGAGTGGTTGTTCATCTTCTCATATTAGCCTATCACCTTTACTCTTGAATTACGTTTTTTTTCTTATTGATTTGGAGGACTAATAAATTTTATATTTCAGATAAATATCTTTTGTTAAGACTGTAAATGTCTTCTCCCAAACTCTTGCTGTATTTCAGCTCTGTTTATAGTTGTTTTTTCTTTTGGTCTCATCAAAAGTTTTGTTTTGATGTAATTCATCAATATTTTCCTTTATGATTTGAAAACATTTTCTTTTTCAAGATATTTTTCTATTCCAAGGTCATAAATAGATTCTACGTATTGTTACCTATGTTTAAAAGTTTTAAAATTTTCTAATTTAAGATTATATTTTATTTTATTTTTGTTTGGAGTGAGGTCAAAATCTAATTTTATTTTATCTTTTTATATGGCTAGAAATATGTGTTCTGGTTCTACTTAAAAAATTAATATACACTCTTGATTCATGAATTTATAATGCTGACTCTTTCATATCTATTAAATTCTAAGATCTATGCATTATGTCCTTTTATCTTTACAATATTCTAGCCATTTTGCTGATACTGCACTGGTTACACGCAGTTTTATTTACCTCCTATCTGATAGAGTAGGGCCATTGGTCCTGTTGATTTTCTGCAAAATTATCTTGTTTATTCTTATATCTTCACATTTTCATATTTATTTTAGAATTATTTTCTGTAATTCAAGAAATTCTGTTAGGATATTTCTCACATTTAGTTAATGGATTAATTGGAGTAAAATTGACATCTTTATAATTTTTAGTCATGCTTTCCATGCCACATGGCTCTATGAAATCAAATCTTCTTTTGTGTCCTCAATATCTTTCAGCTATTTTGTATCTGTTTCTTTTTCTTCCAATTTTACTGAGCTATAATTGACATACAGCAATATATAAGTTTAAGGTGTACAGTATAATGATTTGATTTATATACATCATGAAGTGATTATCACACTAAGTTTAGTGAACATCCGTCATCTCATATAGATACAAAGTTAAAGAAATAGAAAAAATGTTTTTCTGGTCATGAGGACTGTTAGGATTTACTCTCTTACCAACTTTCATATATAACATACAGCAGTGTAAATTCTGTTTATCATGTTGTACATTACATCCCTAGTACTTACTTATTTTATAACTGGAAGTTTGTACTCTTTGATTGCCTTCATCCAATTCCCCCTCCTCTCGCTCCCCACCTCTGGTAACCACCAATCTGATCTCTTTTCCCTCTGAGTTTGTTTGTTTTTCTCTTTTTGAAATATAATCGACCTACAACAGTATTTTAGTTCCTGTTATACAACATAGTGATTCGATATTTCTATGCACTTCAAAGTGATCAACATGATAAGTCTAGTTACTATCTATCACCATACAAATATACTACAAAGTTATTGACTATGTTTCCCCACACTGTACCTTTAATACCCGTGACTCTTTTATTTTGCAACTGGAAGTTTGTACCTCTTAATACCCCTTACCTACATCTTTCCTCTCCCCACCCCCTGCCCCTCTGGCAACCACTTGTTTGTTCTTTGTATCTCTAACTATGTTTTTGTTTTATGTTTATTCATTTGTTTTGTTTTTTAGATTCCACATGTAGGTGAAATAATACAGTATTTGTCTTTCTCTTTCTGACTTACTTCACTTAGCGTAATACCCTCGAATTCCATCCCTGTTATCACAAATGGCAAGATTTCATTCTTTATATGGCTGATAGTCCATTGAATATATCTACCACATCTTCTTTATCCACTCATCTATTGAGGGGCACTTTGGTTTCTTTCTTACCTTGGCAATTGTAAATAATGCTTCAACGAATGTAGGGGTGAATATATCTGTTCTAATTAGTGTTTGGTTTTTTTGGATAAATACGCAGGAGTAGAATTGCTGGATCATATGGTAGTTCTGTTTTTAATTTTTGAGGAATCTCCATACTGTTTTTCATAGTGGCTACACAAATTTACATTCCCACCAATAGTGTAAGAGGGTTTCCTTTTCTCCACATCCTCTCCAACACTTGTTACTTGTTTTCTTTTGAATAATAGCCATTCTGACAGGTGTGAGGTGATATCTCATTGTAGTTTTTTTTGTGTGTGTGCTACGTGGGCCTCTCACTGTTGTGGCCTCTCCTGTTGTGGAGCACAGGCTCCGGATGTGCAGTCTCAGTGGCCATGGCTCACAGGCCCAGCCGCTCCACGGCACGTGGGATCCTCCCGGACCGGGGCACGAACCCATGCCCCCTGCATCGGCCGGCGGACTCTCAACCACTGCACCACCAGGGAAGCCCTCATTGTAGTTTTGACTTGAATTTCCCTGATGATTAGTGATGTTGAGCATCTTTTCATGTACTAATTGGCCATCTGTATGTCTTTCTTGGAAAATTGTCTATTCAGATCCTCTGCCCATTTTTTAATCTAGTTGTTTGTTTTTTGGAGTAGAGTTGTATGAATTCTTTGTGTATTTTGGATGTTAACACCTTATCATATATATTGTTTGAAAATCTCTTCTCACATTCAGTAAGTGGCCTTTTCGTTTTGTTAAAAATTTTCCTTTACTGTGTGAAATCCTTTTAGTTTTCTGTTCCCATTTGTTTATTTTTCCTTTTATCTCCCTTGCCTGAGGAGACATATCTAAAAAACTATTACTAAGACTGATGTCAAAGAGCATACTGCCTATGTTTTCTTCTAGAAATTTTATGGTTTCATGTCTTATATTTAAGTCTTTAATCCATTTTGAATTTACTTTTGTGCATGGTGTGAGAGAATAGTCCAGTTTGATTCTTTTGCATGTAGTTCAGTTTTCCCAACACCATTATTGAAGAGGCTGTCTTTTCCCCATTGTATATCCTTGCTTCCTTTGTCATGATTAATTGTACATATAAGTGTGGGTTTATTTCTGACCTCTCTAATTTGTTCCATTGATCTACATGTCTTTTTTTGTGCTAGTATCATACTGTTTTTATGACTGTAGCTTTGTAGTATAGTTTGAAAACAGGGAGCATGATACTGCCAGCTTTCTTCTCCTCTCTCAAGATTATTTTGCCTATTCAAGTCTTGAGTTTCTATACAAATCTTAGAATTGTTTGTTCTAGTTCTGTGAAAAATGCCATTGGTATTTTGTTAGGAATTGCATTTAATCTGTAGATCTCCTTGGGTAGTATGGTCATTTTAACAATATTATTTCTTCCCATCCATGAACACAGTATGGATTTATCTTTTCATCTGTTTGTGTTGTCTTCAGTTTCCTTCATCAGTGTCTTATAGTTTACGAAGTACAGGTCTTTTACCTCCTAGTTAAGTTTATTCCTAGGTATGTTATTCTTTTAAATGATATTGTAAGTGGGATTCTTTTCTTAATATATCTTTCTAATAGCATGTTATTAATGTATAGAAATGCAACAGATTTATGTATATTAATTTTCTATCCTGCAACTTTACTGAATTAATTGATGAACCCTAGTACTTTTTGGTGGCATCTTTAGGATTTTCTACGTACAGTGTCATGTCATTGGCAAACAGTGACAATTTTATTTCTTTCTTTCCAGTTTGAATTTCTTTTATTTCTTTTTCTTTTCTGATTGCTGCAGGTAGAACTTCTAGTAACCATGTTGAATAACAGTGACAAGAGTGGGCATTCTTATCTTCTTCCTGATCTTAGAAGAAATGGTTTCAGCTTTTCACTGTTGAGTATGATGTTAGCTGTGGGTTTATTTTGTATGGCCTTTATTATGTTGCAGTAGGTTCCCTCTATATCCAGTTTGTTGACAGTTTTTATCATAAGTGGATGTTGCATTTTGTCAAAAACTTTTTCTACATCTATTGAGATGATCATATGATTTTTGTTTTTTAATTTGTTAATGTGGTGTATCACATTTATTGATTTGTGGATATTGAGCCATTCTTGCATCCCTGGGATAAATCCAGCTTGATCATGGTGTATGATCCTTTTAATGTGTTTTTGTATTCAGTTTGCTAATATTTTGTTGAGGATTTTTGGATTTATATTCATCAGTGATATTGGCCTGTAATTTTCTTTTTTTGTTATATCTTTTTCTGGCTTTAATATCAGGGTGATGCTGTCACCCTGAATGAGTTTGGAAGTGTTACTTCCTTTGCAATGTTCTGGAGTAATTTGAGAAGGATACATGTTAACTCTTCTTAAAATATTTAGTAGAATTCATCTGTGAAGTCATCTGATCCTGAACTTTTGTTTGTTGGGAGTTTTTTTTTTTAATTATTATTACTGATTCAGTTTTATTGCTGGTAATTGATCTGTTCATATTTTTTATTTCTTCCTGGTTCAGTTTGGGAGATTATACATCCTAGGAATCTGTCCATTTGTTTTAGGTTGTCCATTTTATTGTTGTATATTTGTTTATAATAATCTGTTATGATCCTTTGTATTTGTGTGGTATCGGTTGTAACTTCTCCTTTTTCATTCCTGATTATATTGATTTGGGCCCTCTTACTTTTTTTTCCTTGATGAGTCTGCTTATGGTTTGTCAATTTTGTTTATCTTTTTAAAGAACCAGCTCTTAGTTTCATTGATCTTTTCTATTGTTTTTTTGTTGTTGTTGTTCTCTATTTCATTTATCTCTGCTCTGATCTTTATGGTTTCTTTTCATCTATTAACTTTGGGGGTTTGGGGTTCTTTTTTAGTTCCTTTAGGTGTAAAGTTAGGTTGTTTATTTGAGATTTTTCTTATTTCCTGAGTTAGGCTTGTATCACTATAAACTTCCCTCTTAGAATTGCATAGATTTTGGATATTTGTGGTTTTGTTTTAATTTGTTTCCAGGTATTTATTGATTTCTTCAGTGATCCATTTGTTGTTTAGTACCATGTTGTTTAGCATCCATTTGTTTGTGTTTTTTGCAGTTTTTTTCTTGTAGTTGATTTCTAGTCTCTTGTAGTTCTGGTTGGAGAATTTGCATCTCTTTTATTAGAATTATTACTCAGTGTTTTTTGTTTTCTGTTGCTATTGTGAAATACTTGTTTCATTACTACATTTTACATTTGGGTGTGCTTCTATACAGGATTATTTCATGCTGACTTTTTACCCAGTTAACTTACTGAATTATATTATTAGTTTTAAGAATTTAAAAATACATTTGCTTGGATTTAATAGATAGGCAACCATGTTGTCTATAAATCTTATCAATTGTGTCTTTTATTTCCCCTTTTTTTTCCTTCTTACTTTACCTGTCATACTGCATTGGCTAAGATCATCAGTATACTGTTACTTTCTTATTAAGTTTAAAGGGAATACTTCTTTTTTTTTTTTTTTTTTACTATCAAATATAATATTTGCGGCAGAGTTTTGGCACATACCCTTTGTGGTAGTCATGAAAATGTACCTTGCAGATTTACCATTTTAAGGAATGGTAGATAATTGACCAAGGGTCTCAGCTTCTGTGATCTGAAATTCATTGCTGTGTTTGCTCTGAGGTCGTACTTCCCATGGGCTGCTTTCATCCAGTGACCAAACATGGCAGGATACTAAGTTAAGGCCATTCCTAGAAGATATGGTATTCCACTGATGACCAGCATTGGCTCAAGGATTCCCTGATAGTCTTTCTGAATCTCTCTTAAACTGCCCAGTGGTCTAGGATATTACTAACAATCTTCCCTTCATCTCTCCTTTACTCAAGGTCTGACTTGCCTCATGGTCTGACACCTCTCCCAGTCTCCTGGCTCCCTTCTCATCTTCTCTCATACAGGTATTTAATTAAATCCTTCTACATTTAATCTTATCCTAATGTCTGTCCCTCAGAAGACCCCAAGTAACAATCTTTATCTGATGAAAGAATAACCTTTCGTTCCTAGTATTGTAGGAATTTTTAACTCTCATTTCCTTCTAGTAGATAAGTTAAATATGTTGGTTCATAGCATTAGTACTTCTCTTTAGAGGAGTACAATGTCAACTGGGACTTTATGTGAGTCTTCCTACACTTTATTTGCCTCTCTCAGGGACTTCTTTTTTGTTTGTTTGTTTGTTTTGCTTGTTTGTTTTATATGTATAATTGCTTACTTAAAGTTGGAGAAACTAGTAAGTGCTGATTTAGTTTCCATAGTTTTATCTCCACCTTCTTTCCATTTAGGAAGAATGATGAGACCTGGTATCTTTCCTGGTTTTAGTGGGTTTCTATTTTCTCAAGTTAACGGCATGTATTTTCTCCTGAATTCCCTACCCATACTGCTTAGTTTGTTTCCCTCCAAGTTGTTTGTAGGATTATCAATACATATTTTCAGGATAGTGTTAACTTGTTGTCTTTCTGCATAGCTTCTAGGGTAGAATAGTAGCTGTTTGTGGATTGTTGATCTCTTCTTTCTCTGTATTGCTGGATTGCCCGTCTCACAATTTATGATGTACAATTGCATGCTATCCCTATAAATGCTGCTGTATGTTTTTTCACTTGTTTACTGAAATTTTTTGTTACTATTCTTAAATGTAAGGTAGGAATCTTTTGTAATCTTCCTTCTACAGTGTTGTTATTCCCCCAAAGTTACCTCAGTACCATTTTAACATGTAATAAAAATGAAAACAAGGAAACGATATTAATTTCAAGTGAACAGTCAACTTTGAAGTACATGATAATTTTATGATTGGAAGCTCTCATTTATTATATCAAAATTACCATCCAAGATAGCACCTTCAATTACAAAATTTGTAAATGAAACTAATAGGTTGCAGAAGTAGAATTCTAACGTATGTGTTTGCCAACTGTTAGTAAATTTACTGCAATGCAAATATGTTTTCAAAATATTACATTACAATATATTTAGGAAGGGATAGGAAATACCTAAAAGACCTTCATACAAGTATATACTTAAATAATCTCATACTGTGAATGAGTGAGATTCAGGAGAGAGTGAATGCAGGCATCAAGTGGATGTCTATGTACATAATTATTAGGTCAGGTTGTCAAAGCCTGGGGGTATTGGTTCAGAACACCTTGCTTCGCTCTGGCCCTCATGGTGAGCAGAATGCAGGGGATAAATTTTTAGCCTAGGCTACACATAGTCCACACTGATAGAGAAAGAAAATAGAACTTCTAGTCAATGTGATAAAGTGAACTGACATGATAACCTCCCCCATACCAAACCCACAGTAGTAATGTAAACCCTATAATAATTTACATTTACTTAACAAACATTAAAAATATGAAAGAGCAATTATTGAGTGCTAGAAATAAGGAAGCACTTCGAATTCAGATTGATGAAGAGGAGTTTAATTGAATGGTTTATGAAGATGTTGGAAGTAGGAGAGAGTTTTAATGCCTGTGCTGGAGATAGTAATTTATGACACATTTCTCTTGAAATAACCTAATTCCATATTTAATATGATTGAATTTTTGGACCCTTCTTATTATAGCAGGATTTTATTACACATAGCAAGTCCAGAGATGAAAAATTATAGTCATTGAAATTAAAAAGTGAAAAAATTGGAAGACGAGTTTGGTGTACTGAGGAAATCAAGCATATTGGTGAACAAAAGATAAAGAAATAGAAAATAAATATGAGTTTGAAAAAAACCTCAGAGAATAAATGATGAAGTCCAATATATGTTGAATAGGAGTTCTGGAAGGAATGAACAGGGAGACAAGGGAGGAGACAATAGCTAACAGAGTAACAGATGAGAGTTTCTCAGAATTGAATAAAACTAGGAGTCATCTTGTTGAAAAAGCATCATTTTACATGATTAAGTTTATAGTGAGAAAATTAAGGCAGTGTATATTTATGTTCAAAGCAAATATAAAACAGAGTTCTTATTTGTATTTAGTTCTAAATATGTATAATAATTACTTAATATTTTCAACTATGCCATTATGCTTCTAAGATACAAGCAGTGAAGGGGAAATAATCCTCTTGTAGAAAGAGGTCAAACAAGCAAACATACAGATAAGAACTACAAAGATAACAGGTGTAACAGGAGTAGGTAAAGAATATTACCACTATGAGACTAGAGAGAAGAGGGCACATCTTTACCTCAAAAAGTCACAAAGTTCTTAAAATGAGATGGTGCTTAAGCTCAGTTTTTCAAAAAGACAAATAACATATGAAGATTTCTGCTTTAGCAAAGTGAAAGAAATAATTCTATCCAGTATGTACACACGCATAATCATATGGGACCCATATCCTGTTCTGGGACATGCAGAGAGCAGGGTGAGCCTCAGACAGTGCATAGTGCTGGAAGTTAGAGCAAAGCAGAGGATGTGTCCGGGTTTCCTCCACTGAAAGGAGGTGGTCCTTTGTCTAAGACAATAGTCCCATACAAAGTGTGAACTGAAGCCAGCCTGCAAACTGTCTTCCTGGTCCTCAATGAGGTAAGTAGAATGGGTGAGAGTGAGCGTTTAGAAAATTTTGTAGCAGTTGGCATTACCAGGAAATTCAAGTGTATGACTATGTACTTCACAAAAGTATCAGTCTGAGCAAGATTAGAAATGAAAAACAAACAAATAACAATGACAGCAAAAAACTGGTCCTTCCCCACAGATAGTTTGAGAGGGCTTCCAAAGGATTCTAAGCTGGGGAGGAGCTGTTACAGTGGGGCAACCATCACAATTTTATATATGAGAAAGATGGGCTCAGAGTAGTAAGGAAAGTTGCTTAAGTTCAAGTAACAAGTAAGTGAGGCACTGTTCTCTTTGAGTTCAATGGTATCACCTGTTTACACCTTATTGTGAATTTAAGTTATTCTGCACTTTTCTGGGAAACATAAAAAATACATCTGTTCCCTGTAAAGGAACATATATGGAGCACACTTTATAGCCTCCCTTACTTTCCTCAAATCCGTATAAATGAAATAAAAAATATATTTCCAAAATCCATAATCATTTTTGGAAAACAAGGAGACTCCATGGTAGATTAGAAATTGTGAAGAATACTGACAAATTAAAGGCATATGGTATCTAATTAAAGAAGGAAACTGTAGCTCAAGGTTTATGAAGGATGGTACTGTAGTAAAAGTGAGATGATAGCAAGCATGCTTCTTTCCAGAGATGATGGGTACCTGGAGAAAGAGAAGAAGGCACAGAAGAAAATAAAAGAGAGATTAGTTGAATTGTCACAGGCTGAGCAGCCAGAAATCTCTTGCACATCTTGAGACAAGCAGCAGCAATGGGACAGCTGGGTTTCCTCCAGGTGGGGGCAGCGGAAGTAACGTTGAATCGAAGAATGAGAACAGTGGCCCAGGTAGATAATGCTTGAGAGAAGTGAAGAGCAAAAGCAAGCCACTAGACTTGTCACAGCTGATGAGCATGCCCCAAAACTTAGCTCACTAAAACACACAAAAGTAAAGGCCATGATGTGCTCTGCCTCTACCCTAAACAGACTGTAAAAACGGAGCCTAGGAAAGCATCTCAACTCTGAAAACTGTGCACCATAAAAAACGAATAAAAACCAAGGAAAGCCGACATCATGAATGAGTAATTATCGACTCAAAAAATAGCACATCTAAGTAAGCAGAGTTAATAAATATAAGCTGTAGAGGGCTTTAAAATGTATTTACATTCTGAGAGAAATGAAAGAAGTAGCAGAAGTCATTGAAGTGGACAATTTGAATATTGGTATGAAATAAAACTTCAGTTGTTGGAATGAATAGCAGAATGGATCTAGGTGAGGGAAAATTAGTTTATTGGTTGAATGAGACAAGAAGTATTTCCAGAATACAGCATAAAATATACAAATATATACAACATTCAAGAAAACCTCATGCAGGATGGATTGAGAATTCATAAAGTAAATTCAATAGCAGTTTGAGAAAGAAAAATAGGTACAGTGGAAAGAAAGCAGGTAGAGTGTCTTAAGACTCAAGAGAGACACACATTATGAGATTGAAGAGATTCATTAATTACTCAGTAGAAATAAATTTTTAAAAAGCTCGCAAAAACAAATATCATGGTTTAGAATAACAGCAAGTAAGACCTAACTGAGGAACCTTAAAACTTCTTCAGTGTGAGAGAGAAGGAAAGATACCCGTATTATCTACAAATGTATGAGAATCAAATTGCCATCTGATTCCCATCAACGCCACTGAACATAAGAAGAATGGGCAGAACGAGTTGGGAGGGAATCATAACTATTGTTTTAAACCCAGCCAAATGGCGATTCAGTGAGGTTGAAAAAGACGTTTTCAGACATACTGTAACTCAGAAAGCATACCACCACAGATTTCTCAGAATGCTCCAACAAATGAAATATAGCTGTAGTGGGTAGAATAAAGATGTAAATAACATTAATGAAGAAACTAAAAATGAAAATTATGGTTAACATAAGTTATAATTAAAAATTAGACAATATTTCTATGGGAATATGTAAAGAAACAACCTATGCACACAGGAAAATTTGATACTTTATAACCATGGCCTGTTAATCAGTGGGTAAGAGAGCAGATTATATAATAAGTGGTATTGGGGGAGTTGTTCACCCACATGGAAACACGTACACATTTAAATCTCCAATAAAGCATGTATAGGATAGACAAGGACCTTTTTAAAAATCTATAATTTCTTAGAAAATAGTATGGGAAGCTATGTTTTGAACTTGGAATGGTAAGTCTTCTTGTATACACAAAGACCATAAAGAAAAATATGTACACATACATCTAAATAAAAATACCATACAAGTAGCAGACTAGACAGAGTATTTGGAACATGTGTAACAAAGAAATTAGCTTACATTTAAATGATAAAAGAATTCCTACTAATGGCAAGAAAAAAAAGTTAAGATAAAGTTTATGAACAGAGTATTTTCAGAAGAGTGAAAGCACCTGATGGGTATATGTTAAAAAGTGTTCAACCTCACTTGTAATCAGGAAAATGCAAATTAAAGAACTAATAGATATTTTTTAAATGTCATACTGGTGAAAACGAAAAAGCATGATAATCAAGTGTTAGCAAAGGATAGAGGAAATAAGAACTTTGAAAAAATGTGGTGGAGATATAAATTGGAATAGCCATTCTGGATGACAATTTGTGGGTATTGATATCTGATTCCAATTCTTAGCGTATTCTCTATAGGAGCACACAGTGCGTATACAAGAAAATCCAAATGGGGATGTTCATAATAGCGCTCTTTGATGAGATGGTAAATTTTTTAAATTGAATGTGTTCACTTTGATTGGCTCACAATATTCAGTAGCTCCAAGGAGCATAAATCAGAGGCCAGACATCAGGTAATGGAAAGAAAGCCCTATGTCTCCAGATGACAATTTCATCTTTTACTTACTGGAACAGTTTTATAAATAAACCTAAATAAGATTAGTAGCTATACTATGAAATTAAGGAAGCAGGAGTTATGTTTTATTCCTAGCTATGTTATCAGGGGCAAGTAATTCAAATTTTCCATCACTTAACTTCTTCAGCTGAGGGGTTTTACCTGAGCTCTAATCTTAAACAACTGGAAACTCAAAGCATTATCTGATTTGATTTCTTGGCTTTTGAAAGAAAATATAAATGTCTACAACAGATGATATCTATCTTTGTATCTGAAGGTGTCATAGTGTTTCTCTAAAGTATGTTTCCTCTTGGTTTATATTTTTGTTGTTATTCCTTTCCATTAGTTCTTATTTTAACTTGATTGATATATTTCATCTGCACAGGGCTGCCAAACATGATAGGAAAACAAGGTGTGAGGAAAATAAATATCAGCTACAATATAATGGTAGCTGAAATAGCTGTAAAACTTAAGACAAAATGTTGAAACCCAGAAAATTTGTGTGTAAGGCAATGTATTTTTATATCATTGGAATGACACAAAATGATAAAGATGAATATAAAAATACTTTCATCTGTCAGTTTTATCAATCACTGTAATACTTCCAAATTGGTAATAAACCTTCAACTAGTCATGATTTGTTTTTTCCCCCATGTATTCAACAACTCTTGACTAAACTCATATCATGAACAAAACACAATGCCAGGCATGGTAGATTTCTCTTTTTAGGAAGGGGGAGGGGAATAAGAAAAAGAGTCATAATTTTATTCAACACTTAATTTATTCAACCAAATATTTGGGGGGAATCTCTTATGTGCCAGGTACCACTCTGGGAGTTGTGAGCACAGCAGTGAATAAAACAAACCACTTTGCTTCATGGTGGTTATATTCTGGTACATCAAGAAATGTGGAATTGTTATATTAACAATTAAAATAGTTTATATTTCTAATATGATTAGCATTGGAATCATATAATTATTTTATATATGGTCAAATTTTTTATAACTGCCATTATTTTTTTGCTTATTTTTTCCTCAGTATTTTATCTGCTTGAGGACAGTTACTCTTCCACCATGGGCCTAGTGAAGAACCTGGCACATAGTAGAAATTCAGTAAAGTTTGCTAAACAAGTAAAATATTCAGCCTCTATGCACCTCAGTGTCTTCAACTATAGAAATAGGGATAATAATAATATTACCAATGTTGATATGGTTGTGAAGATTAACAAATACTGTCTTTAGAAATCTTCATATGATGCCAGGCATACGAAGCTCAATTTGTTAATATCATTTAAACATATATTTTAAAACATTATTGATAATGAACTCGAGGCAAGAGAAAATGTACTTTTAGTATATCTTTTTATCTATCTCTCACATGTGCTCCAGAGAGGGAAAAAACACTGTGCCCACCCTCTCCCATCATTCTTAAAAATCTAAGTGTAGCTTTATTCCTGATGGTGAAATTTCTGTTTCATGTTTCCTTCTTTCTGTGAGTAGATATATTTATATGATTTGTGCTAAATGCTTTTCTGCATAATGGATAATTGTTTCTAATGCTAATAATCATGCCAGCTATATTTTTTCTTAATTAAAAATCTGTCTCCTATATATACAGTAGTGGAATTCTTTAGCTCTTCTCTTCTTGAAAACAAACCACATTTCAGGGGGGTGGGGGAATGTGTTACCCTCAGAATTCATACACGATAAGAAATTCATTCCACAAGTGGAGTAAGACCTTTAAAAGACCTTTATCTACCTCACAGAATAAATTTGATATGCCTTACAGACCATTATGCCAACTCTCCCTCACTGTGCATACAGATAGAACCATCTCTTAAAAGTGCTAACACTATAATTTCCATTCAGATGATGAAATTGTAATAAAAACAGTTTATTATGCTGCATTTGTATGTGATTACATATTAGATTGTAGAAAGTTAACATTTAATTTTATTCTACTAATAATCATTTCTTCAAGATCTAATAAATCCAAGAAACTTAAAAACATGTTTAAAAGATCCATTCCATAGGGCAGTATGCCCTGCTGTTGAAACTGTATGAGAGCTCAGCTAAATACTTATATATCCCTGTGTCACTTTTACATGTTTTCTATATATTTTCCAGCGTATTTATTACTAACAATGTTTGGATACAGATCTTGACTCTTTTAAAATGCTATCTGATTCCAATTTATCCAATTTCTTATTCAATTGTGTCTTTCTGACAAATAAATATTTTCAGAACTTAATAAATAAGAAAGAAATATTATAAGATTAACCCAAGTAGAATTCATATCCTCGGCCTATTAATTTAAGTGATTTGACAAGGGCTGTGAGGTAACTGAATTTGGTGAAATCAGACCTCTGATTAAATAATATGACTCTCTCTATGATGGGATCTACAAAGACAGTTTGTTAAATCACTATATTTTAGAGCTAAAAAGGGAGAGGAACCATCTTGTTTTGAGATGGTTTGAATTTTAGAGATGAAAAAACTGATGCAATTAAGTAACACCTAAAATATTTTGCATAGTTAGGGGAAGACTTGAAATTTGGAACCCAGATGATTTTCCTCTAATTGAAATGGTCTTTATGCTGTTCTTTACCTGATCAAATTGTCTTTTTTTTTTTTTTTTTTTTTGCGGTACGCGGGCCTCTCACTGTTGTGGCCTCTCCCATTGCGGAGCACAGGCTCCGGACGCGCAGGCTCAGCGGCCATGGCTCACGGGCCCAGCCGCTCTGCGGCATGTGGGATCTTCCCGGACCGGGGCACGAACCCGTGTCCCCTGCATCGGCAGGCAGACTCTCAACCACTGTGCCACCAGGGAAGCCCATATTGTCTTATTTTTAATTAAGAGTAACATCTAACTTGTTAGAAGATATTTATGTGCCAAATATCTAAAAGTATTGAGCATCCAAAAAGCGGTTAAATTGAGAAAAATTACATAAGCTTACAGTCAGAGGAACGTTATATTACATTGTATGTGCATTAATATCAATGAGAATTCAATACTGAGATCAAATGTACAACATGCTGTCAAATGTTTAATAATTCTTCAGTGTCTAATTAAGTCTAAGAAAGCTGCACTTATGAGTGAGTCATTGTAATTTCATATTAAGTACAATATAATGAACTGGTATAAATAGGATAACACTGAAGAGCCAATGACTTAAGCTGATTGTCTGAAATCAGGTTTCATGCTACCACAGCCTTTTAATATCAACTTAGGCTTCTGTATAAGGCAGAAAGAAAAGAGAAATGCTACACGGTGCCACATGCAGAGGAGCTGGGTATTCATGGGCCTTAGGTGATCAATATCTTTATCAGATCTGTGTAAATGTTGTGGGCAAGTACAGTTAAAGAGCAAATACCTGGATCATCTGGCTAAGCCCAGTTTCAGCTCCAGAAGCAGGTCATTTCACGGAGGGCACTTGTTAGGGAGCATCGGAAACAACTGTAGAAGGCAGATGCTTTTGAGACAATATAAGGTTATAATGAGGACTCTGGAGTCAAAGAACCTGGGTTCAAAATTCCATCCCAGTACTGTCTGGTTGTATGATCCTGTACAAGCCACTCGGCCTTTCTATGCACCAGGTTTCCCATTTGTGAAAGAATATTTCTTTTATAGGGCTATTATGAGTGTTAAAATGAGGTGTACCTGTTAAAAAAAAAACCTAGAGGAGTGCCTGGCTCATAGTAAGCATTCAGTAAGTATTAATAATTCTTATTCGTGGAAGAGCATTTTGCAAGTGGCAGTTAGGCAAGGAAATTCCTCTTTAAAACCACAAAGATCTGTGCATTTACATTAGAGGCAAGTCCTTTAGAACTTTACTGATAATTCTGGTTTGCACAGGTTCGTGAAATATCAATTATGAACAAAATGCAGAAAACAAGAGCAGTTGAAACAGAAATGTAAAATTCTATTTGAGGCAAAAAAAACCTCCACAAAAGTCAACATATACTCTCTGAATGGAACCACGACCATTTGAAAACAGAGTGGATATGTGTATTTTGTAATTAATTTATCAACAATGATTTTAGGAAGCAACCCAATTGTGAAGCATAGAGTGGAGCTATAAAAGCCAACAACATGAAACAGGAAGGCTGAAAGGAGGTCGAGACCAGGACCAGAGAAGCAGCACTGGCCACTTCTGGGAAGGGTTCACTATTTCTCAGTGAGGAGGGGATAATAGAACTAAAAGCAGTAGAATCATGTGCATGTATTTATTGTTTTCCAGACAGCATTTATGGAGACATTAACTATTGGTAAAAATATATAATTTATTTTACGGAGCAAAGGAAATTCTTCTCAGTTCACTGTCTTCATAAAATAAAAATTGAGGAACTTCCCTTGTGGCGCAATGGTTAAGATTCCACCTGCCAATGCAAGGGACACATGTTCGAGCCCTGGTCTGGGAAGATGCCGCATGATGCAGAACAACTAAGTCCGTGCACCACAACTGCTGAGCCTATACCCCGAGCCACAATTACTGAAGCCCACGTGCCCAGGGCCCGTGTTCCACAACAAGAGAAGCCACCGCAATGAGAAGCCCGCGCACCGCAATGAAGAGTAGACCCCGCTCGTCACAAGTAGAGAAAGTCCGTACACAGCAATGGAGACCCAATGCAGCCAAAAATAAATGAATAAAAATAAATAAATCTAAAAATTGAAAGAACCTCTTCAGATACTGAATAGGGAAGCTTTCTTACTATTTCCTTCCCAAGGTATGCAGTAACTCTTTTGGTATCCCAAGTGGGTAGATTCTTGGACTTGTTGTTACAGAATACTTCCTGGAGAGGGACCAGTCCTGTTTGGGTTAATCAACCCTTTCAACTGTCTTCTGAATAACCCTTACAGGAATTCGTTGTAGAAAAAAGTTCCTGACCTGAAAAGACAAAAACACCCAAACTACATTAAAGGGCATTTCTTAAAATGTCTCCCCTGCTTTCAAATGTAATTACGCTCATAGTTAACAAGTATAAATATATCTCCCAGGGATATATATTTAAATATATTTTGTATATGTAAATATATTTCCTAAGGAAAACTTGATTTCCCTTCCATGGGCATCTCTTTCAGAGCTTTTGCTCAAAGATATTCCCAGACAGTGGAGGATCATATTTTGGTCAAGGATATTTCAGTAGCTGAGATACAGTTTGGAATAACTAAACCTTTAAACAAGCTTCTAGGTTTCCTAAGTTTTTTTTAATCATGTGTAGCATCTCCAAACAGAAAGAGCCAGAGTTCACTAAATGAGGTTGTTTACTGACAGTTATGCAACGGGGGTTTAATATCCTGTCTGAAATTCTAAGGTAGAGTCTCTGCCTTCTGATAGAGTTACATATTATAACAATATCCAGAGAATTCTTTAAGTAACTCAGAAATTTGGGGGAGGGTCAATATAGCAGATAAGATTGACTGAACCCTGGAATGAAATCTGTGTTCCTTTTAGTATACAATAAATTATATATGTATTATATATATTGCATGCATGTGTGTGCATGTTTATACATATATACATACGTGTGTGTGTGGTACACATATATAAAAACTAGAGGAATAAATTTTATTTCTGATATGATATTGATTCCTTATCTTTAAAACTTAACCTAATTCTTACCTACTATGATAATGTTCTTCCATATGTATCAGGGTTTATTTTCTTTATTCACAGTCCTTAATATTTGTAAAATTATCTCAGTCCCTTCTGTTGCCATTGTGGACAATATACTTCCGGCACCCATTCTTTTATAGGTTGATTTCTATGATAGTTTATTCCTTCCCATCTGTACTGGATTATGTCTGTTGTGTTCATTTAATGGTTCAGGAGAGGTGTTTCTTTTATTCTACAGTTAGGAGAAAAGGTGATCTGTTTTGTATCTGTATTACGTCTCTCATCTACAGTGTTCTCTCTACCATACTGAGGCATGGGGAGGATTATTTTGTACTCTCTTGGGCTGAAAAGTAACTTTCTTTTTGAGGTGGAAGTTGAAAAGTGATTCCTCCTTTGTGCCACCCTATGACACTCCTGTGTGATGCTGTTAAACGCTCTCCTTGGTTGCTGGAGCTCAGAGGACAGCCTTTTGACCATCCCATGCCTACTATTGGGTGGAATAGACATTCACAGACATTACCCCATTTTATCCCCACAAGAGGTATGCACAGCAAGAAACGCATTCAGCTAGATTAAATCAGTTGCCTGAGGTCACATATCTAGTAAATTGCAGAGCCAGGACTCAAAAAAGGTCCTTTGACTTTAAATCCCTTGGTCCTTCCATTATACCATATTGTTCTTTA
Source organism: Neophocaena asiaeorientalis asiaeorientalis (assembly GCF_003031525.2). Classification (NCBI taxonomy): domain Eukaryota; kingdom Metazoa; phylum Chordata; class Mammalia; order Artiodactyla; family Phocoenidae; genus Neophocaena; species Neophocaena asiaeorientalis. Next base: position 9,715,919 of record NW_020174561.1, read on the forward strand.
CTGAGTTAGTAATTCACCATGATAGATGCATTGTCATGGAAATAAAATGGAGAATAGTTGTTTACGTGTTTTGTTTTTGAAAATAAAGATGGCCTACTTGGTCTGATGCTGATTAAAAACCAACAAAATATTACAAACTGTAGACACTCAGCTGCCTAACTCCTGAACAGTTCCTTAATATAGCATGGTGGAATGATTTAAGTATCTTTATCTTGAACAAACAGAATTATTTAGACTATATGGCAAGGTAATAGTGTAGGGGGTGCAGCAGGGTTGAAAGTGTTAGTGTTTTTAAAATGCATTAATTATCAATTTAAAAACACTTTAAAAATAAAAATGGCATCACTAATTTATGATTTATAGTTCAGTAAACTTTAAAATTTTATTTTATTGAACTGAAATACCCTTCTGTCCTCCTCTTGTAAATAAAAGTTTATAATAAAGTCCTTTGAATAAAATGTTATTTAGGAGGAGAATCAACTATTCTTTAAATTGATCGTTTTTCTGCTTTGTAGAAAACACCATTGCTGCTGAATAGGCAGACGGACCCTGACTTTTACTTCTAATTAATTTTTGTATATTTGTTACAATTAGTATTTTTTTGAAACAATATACATGATCAAGTAGCAGACCCCGAGATTATAACTCTTAACAACTGACAACAAAATGCAGACCTACAAAATGCAGAATTCTTACCTCTTCCTGTAGAAAGCCATTTTTTCCTTCTCTTTCCCTCTCTCCCTCTCCTTAAGTCTCCCCCTTTTCTTCCTCCTTCCTCTCGCCTTCCAGTCTCATTTTCCTTCCTTTCTTCCTTCCCTTCTTTTTTACCAAAAGTTGTATTCATTAGGATCTCTCCGTTAACGGACCCATCTTGCTTCGTGCACTCTCCCGTCTACCACACACACTAGTGAGCACCTGTGTTTCCAGAGAGCAGGGCTAATACATTACCTCAGTGGACCATCTAAGCACTTCGTAGCTCTAGCACGCTGGTGGGAAATTATTTAATATTTGAGCTGTGACTGAGGTTACTGTGTTAGATGTCGGTGCTGCCCTTCACCATACAATGTGCAGCCCAAGGCTTCTTGCCGAGTGCCCGTCTATGAAAGTCAATAGGATACATTGTGGGAAACACTTTCAGAGAACATTTTCAATTGGGAATAACGTGATAAAGCCTCTTTTTCTCTTTGTGCTATTTCTAATTAGAAACACCAGAGAAAGAATGTTTCTTATCCTCTTCTCTCTCTGTTCAAGTATGCGCCCAGGGCCAAGAGAGCAGCTGAAAATAAAGGAGAGGCTCGGAGTTCAGAGTGACCAACAGAGCAGGTCCCTTTCATACCTCCAGGTTGATTAGATCTTTCAAAATATTTGGACCCAACTTCAAGTGAAGACAAATACTGCATCTTGGAAATACCGTACTGACATCCCTGATAAAGCTATTTCAAGTCATTGGGAAATTCTGCGTTGTATTCTCTAATCAGAGTGTATTCTGAATTTCAAGTTCAAATGAGGATTATGGAGAACTTTGATGCCTTTTCCCCGCTTTTGCTCAGTGCACTTTCTGTTTTGGCGTTCTTCATATTGCCATTTTATGAAGAAAGATAATCCTTTTCACATCCCAAAGGCTCTATTCTTCTTTCTGCTACATGAAAATGTCTGTTCATGACAATGTTGCTTATAAAAGTCTTCTATTTGAAAGCTCAGCTGATAGTCGAAATTCACTTTTTTGTTTCTGGTAGAATTGTTTCCACTTTCTCTGATGGGCTATTTTTACAAGCAGGTGCTGAATTGTCCCTCCTTTCTCCCTATCCTGACTAGATCACACTGGGCAGTACCTACATGTTGGCTTAGCCTCTTATGCTCAAGTATTTTATGCTAGCACAAATCAAAAAGTATGACAAATTGCAGAGAGCAATTTGGCATTGTTGTTGCAAACTTAGAATATCCTGCCAGTGATATAGCACTTATAGCCTCCTGCTGGCTGACCAGCTATGCGTGATTTCCTTGCAGTTTGCTGCCATGATGTTGTGTGCTGGTGGAGAATAAGATATACTGATTGGAGGTAGGCCAATTGTTTCATTAGGCATATAAATGGCCACACTGAGCTTTGGGACAGATCTATGTATTAGTCATTATAATCATCACCAGCTTCAAGAAAGAAAAAAAAAGACAAACTCTTGCTTTTCTTGCATTGCAGTGACAGGGTCCCCTTCGTCTGAGATCCCATAGGTTTTATTCAAACATTATTTGATTCATTCTTGTAATACTCTCTCAAGGTCAAGCGTAAGCATTGCCAACTTTATTTTACAAGACATGGGTTTTTGGCAAGGAAGAGGTTTGGCAAACAGAGAGATTATGCCAGGTCCTGTTAGAAACATAGCTGGGGATGTCTCAATGCGGGCAATGTTATTCTGTCATTAAAACTTTTCAGCAGGAATGTATGCAGGTTTTAATGACTGATATGGATGAAACTATGATTTTACATCAAATGAACAAATACATACTCTTTGCCTATTATGTACAAGATTCTGTATTAAATCATGTTCTGATGATTTTATTTCCAAGCATAGGAGGAGGCTAGCATTTTACTGTTCGCGTTTGCAGTTAAGCATTTTCTCTGTATGGCTTTATTTGAGCAATGATTTCATAGCTTGTGTTTTTCCTCCCTTTGGGATCATTGACAGTATTTCATTTAAGTTTCTTAAACAAAAATGGTGTTTTAAAGAAAATATAGTTTTTATGCATTAGTGAAGCTATTCATATCTTACTTGTTTTCACTTTTCTTCCAATAATTGAAAATAAGCAAGGCCTATTGGGATTCAAGGAAAACATAAATCGTGAGACAGTATTCCCCTACACAGTTTTTAAAAAAAAACACATTTTATTTTGAATTAATTTTAGATTAAAAAGTTATAAACATAGTACAGAGAGTTCCCGTTTACACATCACCCAGCTTCCCCTAATGTTAACATCTTACCCAACATTTATCAAGACTAAAAATGTAACATAGGTACAGCACTATTAATTCAATCATAGACTTATTTGGATTTCACCAGTTTTTCTATTCCAGGATCAAATCCAAGATTCTACATTGCATTTGTCATGTCTCCTACTCTCCTACAACCTTTGACACTCTCATTCTTTCCTTATTTTTCATGACTTTGATATTTTTGAAGCATTTACAGCCTTTATGAACCTGGAAAATAACACAGTTTATATCTGTGTGATAAATGATGAAATACAGTTATTTTCATAAAGGACTTTTTGTTTAAACTCTTTTCCCCTCTCATCAATTCTTATATTCATCTTCAACTCTATTTGATTCACTTTTATTGTAATAGGTGCGTAAGAAAAATGTTAAGATTAAAAGAAAGGCCAAAATTACACGTAGTCATGGAAATTTTATACTAGATTTCAGCTTCCAAGACCCCCCTTTAAAAGAGGAAATGGGGGATTCCCTGATGGCACAGTGGTTGAGGGTCTGCCTGCCGGTGCAGGGGACACGGGTTCGTGCCCCGGTCCGGGAAGATCCCACATGCTGCGGAGCGGCTGGGCCCGTGAACCATGGCCACAGAGCCTGTGCGTCTGGAGCCTGTGCTCCGTAACGGAAGAGGCCACAACGGTGAGGCCTGTGTACCGCAAAAAAAAAAAAAGAGGAAATGGACCCAAGAGAAAGTGACTTGCCCTAGTTACCATAGGTATTTAGTGACAGAGCAGGACTAAATATGGTACCATCTATATTAATATATTACTTCATAGCTAACAAATTGCCCACATAAATATGATTTCCCTTGGTTTTCACAAAAATTCTTTGTTCCTGGAACATACTAGGTGAACATCTGTCTCAGAGATTTCACTCCAGCTGTTTTCTCTTTCTAGAATGTTCTTCCCATAGATATCTCTTGGCTAATTCTCTCACCACTTTAAAATACTTGATCCAATCTCAGATTCTCCTTGACACTTACCCCAACTATATGCTTGTGTTCAAGCTGTACAGCTCCCACCCATAGCACCCCCAACCTCTATTTCACGCGTCTGGAGCCTGTGCTCCGTAACGGAAGAGGCCACAACAGTGAGGCCTGTGTACCGCAAAAAAAAAAAAGAGGAAATGGACCCAAGAGAAAGTGACTTGCCCTAGTTACCATAGGTATTTAGTGACAGAGCAGGACTAAATATGGTACCATCTATATTAATATATTACTTCATAGCTAACAAATTGCCCACATAAATATGATTTCCCTTGGTTTTCACAAAAATTCTTTGTTCCTGGAACATACTAGGTGAACATCTGTCTCAGAGATTTCACTCCAGCTGTTTTCTCTTTCTAGAATGTTCTTCCCATAGATATCTCTTGGCTAATTCTCTCACCACTTTAAAATACTTGATCCAATCTCAGATTCTCCTTGACACTTACCCCAACTATATGCTTGTGTTCAAGCTGTACAGCTCCCACCCATAGCACCCCCAACCTCTATTTCCCTGATTGAATTTTTATGAGGGTATTTCACCTTCTAGGATACTATATGCCTTTTCTTTTATTAAGTTTGGTATCATATTGTCTGTTTACCTCTCTAGTAAGCTCCAAGAAGTTAGAGTTCTTGGTGCATTGATGAATTCAAGGCAACTAGTACAGTGCCAGACATGTAGTGGATGCTTAATAAATATTTTTTATATAATAAATGAAGACATGATATAAGGATAATCAATATATTATAAATTATGTCCAGAGAGTGCAGAGCTTTGCCCACTGTCATACAGCCAGGAATTGGTATATTTTGGAAGAGAATCATTGTTTTCATTTTAAAATACAGAATGCAGATTGGTCAATCTCTCTGTAGAACCCAAGAGCAATCAACAGGTGTGAGCATAGATGCTCTCCAGGAAAACAAACTGGGACATAGGAAAGCATATTGTTTTCCTTTCTAAAATCCATGAATAATGTTCTTACCTTTCTTATGTGAGTGCTGATATGTCAGTATCTACACTCTGCTTCCTTCTATGTACTTATATATCCTCTTTAAAGAGAAAATACATGCTTAAACCACACACACATGCACATGCATACACAGATATTTTTTTAAAACTGAGTGAACACATTCTATGAACGTTTCTGTAAAGTGACAAAAGCTTGAATGAAATAATGATAGTAGCAATCATTTCTTGAATAGCTAGTATTAATGAGATCATATTGGGCATTTTACATACACTATCTAATTTAATGTGTCATACAGTCCACAAATATGGTCAGATAAATACCCTGCTGCTTACAGAGAGTAAATAGCTTGCCCAGGTTCACCCAGGAAATGACAGAGCCAAGATGCAACCACTAGTCTGTCGGGGTGAAAAGCCCACATTAGAGACAATCTATCTTCTCCCTCCTATTTATGCTTGTTTGTCTGTCAAAGGAATCAAACCAATAACAATTCCAATGACAGTCTCTGCACAACATTTGAACATTTTCAAAGGGCTTCTCACATCACTATTCAATTTAATTGTCTCAGTAATCCTAGATAGTTCATATATTATCACAGTTTACAAGTTAAAAAAAAGATTAGTAAAGCTGTTATGAGTTGATAATTTGTTCAATAAACTTTTTTGAGTGCTTACCCTATGATAGATTTGCAACTATTTGAGCCCAAACACTTTCAGCATGAACGATTTGCCTCACAGGATTTGTTTTCTCTTAGTACAATTTTGGTTCACCAGGTTCTACTTTTTCTTCACTTCCTGTGAATATCATTTTAAGAGAGTAGAGTCCATTCTAATTCAAATAATTACGTATCTGATACACTAGGGAAATAAGGGTATTTCATAAACTAACACATCATCACCTGGATGAGACATATTTTCACTCATTACCTAGATTCAGAAAAGACAGAGACTTCCAGGGATTTTCTTGATAGTTCATACCTTCCTTGAATAGGAGGATGTCCAGACAGCTCTCAGTAGGCAACTCTAGGCTTATTTGAATTCATCTAGTTCTTGTCTAGACTCCCTCAGTAGACCTGGCCATCATAGCACTCATTAAATTAAAATGATAGGCACCCTAAATCACAATCAGAGCCAGAGGGAATGGGAAGGCCATGATATCAGACTAAGTCATGACATTTAGGTCATTTTGTATTAGGCTGAACTCTTAACCAACCTCTGAGCGACTAAAGTACTCACCTGAGACACTTGTCTGTAATCTGATATTGCCTTTGAAGAAAGTAATGAGACACTTGAAAATAAATATGTTTTTAATCATGGTCAAGGAAGTTAGGTGATCAATGAATGGGAGTAAACACAACTTGATGTAACATCTTAGATATATACTTTCAATAATATATTTATATAAAATAATTAGCAATTAAAGTAACCATCTATTAATAGAGAAATAGCATAAGAAACAAGAACAAAGTAAATAATAACATATGTACTTTTGGCTACTTTATGTCCTATAAATGTACAGAGTATTCCTATAGCCATTTCAGATTCCACTGAACACTTACTGAGCACCTCCTATAGGATAGGCACTGTGGTAAGTGCTGGAGATACAAAGATAAATAAGGCATGATACCCGAACAATACAGTCTGGTATTAGAAATATGTATAAACATATAATGTGTCTACAATGTGATGGGAAATATAATAAAAATATACACAGGGAGCTTTAGAAGCAACTAATCTGGGAGATTATGGAAGCTTTTCTGGGTGAAATGATCTGAGTGAATTATTTCAGACCCACTCATATTTTCCCTGCCTCTGTCTTTCCCAGTTCCTCATAGCTGGATCCACTGATGCTCTTCTCTATTTCCGTTATCTCTGAGTTACTGGTATCATATTAACTATGTTAGGAGTATTTAAGTTGTTCCACCTTATTCCCTGGCATGCTCTTTAAGGCTAAAGCCAACGATGTGGAGTTTGACATTATGTCTCCCTCCACATAGACTACATAAACAAGGAGCCTGTGGCTCTCTCTTGCATTGGGATAAAGTATCCACATCCTAAATCTTGAATTCTTATATTGAAATGCCCCCACTTGGATAACTGGAAGTCAGAACCCATTTCTTGTCTCTAAGAAACCTTGGTGTAGACTGCTTTACCAAAGGTGTGTGGTGAAAAGGGAAAGAGAATCAGATTGAGATTGAGACAGATATGGATAGGAAGTCTGTCTTTGCCGTCTACTGTCATTCTTTCACTCAGAGATAATTTGTGGAGATCTCAGTAGATTCCAGTTGCTTTGTCAGGAATTGTGAATATTATTATAAAAAGGAGAAAGTCCTTGACCCTGAGATTTTATGTTCTAGAAGTGGGGCAATAGAAAGTAATATCAATAATAATAATATCAATGACAATGATAGCGTATTAGTTTGCTAGGGCTGCCATAACAAAGTGCCACAGACTGGGTGGCTTAAACAACAGGAATTTATTTCACTGTTTTGGAGGCAAAAGCCCAGGATGAAAGTATTGACAGCATTGGTTTCTTCTGAAGGCCTCACTCCTTGGCTTGTAAGTAGTCCGGTGTCTTCTCATGGTCTCATTCCTGTGTATGTCTGTGTCCTAATTTCCTCTTATTATAAGGACACCAGTCATATTAATTTAGGGCCCACCCATATGATCTCATTTTACTTTAGTTACTACTTTAAAAACCCTATCTCAAATATAGTCACATTCTGAAGTACTGGGGTTTAGGACTTCAACATGTGAGTTTTGTGGGGGGCATAGTTCAGCCCATAATAGAGAGTAAGAGATGGTGCTGAAGGCAAATAGCATGGTCAGAGGAGTCCTCTCTGAGGAGATGAGAGTTAAGACCCAAAGCTAGGAATGAACCTGTTGTGTTCTTATATAAGGGGAGGGTGTGCCAGGCAGAGGAAACTGTAAAGCCCATGAAAGAGAGCACTTACAGTGTTTGGGGACCTGAGAGTGATAGAAAGTCAGGTAGTGTTAGGAACATGGTGAATCAGGAACAGAATGCTATGAAAATGAGGTCTGTAAGTTGGGTAAGTTTCTAAATTTTACTGTTTGCATTTCTATAGCTATAAAATGCATACAATAGAACCAACCACAGGGAATTGTTGAAAGAGTTAAACTATATAATAATGAACAGTTCTAGCATCTAATTGATGCTCTATTTTAAAAAAAAGGACTTAAAAAAGAAGCGTTTTCTTTTTTTTTTTTTTGCCATACGTGAGCCTCTCACTGCTGTGGCCTCTCCCGTTACGGAGCACAGGCTCCGGACGCGCAGGCTCAGCGGCCATGGCTCACGGGCCCAGTCGCTCCACGGCATGTGAGATCCTCCCGGACCAGGGCACGAACCCGCGTCCCCTGCATCGGCAGGTGGACTCTCAACCACTGCGCCACCAGGGAAGCCCCTGCGTTTTCTTTTTTTCACACATCATCCATTACGTTTGAAATTACTCTCCAGGACATTCACTACTATAACTAATTCTGACCTAACTCCAGCAAAATGGAGGTGGTTTAGTCACACGTTTTCTATCACCTGACCAGCCTCAGTCACTTTACAGCTGCCATCAAAATCTGACAAGCCCATGATCACTGCTCTAAAACACCTTCATTAAAAATATCCTTATCAAATATACTGTCAAAAAATCAGGATTTGATTTGCTGTGTGGTTAATCTCCAATTAGTTTTGGAAAATCAAGTACATTATAATCACTCTTCAACTATTAAAACAATGTGAAATTTGGTAAATTTATACTTATATAAAACAATGCAAGTGTCTTTTTAGATCATTATATCTAATCAATTGTAATGCAGTTTATTTTAAATCCACTAAGATATATTTCAAAAGATCAAATATGCTGTTCACTCACTTACGTCACATGTATTAGGAAGTAAAATACAGGATGTAACATTCTCTGCAAATTGAAAGTTTATTAACGAGGGTGATAAATTAATGATGTTTTAGAAGATGTAATTTTTGTTTCAAAAGAGAGGGTAGACAGGTTAAACTGGATTCAGATATTTCTTTCTTACAAACTGTGATACCTCAAATTACCCTTTATTTCATTCAGTTATGATGCTTTTTTATTCTAGTGGTTCTTTTCCTTTCTGAAGCAGACTTTAAGGGAACATTCTACACCACACTGAATTGTCAGCATTGCCCCTGGGTTGTTCAGATAAGAGTGATACTCTGAAACATGTTTTGGACTTTCCATGAAAACATAAGATATCTGCAGTGTCATCCACATTGATGTTGTAGTTCTCTGAGAAATGTTTCTACATACAGAGTCAGCATTTCTGAAGCATTCCTTCCTTTCTACAAAATATTGTCCAGGTTTCCAAAAAAGTTCCTTCCAGAAAGTGTGTTGAAGATTTTGTTATATTTTTAAAATCACAGTGACTTATAAAAAACAGAATTTTAATAAATTTTGGTTGGATTAATGAATACATCTCAGAATGTCCCATAATGTGATTTGCAGTGTTATTGTAAAAATGATTTGCAACTAATTTTGAGTTATTTGCTAATGAGAGAATTTTAGAGATTCAGTAATAAAGTAGGACAGGTAATGATAGTAACTATGACTTAAATTTAACTTTAAATTCACTTTGTGAATTTTTATCCCTATTACGTGCACATCCCTCATCCAGCTTTTTGAGGCTCTAGGTTATATCTAGACCTGGGCCAGAGATGGCAAATAAGATTTTGTCTTGAGGTACCATATTAATCATTGGGTGGTACCCTTCTGAAGCCCAAAGATTAGGAGGAATATGAGGTTGTGCCCAAGCTCATTAGGGCTATGATGATTAGTTCTGTCTGCCTTGGAGGCTGGAAGGAAGTATTAACATGGCATTCCCCACTCCTGAATTCAGGAATATTTTGTAGCAGATTAAATTTTTCATATTCTACAATTGTTTTACCCTTTGGTGGCACGTCTCCTCTATCACCCAGCACTCTTACATTCACACTACCTATTTTCTTTTCAAATTTTGCTCTCAGGAAGGAATAAAAAACTCATTAGTGATACCAATAACAATAATTCTTCTCATTTTGAACATACATTTTCTGTCAGGCACTGTGCAAGATGCTTTGCATGCATTCATGAAAAGTAAAATGATTATGGAATAGGAATTATTCCTAATTTATAGAAAAAGCTTAGGTAATTGTGTAATCTCAGAGCAATATGTGCCCAGTTCAGAATTCAAGCCCAAGTCTTTCTGACTCCAAATCCTGTGATCGTAACTATTACACTTACCAAGAGAGTTTAATGACGTTGAACCTCAGGACACATGAATATCAATACGGATCAAGGCTATCAGTAGAGAGGTCAATACGAATGATGAGATCTCACTTATTTTCTGGTAAATGAACAGTTATGTTTTTGACATTTCTCCAAAGCCAACCCATACAGAACGGTAGTACTTGGTTAATAGAGTCAAAGGGCTTCGTACATGGAGATACCTTAGGGCCCATCCTTTACAACATCCTAATTTTTTAGATGAGGTGATAGGGCTTGGAAAGGGATACAGTGACTTCCCCTGATTCATGAAGACAATTAAAGAATGAAATAAGACTAGTACCCAGGTAGTCTGATTCTAGATCCTGGATACTTGCTATCACCTCAGTTTACTTTTCCTGAGCAGATGTCAAGTAATTCCAGAAAGGAATCCCATGATCAGGTTAGAAGAAAGAACACAGTATTAAAATTATTCCATGGGTTAAATAAAAAAAAAAAAAATAAGACAAGACAAAACAAGACTAAGTAGCTTAAAGAGAAGAAAAAAACCTGACTGGAGTATTAGCAAATGAAAAAATTTCTTACAGTACTCACCATCTAAAATTACATCTTTATTGTATAGAGTTTTAGTACTTACTCATTGGACAACAGATAACACTTTAAAGAAAGGAACAATATAAATTATATCCCTCTTCTCAAGAATAGACCTAATATAATTGCTTCAGGTGTCTATTCACTTTGCGTAGCAGATATCCTAAAAGTTGATTGTGATATGATTTGAGATCGCTGGATGTTTTGTACAGAAATTGTTTCAAACAAAACCAGAGAGGAGTCACCTTGGCCACTGAAAGTCCTGGGAATGTGACAACAGAACTCCTGCTACTGTTGAAGAGAGTCCCCTATAGTCTTGAGATATTATAGTAGCTTGTGATTCATGAATTAGGGACTCAGGTTTTAGGAGCAGAGACAACACCAAGGGCCCCATGATGCCTGGTGACATTTGAAGGAATCTGATTCTTAGGATTCAGATGTAATGACCAAATGGACTTCTCATTCTAATTGTCAAAAGGAAGCCAAATTGCTGAATTACTCTCTTGCTAGTACAGAGAAAAGTGTATCATGGAACTCCACTGGGTTAGAAGGCTTTATGTGTAGCATATTTTAATGCCAGGTTTAATCCTGGATTTAAAAATAAAACTCATAAAAATACAATGATTTCATATACCATCTTCTTCTCTCTTTTAAACCTACTACCCATAGGTGTACAACTTAATCTTTGGAAATGGCTGGTCACAGGATTGAGGTTTTTTACTTAAAATAGTATGTGTGTGGGGTTTGGGGAGGTGTGTTTTGACTGGCTAAAGGTAACAGACCCTCATATAATTAAATTATCAGCAGTTAGGAGAAGATGAACCAATCGTAGATCTTTAGTCTTCAAATATCTTTTCAAGTCAGAAACTGTAAACAATGAGAAAATTTTCACTTCTCACATAATCATAGAATCAGGATTTTTCTCTTGGAGTTAACAAAATGATTACTTCCAGTTTTAGTCAAGAACTATAAATCTTAAGAGGTGAAACGTCAAGTTGGTGAGAAAAGGCATCCTCTCAGGTGGAAAATTCTCTATATTAAGTTAATGTTCAGTGATATTTAGGTATCCATTTTGATAAATCTGTAGAGGCTGTGTCTCACTGAGATATTAAGTGTTAAGTGAATAGAAGAAAACAATTATAAATACAACTGAGATTTTTTTCAGAAGATGAAACAAAATTAATAGGTTTAACAATATCTATGAAACATGATAATGTTAAAGCATATTGTATTGTGATTTCTCAATTAGTCAGTATTTTAAAAATTATTGTAGCATGCAATAAACTTCTAAATTAATGAATTTTCAAAAGAAGATAAAAGATCAGTTTGAAAATCAGGAAAATTAATCTCAGCTTCTGAAAGGCAAAGCATCTAGCTTACCTTACCTTTCAGGTAATTTTGAGGCTGCCTCTTTTCCTAATGAGTCTTAATAGTAATATTATGGAAATTAAAAAATAATTAATGCACTAACTGATTACAGGTTTACAGATTAAACCTTTTCTTGCCATGAAATCCTGATTTGATGACTGAAATAACAGAAGAATTCATGTAGTTTCTAAATCCTACAATAGAAGTATTTTCACTTCAGGCATTTTAGTACATAATATATTTTCATAAGCAGCAAATTGCAAAGTAAGAGACAGAAAATATTTGGTAGCTTATAAGAAGCATCCCTGGACCTAACCAGCTAGCTCTCTCTGAAGCCGTCTCTTCTTTTGTATCCAGGAAATGTTTACAGACAAATTGTCAGTTGTCGGAAGGTTAGACATGAGTTTATTTTGTTGTTTTTTGGCCATTAGTAACGAAGAAAGTCTTGCCTCATTGACAGCTATTCACGGACATGTTTAAAGATGCAAATGGATCTTTTAGGCTCTTCCTTAAAATAAGAATGAAGTAAAAATAGGATTCTATATTTATCAAATGCCTTGAATGCACAATGGTGTAATTTCATTGAATCATTCTGAGGACAGTATATTCTGCCTTATTTGTCATGGTTAATATAGATTTCCTCTCTCAATCTTATACCCAAATGATGCTCATTTATCACAGTGGTACTTGTATACATACATAATAACTAAGCCTCTGTATGGTACAAAGAATTTAATTCTAGTGTAAAAGTCCAACAGCAAATAGCAGAAACTTTCTTAAGGGATTTCAAGACTTGGTTAAAAAGTGAGGCAACGGTATTGGGATTTTGTTAGCTGATAGGAAAAGAAATCTTTCAGCTATCACAAGTGATGTCAGAAAGATATTTCTGTGAACCGGGAGCACAGCAGGATTTACTTACAGGTTGTCAGGGACAGGGGTGGTTGAAGCTCTTCCCTGTGGTATTCATTCATTTCTTGAGTGCTGTTACAATTATTTGCTTCAGCCAACATGATCTGAAATGCATACAAAAAAGCATATAAGTATTTGAATTTTCAATGAAAATCTCAATCCTAATTAACTATAAATCAGTAAAGCCGGGTAGCCTGAGGTAGGTTAAGATGAGAACTTTGTACATGAAAGGCTACATATGCCCCTAAATCTAAGAATTTCCTAGTTGCAAACCTCCAAATCACTACATGCAACTTCCTTGACTTCAATTACCTTCCTAAGAGAAGTGAAAGCAGGTTAACCAAGCCAAATAGGAGTCTGTGTCATCAGAGAATAAATCTTTTTTGTTGTTGTTCATGTAGCAAATGCCATAGGTTTTAATGGGAGTAGACTTCTGGGCCTGTCATATGAGAATGTGGAGTGAACAAAGTTAGAATTTATGCTCTCCTGATTAGCTGAATTACACCCCTGGGGCCTTAGGCCTCGAAGGAGTAGTGTTCCTTTAGCAGTTTCTTTGTGCCACTCTTCAGAGACTTAGCACATCACTGCTTCATCAAGTTATCAGCATGCTTATTTTATCTTCCCTTGCATTGTAAGACAAAGTTCTTTAAGGTCAATAACCATGACTTATACTTCTTTGTAGGTATATTTACAGTATTGCCAATTACTGAGCATTGCAATAGATTATGCTCAAAAACGCATAATTTCTTTTAATAAAAGAGACAAGGTATGCTATCAATTGACAGGAGGGAAGCATTCTCAGACACTTTATCGGGATAGACTATTTCAGACATTTGCCAAGATTCCTATCCTGCGACATAACTGCACTTTCTATTAGATTTACTGGTTTTGTTCGTTTTCTTTTCTGCTCACCTCAAATCAGAGGTAAGTGGACACTGGCACAGGAATAATCACTGCAAAGTATGACACCTGGCTCTCAAAGTTATGGTCACCTCTCTTCAAATCGGAACGTGGTCACGAAGCCCATACTATATACAGCAGCTTCCCAACAAGGACAGTGTGGTGTGCACATTGAGGAAGATCATGGAAGGCAGATGGGGGCTGTCCACACCGCAGCCTCCCCAGTTCATCTGCTATAACAATTACATTTTTAACTATGCCAGATGCTGTATCTGAGCATTTTCCTGTTTTCAATTATTTTATTTAATCCTACATAGAAGTTTGAATAAGGTCTTATAATCCATATTACAATGTTTATATAAAAACTGAGGAGTTAAAATAAAAACCACTGGGTATGATTTGGCTCTGTATAATTTTAATATGAAATCTCCTTTTGTCAAAATAGAGAGTTCTTCTGGTATTTGATGAACACCAGACATAACAGTACACTGTTTACTCACCCTTCCATGAAAACCAGCTCATTGAAGAGAAGATTGACCATTTAGGATCTTTCTTTTTCTTTTTCTCTGTCCCTCTCCAGTGAATTGACTATGTTGAGTTTGAACCAAAACTACGTACTACAGACAGGTAGTGGGGAAGTCTGCAAGTCTTCACTTTCTGACATCTTTTTTTTTTTTCACCGTGTTTTAAAGTTTATTTTTTAGGAGGCACTGGGAAACTGCATGGAGTCTTTAGAAAGGATTTAATGTCAAATGGGTTAAGTTCTTTTTTAAAATTTTATTTTATATTATGGTTGATTTACAATGTTGTGTTAGTTTCAGGTGTACATCTGACATCTTCTTGAGAGAAAAATATGATTCTGTTTTTCTGATTTTCTCCTTTTACATTACAGGGTTACTGGTAGTTTCTGCTCACTCAGCTTCTGAATCCTAACATTACATTAGTAAAGGTATTTACTGTAATATTTACAATATTGCCTTCATTGCCTACTTGTTCAGAGAGTGGATTTGGGTATATGGTTCAGTCTCCAGTTGATTAAATGATAATGAAGATATCAATCATACTTCAAACAAAATATTACTGGGAGATTAGAGTATATTTAACCTGGAGTTATTGCATTTATCTAGGACAGTCTCGATCATATTTCTCAATAGTTATTCTCACTTGTATATTCTGTAAATAAAAATAGCACTATTTCTGAGCTTGTTTGGAGCTTTTTGGTGATAGGGCAGTGCAGAGAAATTGATGTTATACTTGGTAAAGTGTTAGTTGCCTTGGAAATTACCTGTCTTAATTATCCTATACTGTTTCATCTCTGGACTATAATATCATCTAATTTTCTTAGAGTTAACCTTTAATTTCCTTTTTATTTTTAACAAAATATTTTAATAAACTATTTTAATAAATTTGCCTTATAAATCTTTTACTCTTGGAACAGTTTCTGAAGACTATGTATCGGAATGTTGTAAAAATTTTTTTTTGTCAATGTATATTAAGTGAACAAGATTTGCTCAAGATATCTATAATGTAACCTTAGTCTGCTCAGGCTGTCATAATAAAATACCATAGGCTGGGTGATTTAAACAACAAAAAGTTATATCTACAGTTCTGGAGGCCGGAGGTTCAAGACCAGAGTACCAGCCTGAACGGGTTCTGGGAGGCACTTTCTTCCTGGCTTGCAGATGCCATCATATCTCTTTGTGCTCACATGGCCTTTCTTCAGTACAAGTGAATGGACAGAGAGAGGGGACTCTCCCTCTTTCTCTTCTTATAAGGTCATCAATCCTATTGAATTAAAACCCCACCCTTACAACAGCCACTTTTAACTTTAATGACCTCCTGAAAGCACTATGTCCAAATACAATTATATTGGAGGTTAGGGCTTCAACATATGAATTGAGAGTAGGGGACACAATTCAGTCCATAGCATTCTGAGTTTTATACATTTCTAATTTGTACCCTACTAACGACAAGCGTTTTGATTATGTGTTGTTTGACTGATTGATCGATTGAGTAACCTGTGCATTCATCAAACACTTGTAGACAACTTCTTATATGTCAGGCAATATACTGGTGTTGAAGTTATGAAGATTAAAAGAAGATTATTTTTGCCTGCTCTGAGTCCAAGTATAGTGGGGTAATCAGTCAGGTACAAAGAATTAATGTACAGTATGGTTAATTGCTATAGTCAGGAGACTTGAGCAGTAGAACTTAGTTGAAGAAATGAGAGAAGGGAAACAAGAAGTAAATCCATAAGGATGTAGAAGGCTTGAGTGAC
The DNA here is from genome assembly GCF_003031525.2 of Neophocaena asiaeorientalis asiaeorientalis. NCBI lineage: Eukaryota > Metazoa > Chordata > Mammalia > Artiodactyla > Phocoenidae > Neophocaena > Neophocaena asiaeorientalis. The sequence continues at coordinate 9,732,143 of NW_020174561.1, forward strand.
AGTATTAACCAACTTGAGATAATTGAAATTTATAGAACATGCCAACCAACAACAGCAGAATACACATTCTTTTTAGGCTCATATGTGGCATTCAGTAAGGTATATCATGTGCTAAGCTTAAAAGCTAGTCTGAATGAATTTAAAAGAATTGGAAATCATAAAAAGCATTTCAGTGACAAAACAAATAAATTAGAAATCGGTGACAGAAAAATACCTGAAAACCTTCCAGATATTTGGAAATTAAAATATACATTTCTAGCTGATTCATGAGTCAAAGGTGAAATCATAATGGATATTAAAAATACTTTGACCCAGATAAAAAAAATTAGGTACATTAAAATTTGTTCCATGCAGCTAAAGTAATGATTATTAGCCTCAGTCTCTTTCCTCAGGGAGTTAAAATCCTTGGATGATCAAGAACTAGGGGGAAGCTGAGAGCTCATTCTGTTTTGCAGAAGCATTTTGATCAATATATTGTATTAGAAGCAATATATTGGGGGGATGGGAGGTAAAATGTAAGGTTTGAGTTTTATTATTTTAACTGCTTTATTGAGAAATAATTTTCATACATAATAATGTATCCATCTTAAACATACAGTTTGATGAGTTTTGGCAAATGAATAGGGCAGTAAAACCGCCAAGATATGAAACATTTCCATCACCCAAAAAATCCCTCATGTCACTTTCAAATTGATCTCCTTTCCCCACTCCCAGCCCCAGACACCCCCTGATCTGCATTCTGTCCCTGTATTTTTGCCTTTACTAGGATTGCTTATAAATGGAATCATTCAATATGTAGTCTTTTTGTCTGTTTTTTTTAATCACTTAGCATAATGTTGTAGAACTTCATCCATGCTCTGTGTATTTATATTTCGCTCTTTTATAACTGAACGATGTTCATTTTTAAAGATATACACAATTTGTTTTGCTGTTGTTAGACATTTGAGTTGATTCCAGTTTGGGGCTCTTATGAACAATGCGCCAATGTACATTTGTTTACAAGTCTTTGCGTGGATATAAGTTTTTGTGTCTTTTTTTTTTTTTTTCCCCAGTACGTGGCCCTCTCACCGCTGTGGCCTCTCCTGCTGCGGAGCACAGGCTCCGGACGCGCAGCCTCAGCGGCCATGGCTCACGGGCCCAGCTGCTCCGCGGCATGTGGGATCCTCCTGGACCGGGGCACGAATCTGTGTCCCCTGCATCGGCAGGCAGACTGTCAACCACTGTGCCACCAGGGAAGCCCAGTTTTTGTGTCTTTTGAGTGAGTTGCTGGATCGTGTGGTAAGTGTAAATTTCCCAGTATCTTTCGTAGCCCTGAGTTCTACCCTTGGACACCTCAAGCTAGTAAGGCATTCACTTTTTGCCTTCCAGAGCTGCAAATGGTTTGGGGAATGCACTCAGTCAAGGGTGAGCATACTTGCAAATCTCACCAAGAGCGTTTCCCTTTCAAAGGTAGATCTCCTTGTAGTTTCTACCTGCTTTTTCCCTCGTGGGTTCCCATGCTCATGTGTAGTTTACAGACAGCCAGGATTTGAGCAGAATTTATATTTTTAAATCTTAGTCCTTCCATGTTGGCTATTTTGCTTACAGGATTTCTCCCTTAAATATCCAGCTGGTCTGCTGTTGCTTTGTACTTTATAATCTGCCACCTTGAGCTGCTAAGACCGTGGTTCTTCACCTAGTTTGAGGATGTAGGATGGCTTGTGAAGTACTCAAGGCAAGAAAACCACAAACTCGCAGTTCTTGCCTGATACAGCAGCTGTCTTTTTGAAAGTAAACTATTCTCAAGATTCTGCATGACTTTTGTAATTTCCTGTGCATTCAAATAGTTATTCTTAATAACTTTGTCCAGATTTTATAATTGTTATATGTAGGAGGGATTCCCTGTCATTACCAGAAAGGTCTTATTATTTCTTTATTTATAGTATTTAACAAAGAAATATCTAGAATGATATTCACCAGATGGTAAGTAGTTGTTGTTTTACAGTGGAGGAATTTCAGGTAATTCACATAATTTTTCTTTTTTATGCTTTTTTGATTTTGCAGTTATGTTATCTTTATAATCAGAAAAAAGAACATTCTACTTTATTACTTTCACTTGTAATAGTTTTCAAGAACAAGAACACTGGAAGTTGGAGTTAAGGTGTAATTTTAGAGACTGTTAAAGTGCTTTTAAAAACAGAAGAGAATTATTTTGTAATTAGTATAGTTTTACGTCTTATGCAAAAACGTCCCATTAAGGTGGTACTTGAGAAGATTTGTTGGGCTTTCCCTCATAAGTAGCTTAAAATTTTGTCTTACTTATGCTATTAATTTGTATAACACACTTTTTAATAACACAATGTAGGTTTATGTTGTCTGATTAAATTCAATCATAATTAATATAATTTAGCTGATTTTTACAAAGCCACAGTATTATTTCTTTTAGGGGCATCTTCTGACCTGAAAAATGATACAAGCAGATAATAATAGCTGTTACTCATTGAGAATTGACAAAATGGCAGCCACTGCTCTAAATGCTTTACATGTTTCTGCGCCATTTAATCCTCTAAATACCCCTACTAAGTAGGTTCAAATATGATCATCCTTTTATAGTTTAGGAAACTGAGGTTTAGAAAGATTGAGTGTTTCTCTAGGGTCGCTAAGTTGGTAAAAACAGGGCTTGAGTTCCCTAGATTTGAATCCAGACTGCCTCTATGCCCATCTTTACCTCCACACTATACCGTATTATGGAGAAATGTGAGTTTGAGGGTGGGGAATCCGATCTCATGGCCATTCCTTCTCAAAATTAAATGGTAAAAATATTGCCAGAAAACTAGAGATCTCCTTCTTCAGACATCTCAGCAGGCTAGACTGGGCTAACATTTTGCCGTGGTCCTTTAGATATGGTCCAAATTAAATGCAAGATGATGTTTTCTAGATCTATAATTTAGTGTCTTGGTTCTCAGCTATTTTGGCCTAATGAAAAATTTAGAAATACTTATCTTCTCATAAACTGTACTCCAGAAGCAACTCTTATTTTTTTGAACTTGGCACTCAATTCTCCCTTAATTTAAATTTCTAAAAAGTCAGACTGTTATTTCTTAAGGTCAGTTTAGTGGAAAGAGAAAGTACAGTACAGTACGGTCAGCTCTCCATATTCACGAGTTCCACATCAGTGATTCAACCAACCACAGATCAAAAATACGTTTTAAAAATTCCATAAAGTTCCAAAAGGCAAAACTTAAATTTGCTGCATGCTGGCAACTATTTCATTTACATTGTATTTGCAACTATTTACGTAGTATTTACATTGTATTAGGTATTAGAAGTAATCTAGAGGTGATTTACAGTATATGGGAAAATTGTGTAGCTTATATGCAAATACTACATCATTTTATGTAAGGGACTTGAGCATCTGTGGGTTTCAGTATCCCTGGGAGTCCTGGAACCAATCCCCCATGGACCCTGAGGGATGAGTCTAGTATACAAGCCTTCATTTTTTCTCCATTTACCATTCTCTTCTTTCTTACTAATAAAACCTCTTGAGTTTTAACTGTATAGCTGGCTGCTTGACCAAACTACAGTTGACTTTGAACAACACGGATTTGAACTGTATGGGTCCAGTTATACGTGGGTGTTTTTCGATCATAAATACTGCAGTACTACATGATCCACCGTTGGTTGAATCCGTGGATACAGAACTGTGGATATAGAGAGCTGACTATATAAGTTATAGTCACAGATTCAACTACTCAGAGGGTCGGTGTCTCTAACCCCCACATTGTTCAAGGGTCAACTGTACATTTCCCTGCCTCCCTTTTAGTTAGATGTGTTAATCTGACTAACTTCTGACCCAAATAATGTAAACTGAAGTGAAATATTCAATTGAAGTCACATCTTGCAAAAGGAAAGTGTTTATTTTCTACTTCCTTTTTTCCCCCTTTTCTGCTAGCTGGAAAAATGGATATAAGTGAACCAGCTGCCTTGGATCTAGAGATTAAAACCGTGTATTGAGAATGGCAGGGTCAGCCTATCTGCCCTGGATCACTTTCTTCTGTATAGCTAAATGAAAGAAAATTTGTTCTTCCCATGTTATCTAAATGATGTGTTTTAAATCTATATGACTTAAATCATGTGTTTTAAATCTATGCTATTTAAATCATGTATTTTGTTACAATAAAGAATCCAAATGTAAAAGTTGGTATCTGAAAGTGGGATGTTGTCATAATAAAACCCAAAATACGTGGTACAGGCTTTGTAATCAGGTAATGGGAGGCCAGGGTCATATATTGTAGCCTGGAAAGCTAGTGGCTCTTGTTATACTGGGGAAAAACATTTAGTAAAACAGTTACCTGTGATAATTTTAGAGATATGCCACATCTTTCCTGGAACTTCAACTCCAGGGTAAGTGGCTAGAAAAAATAAAAATGTTGATGTACTTTAGCAGAGTCTTTCTCCTTTTAGTAAGTAACTGGGAGAGAGATGGATTTAGCCAATTATTAGCCAGTTTGTAAGGAAAAATTGAAAGAAACAAAACACTTCTAATGGAACACTCTCTGTCCCGTTAATCAAAATAAGCACTGATCCTAAAATATCAAGATACGATATTTTTTCAGAGGAAGACTTTTTTTTGGTCATAAAACGAGTGTCAGCAGTCACTAAAGAGTCCACAATAATGATATTTCAAAGTCAAGATTTTATCTGGATTAGAAATAGAGAGGCCATCTCAGGTTGAGAGAACAGAGTGATTGGAAACTTAATTTTTGTTCACTCTTTTCACCTGCCAGCGTTTGGGGTAATTTGATTATCAAAGAGTGAATTTGTTGAAAAGGGGGGAATATCAAATTGGTTGAAAAATAGAAGAAATATTAATGTCTATTGTATGACAAATCAGTGTTAAAACACTCAGATTCTAACCAAGACAAATGTTTTACATTCCCCCCCCCAAAAAAAAAGTCAATCTATATTGACTGTGAGTTCAGTAATTTGGACCTTAGAAGATTAGAAAAGCCAAATATATCTGAACCCCAAACAGCAGAAAAGAGGATGGCTGCTGAGAGCCTTTCTAGAAGATGCCATATTAAATGTTCTTAGAAAATTGGAGCGACCAGCTTCTAAGGTCAGTTTAATGATATTGTCCTTCTATCCATGCTACTGTTTCAGATGGCCTCAGGTAATTGCCATTAAATTGAGGTGGGAAGCAGAGCAGTCTGAGCCCACAAACTAGTATATAAATGAAAGTCTGAAGTCATGAAAGCTATAACCAGAGAAGATTCTTTCACTTTGGTTACTTCAGATGGAGCTGACTGGAATCAAAGTGATGAAAAGGAATCATTGCTAACCACAGGGCTGGCCTGCAAGAGCCTGTGGTTGCCGAACCTGTAAAACAACCTGTTTCCCAAGGTCTACACCAGCAGCATAAGGCTGCAAGGACATATTCTTCAGCCCCGGAGAAGAAATTGCAAGAAGATGAAGGAAGGACTACAGAGAACACTGGACAAAGGAGTTATTTCCAGAAACCATGGCAAACAGTAGTGATAATCAAGGCACTTACACAGCATGAGGTCTTCAAAATTCACAATCAGCAGGATTGGATGATTAGTTTCTCCTTCTTCTTTCTTTTGAATTTAAGTTTTTAATGTCGTTATATTGTTCCAGTCCCACCATTGTATATTGGGGATGTATGTGGAAGGCGTTTGTCTTTTAGCTTATAAGTTGCAGGACCACTTCCTGTGATAGAAAGTACTGTACTTCACCCAGATGGATGACTTTTTTGATGGCTGTAACTCTGCACTCTCTCCCTCAGGGAGGAATGAGAATGTTTTATGTAAACAATAAAGATGTGTATGGATATATGTGTGGCCAGAGGGTGTCACCGTGGATGTAACTGTTGGCTGTCCTCAATATCCTTTCTGTTTATTAATAGAATCTTTCCTGGTAGAACATGAATGGTCAGGTAGAGACTATATTTCTCAACCATCCTACAAAGTAGGTGAGACTGTGTGATTACGATCTGGCCAATGGACTGTGAATAAATGTGTGCAACTTCTGGTCACCGCTGTTAGGTAGAAGTTGCTTGCTGTTCCCTCTTCTTGCTTTGTCTGCTCTGTGGGGGATGAAGTCGAGTGGAATTTGAAAAGTTGAAGCTTCGTGGCAAGGGAAGCAGCTTAGCCTGTGTCTTAGACATGAGTAACTTCTGCCCACAGTTTAATCTATTACAACTGGCCACATGACTTGTGGGCAAACCTTACTAAGCCTGAACTTTTTATCTCCAAAAGGAAATATTTTCTGTTTCTATTCTCCTGATTATGGGTGATTCCTATGTGACATATCCTAAGAATGCTGAAACATTTTCCCATATACAACTTTAACGTCATTTTTAATGCATTACAGCTTACTTTAAAAATGATAAACACAAATTAGGACAAAGATATTCCTCACATTAAGCTATTCTTTTGTGGAGAAATAGTCGTATAATTTTTGGTGTCATTTCTTATGAATTATTCAAGAGAAAAAATGTAATCTGTACCAGGATATTTATAAAAATGTTGCACATTTCTTTTTAAGAGGAAAAAGTATAAACGCTCTGTAATAGAAGAGTAATTAAGCAAGCAGTGATATGTTATCTTTATAAAGTATTATACCATCATGTGGTGCTAGATATATTACTTTTACCTTCCAGATTCTGCTCTGCGCTGCAGGACGCTGACCTGCTTGGACTTTATCCGCAGGTTTCCTTTTCATCCGGTCACGGCCATGAAAAACACTGGTAGGAGATCAGAGGCCAGGAGGAAAGCAAGGCATCGATATATATTCTCCAGATTCCCTCTTTGCAGGATCACTGCAGGCTGTATGGGTCACTGAGCCCAAAGTGAGGACTCCTGTCACCCAGACCTCTGCACAGGGCACTTTACGTCTCTGGGATGAGTAACTGTTCCCAACCCTTGTCTCTTCAGTCCTTGGGTTGGGAACAACACCCTGGTTACTACCCCTTGGATACTGCACCAGCTCTTTGGTTTCCCTATACGCAGCCCATATTTTTATAAATTGTCCCTTTATTGAACTATCCCTAAATTACTCAATTGGAGTGTGCCATCTATTTTTCTCTTGGGTCCCTGGCTGGTATGCAAAATAAAATTTTATATACTATGATCATTTTAATACAAAATATGATATGTAAGATTAAAGATCAAAAGGAAAAACACAAACTAATGGAATAATCTGTTATGGTGGTAAGATTAAAGGTGAGCATATTTTCTTCCTTAATTACATTTATTATTAGGATAGAGTTATTTTATTAGTTAAAAAAACATAAAATTCTTGCTAGGATATTTTGTCAGGTGGATTTTCTTAGCTTTGCCTTACTACCTAGGTAAGAATGTATGATTAGCATATTGAATTTATGTAAATCACCCTAATCATCTGCTTTCTCTTCTTCTGCTCCTAGCACACAGAATTGCTAGAGAAAGTTTTAGAAGCAAGCTGAGTTAATTGTAGTCAGAGTTCTTCATTTCAAGTGAAGGAAGCAGATTCTGGCTGATTCACCAGAAGTTTGTTAAGTAGATATTAGGAGCCCACAGATTCACTGGTAAAAGAACAAAGGTCAACACTAAGCCTGCAGGAACATACTCCAAACTGCAGAATGTCCCACTGTGAAGACTTTGATCGTAACTTACTAAGCACTAGATTCTACAGCTTGCCTTGCTGATGTCCAAGTATTTGATTTTGTTGCAAACTCAGCTATTGCCTGAACTTACTGTGTGTGGCCGCCCTTATAGCCACCACTGCTTGGTAAAGCCCAGTGGCTCTGCCAGCATTCTTGCTGCAAGGTGGACTCAGAGTGCACTCCATCCTCTTAAACCAAAATCTCACTCTGACTCATGATATTGGTGGCCTCTCCTTATGTGCTTGTATTTCAGCCACAAGGGTGGGAAATTGCATTCCAACTTCCTTTGGAGGAAAATAGGACATGGGTATTTCTCCAATGTAGAAGATGTATTAGTTTGCCACTGCTGCCAGCGCCACAGTCTGGCTTAAACAATAAAAACTTATTTTATCAGATTTCTAGAGGCTAGAAGTCCCAGAGTAAGGTGTTAGCAGAGTTGGTTTCTTCCAAGGGCTTCTCTCCTTGGATTATAGATGGCTGTCTTCTCTCTGTGTCTTCACGTATTCTTTCTTGTCTGTGTGTCTGTGTCCTAATCTCCCTTATAAGGACACTGGTCAAATTAGATGAGGGCTTACTCCAATAACCTGATTTTAACCTAATAACCTGTTTAAATACCCTGTCTCCAAATACTACCATGTTCTGAAGTATTGAGATTAGGACTCCAGCATATGAATTTTGAGATGACACAATTCAGCCCAAAACATAAGGGTATTTAAAAAGCATGGCAACTAAATGCAGTGGATAATCCTGGATTATATTTTAGATGAGAACAACATTGCTATAAAGGAGAAAACTGGGACAATTCAAGAAATTCAAATATAGACTATGTATTAGATAATTGTTTCATCCTTGTTAAATTTGCTAAATTCAGTCATTGTACTATGGTCATGTAAGAGAAGGCCTTTGTTTCTAGGAGTTTCATACTGAAGTATTTAGAAGTGTATATCATAATGCCTGAGATTTACTCTCATTGCTGTGCTATTTTTGTACCTTAATGGAAGGCTCAGATATTTTTCAAAACAAACAAAAAAATTTTTAAAGGTGATGGGAGGTTGCAAAAATATAGGAAAATACATTAATCCACCCTTGACTGCCTCTCATTGATATACACTGTTCTTCAGATTCTGAAATAAACAACTCCTGCTAAATGCAATGCAACTCTCACGCTTCTGAATAAATACTGGTTTATTCAGTGATAGAGAAATTCCAGGTGATGACAAGATCCATGGAGAGAGATGAGAGAATTTGAGTGAAGGTACAGATCATCATCGTTGAGAAAGTCAAGAAAGTGTGAGGCTGGGGTATTAAAAATATTTTTTACATGGATGTAGGATGTCCTTCACAGGATGATAGAATGGATTTTGTTGGCTGCAAATAGTGAGACAGGCTTCAGAATGGATGTCTCTGAAGAAGTGACTAGGAATTGAATGGTGGAAAAAATATATAGGAGGGTGTGCAAGTTACATGTCATTTACTTCAAAGGAAAGGTGGAAATGGAAGGGAAATGCCAACAACATCCTGATTGTAATGGGTTGGACATGATAGAAGGCAGTGCCACGGTTTCCAGAGCTTTACAAGGGAGGGATTGGCCTTGAGGAAAGATCAGGTTTCAGTTAAAGCCAACAAAACGGAGGACTAGGTAGGTGACTTAAAGAACTTGTCGACTGTAGGACAGTTTACTATTGATGGGTCAGAGATTGTAAAAAAAACTTTGAATAATATTAAATAGAAGTACAGTAAGTCCCCTACATACGAACCTTCAAGTTGCGAACTTCCAAAGATGCAAACATGCTACTACCCAGACATCACTGGATCATTTTTTCAAGAGGATAGATAGAATTGAATCCAGCAAGGAATCAGAACCTGGGCCATCAGCATCAGGCGTGAGTGAAATTGCAGCTTGCCCTCCGTCTCCTATTGCTGACGATCCTTCAGCTCTACCACCTGCCACCTCCTCTCCGTCCTCCAGTCAGTAACCATTCTTGCCTGTTCACTCGATGCCAGCCCCTGTATGCCAGCTGTTGTATTACTGTACTTTTCAAGGTACTGTACTGTAAGATTAAAAATGTTTTCTTTATTTTTTTCTTAAATGTATTATTTGTGTGAAAAGCATTATAAACCTATTACAGTACAGTATAGCAGATTATATTAGTTGGGTACCTAGGCTAACATTGCTGGATTTACAAACAAATGGGACTTACGAACACGCTCTCGGAACAAAACTCGTTCGTACGTGAGGGATTTACTGTATGTCTGCAAAGTGTCCTTTTATCACTGAATTGTTTTTCTGCAACTGTCCAATGAGATATTCCAACTTTATTTAGTCTCTAAAGTTAAAATTTTAAACAGTGTTAGTGCACAGCGTCTAAAGTTGCTCTCCAAAACAGAGAAATACTGGAATTTTCATTGTTAGATAATGTCTCAAAATTGTAACATTCAGGGGTTTTGTTTCTTTATAAAAATTGTGACATTCTCATTTTAATTAATAACATTTTAATGGAAAAATAATAAAACACAGCACAACATAAATTTTTAAAATATATGTAGATTCATTGGTAGAAGATTATTTTAACATCAGCAAAGAAGAGATCGTAGAAGAGGGTTTTAAGGAAAAGCTAATGTGACCTTAAAGGAATTTGCACTCTTTGGTCTCCACACATGTGCAGTTATCACAGAGTTCCCGGACTCCAAGTGTTTATTCACATCTGTCAGCGAAATCATAGATCCAAATGTGAAACGTAACACTCAGGAACATTATGTGGATTTGTGACACTCCCTGGAGGACTTTGGGTCCATAAAGCAATGAATGGATTATAAGAAGACATAAATATGGTATTTTCATCTATGACAGATGCAATCTTACTCCACTGTTATTTATATTATATAAGGAAAACTGAACCTATTTTCCTCAGTCGAACTGAAGGGAGGTACCCTTAGGGATGAATAAATGAATATCTCACTATTAATTTCCACTTCCTATGAATTCATCTTTGAAAACATCATGTTTTAGAGATTTTTTTAAATGGCTGATGTTTATTTTTATATGTATGTGAAAAAAATGGAACTAAAAGGAAAATGTGAGGTGGAATTGTGATAACAGAATCATAAATTTTTCATTTTTTGCCATTATCCTGAATCCTGCAAAACTTACCTAACTTTGGATTCTAATGACCAGTTGGACACCCCGATCAGGTTCCTATGAAGCCTGCTTTGAGTCTCTTAACAGGCTTTGCATCCTCATCTTCAGTTCATGTTAGGGAGGTGGGACGTATGGAGTTCTGGAAAGAGCACAGGTTTTGAATTTAGAGGAGCAATGCTCTAGTATTAATTCTGTCTAGAATCTATCTTTATAAACTTGATCTATCTTTATAAACTTGAAGATCTTGGATTGAACTAGGAGATGCCCTAAGCTTTGGATACCTTTATAATGATACTAAGCTTTTGTACCATTATTTATACTAATTTCAATTTTAATTGACAAATAAAACTTTATATTGTATGTTTTAAGGTGGTCTAATTGTTTATCTTCATATAAAATCTTCAGTGTCCTTCCAGTGGTATATCAACTTATAAAAAGTCCTCCTGACCCCGGTAAAAATTGTTAGGGAAAATATGTAGTCCAAGACTGAAATATGTTTTCCTTTATTGACTAGAACTGATTAAGATATAGTGAATTTATGTTGATGGACAGTGTGGCATTGTAGAAGGAACAATAGCATGTCAGTATATCTGAATTTCAATTTTATCTTCCATAAAATATTGCTAAGGGTCCCAAATGTTCCTAATGACAGGAAATAACGTATATGATATAGAAAGTTACCAGCCATTGAAAATGTTGAATTGGTTTTTGTTCTAAGATTATTTCTGATTTCTTTCCTATTATTTTATAATGTTTATATTATCCTAAATTTTGTTTGAGTTTCTAATAGTGTCTTAAATAACTTGACATTTGGCTCTGTCATATTATCCTACCCTTATATTCTTCTCTCCACTTTTTCTTTCTTATTTAGAATTCAAGCAAATAAACAGTGAACTTTCTTTACTGTCATTGTATTTTAATGCCACCATCACAGTTTTAACTATTATCGAATTATAACAAATTTTAACACATTAACGAGCCCCTTTTTTTCTTAATATTCTATTACCATGCATTTCTGAATAGTTCTGAAATTTAAAATTTGGAGTGAATTAAACCTATGAATGTATTTTGAGAAAAATGATATGTTTATGTTATTTATTTTTTCTACTCAGTAATATGAAATATGTTGTCATTCCTTTTTGGCATATTTATGCTTGTTAATTGAGTTTCCTGATTTTTTTGCAACACACACACACACACACACACACACACACACACACGTCACAACTCTCACATTACGTGCATCCTTAAATGCTTAGTTTTGTTTACTGTTCTCCTTACCAGAATCTCCTTTCACTGAGAATGGCTGGTATAGTGGAATGCTTTAGATTGAAATGTATGTATGAAAGTGTATATGCATGGCTGTGTCAATGCTAGTTTATAAAGCATGAAGATTTACTATTTCTCACAGGTGCAGAAGGTAGTTCACAACCTCACAATTTCCCGAAGACACAGTTTCTCAAAGACACGGCTTCCTTTAGGATGAAGCATAGTGATAAAGTTGATACGGCTGCTGCTACCATTTAGAGTGTTCTGTAAGATCCATGAAAATTGAAAATAAGCATAAAATGTATTTGGGGGAGCAAAGAGAAAAACTCACTGAAAGGAAATAGAAGTATCAGAGCAGCAGGAACTTGCTAGAAAATGGTGGGCCATTCTGGTGGGAGTAGGACTTGGAAAGACTTGTGAACTCTTATTGGAGGACAAGGGACATCTGAGAGGATGGGGAATGAAGGGAGTTTCTTTTAAATAAATCTGTGAATTTCTCTCTTATTTCTCATCAATCCCTGTCTGTGTCTTCCCACTCCATTCCTTCTGTTCGGATGCCTCACTTCCTCCCTAATATGGAAAGTGCATCTTTCTGTCATTCACCTTCACCTGTCGGTCCTCTCAGCACCTGTGGTGAGTTCAAGGACTAACCCAGGTGATGCCCTCAGTGACTAAGGAAGCGTGTCTGCAGTGCTGGCATCCTCCCACAGTCGACGAGACCTCACTAATAAGCCTGAAGATCCTTTAAATAGTGTCATGTTTTTCAAACTGTATTGCAGCTGCCTTGATAGAGAAACAGAATAATGTCAACAAGCCTTAACTTGTAGTGATAATGTGCGATAGTGTATATGAGATTTGATTCTTAGCATTTGATCTTTTTTGAGAGGCACTTCTCCAACATCACAGGTTTAAATGGTTCTATTGATTTTCATGTCTGGATTTATTGTGAACATATAACCTCCAGTTAGCCTAAAGCAGCCTTTCTGATTCCTTAAGCAAAACAATCAGTTAGAAAGACTTAACAACAGCACTCGAACGTGAGTGAGCTGTGAAAAATAATTGTATTTATGGTAGGCATTTGATGTGGTAAATTGTTGTCAACAGTTCAGTTTTCAGAATACATTATCTTAGTAAATGCCTTTTTCTGGGTCAAGAAAAACTTGTGTTGACTTGAAATTTCTCAAAATGATCTGCAAATTATCTATCTGTATAAACTATATATATAAAACAAAGAAAATTGGTTTTTATGGATCTATTGCTTCCTACAGCACAATCCCACAGTATAGGTTTTCCATATGTTTATGGTGAAATTTTTAATTAGCTAAAATATTTAATTAATATTTTTCATATGTTTATAGTTAATATTTAATTCTCTCATTTAATTCTACTTCAAGCAGGAAAATTAACTGTGGAATTTAGAAAATTCCATAATATTCCCCCTACAAAATTCACACTTACTTTTTTGGAGGAAGTATCAGACATCTATCTGAACTCCATGTTGTTACTGTTGGTCTGTTCCTTGTTATCTAAAAGTATTGACTCCATTATTTTAAAATCTTTCTTTTTTGTTCTGCCTAGACCTGATTCTGCTCAGGCCTGACCAGGTTCTTATTGGTATGACTATATACGTCTAGAGCACCTAACTCTAAGCCCGGTATATGGTGAGTGCATAATAATTTGTAGTTATTTTATCTTATTTTATTTTATTTTGAGGTAATCTTGCTTGAAAATTTCTTAAAAAATTAAATGGTGCTATATTTATTTGTTATGGCTTAAGATACAAAATATTTTGCAAAAAACAGCATATATATATATTTAAACATTAACTTTTTATGAAGTAACTCTCACATAAACCATTAGTTTTTAAATAAACTATTTTTATTAGTTTTGAAGTTTAGAATAGGTAAGTAATTCTACAGTTAAGAGTAGAAAGAGGGTTTATTTACATATGTTGTGCTTTATATTATTTTAAGGAGTTGAAGCATGAACCTATAGCATTTTCTAAATAAGTATTTATTCAAATAATCAATGTGGATGATTTACTGCCTACTTCATAGTACTGTTGTTTCATGCAAAATAGGATTGAAAAAATGGCCCCTGACTTTTGGGAACAAATAAACTAATAGTATCAATTACACATAAAGACATAATTAAAATTCTAGAAAATACATGACAAACAGCTTAGAAGAGGTAAAACCAAAGTGATCTAAGAGTTTAGAAGTCAAAATACACCCATCTTCCCACAAGAGAAGAAGCTTTTTAGAAGAGGAAGCTATTGAATTTGACCTTCTTGTTTAATAAGCAGAGTGTATAATTATTTACCTGTCACTATAGACTGAAAGTCTGTGTCTCCCAAAATACATATGTTGAAAGCTAATAATCCTTAATGTGATGGTATCAGGAGGTGGGACCTTTGGGAGATGATTAGGTCTGAGGGTGGAGTTCTCGTAAATGGGATTCGTGCCCCATAAAAGAGACCCCAGAGTGCTCCCTTGCCACTTCTACCACGTGAGGACACAGCAAGAAGATGACTGTCAGTGACACAGGAAGCAGACCCTTACCAGACACTGAATCTGCTGGTGCCTTAATTTGGACTTTCTAGCCTCTAGAACTGTGAGAAATGTTTGTCATTTAAACCCCCCAGTTTATGGTATTTTTGTCATAGCAGCCCAAGGGGGCTAAGATATCTACTAAGTTTTGAAAAACCAAACAATATTATCTCAAAATTTTAACATATCTTACAATATCTGAATTAAAATTTTCAGTAAGTCAGAATAAATTGAGAGATATATGAGATCATATTTTCATTAAGTATAAGTTAATCATATCTATGTATATATGAAGATTATACAAATTAATAAGAAAATAATGTGTTTCAATTCTAATTGACAGGTAACATGAAGAAAAGGTTCTCAACAACAAAAAACAATAAACAAACATGAAGGAAAAAATATACAATCATGTTAGTAAGAAAAGAAGTATAAATCCGTTTAAGAGGTTAGCAGATAGCTGCATGTGCTAGATCAGTGTATTTTAGTTGTTAAATTAAAGCAATAATAAGGCACCATTTTCTTTAGTTATTTGAATGTTAGGCATTCCTCCCTTATTGATAAGGAAATAAAGCCTGCCCTTTGTAAACTCATAGAGGCCATTAGAGCCAGAGTTGACATTCAAAGCATCATTTATTACATTTTTTTTAAATTAAATAAAAAGAGGGACTTCCCTGGTGGTCCAGTGGTTAAGACTCCGTGCTTCCACTGCAAGGAGCTGAGGCTCAGTCCCTGGTCAGGGAACTAAGATCCCACATGCCATGTGATGGCGGCCAAGAAAAAAAATAAATTAAAATGAATAAATAAGTAAATAGAATAATACTGACAAAAGTAACAAAATAAGCATGGTTATTTATTGTTGGTGGCAGGAAATATCGCTTAAACTCTTAGAAAACAGTTTGATGGCATGCAGCAAAGCCAGCCTATTGTTGTGTCGTGTACATTAGTCTCATTGGTGAAACATAACTTCAAGTAATAAGTCAAGCAAAGGAAATGTGGACAAAATTCTCTTATTATTGAACTATTTATAATTGCAAAATATCCAAAATCTGTATGTCCAAAACTAAGGATAAGATGTGGAAAAATGGAGTCTGAATTTTGTATGTTGTGTTGGAAGCTATTGTTTGCCTCTTTGAGTTTACTCTCCACCTTTCTCCTTCCAACGCTGTGCCCTGTTGGCTGACTTGTGTGTACCACTTGTGTGGGTTCTCTCACCCTCTGGCTTTTGCCTGTGTTCAGCCAATGAATAGCATGCTCGAGAGTCTGGGGAAAAAAGAGGAGAGTGTGGTTGGGATACATTCCCCCAACTCCCTCCCTGCTGATGGCTGTGGTTGGCTGTGTCCCTTCATCAAATCTCCTAACTTCTGTAGGATAGCCCCCTCCTTGGAGCAGTCTCTCTAGGCTCTTGGCACGGCTCACTGCCCTTTTCTCTAAAAGCTTCTAATTACTAAAGCCTCCCCAAGTTACTAGCACAAGGTAGGGGCTACAGCATCTCTTGTTTTTCCTTAACACTGAGTTATTTAGCTCTTCTCAAATTGTCCATTTCAGTGTGCCATACATTTGTTTCATGCCAGGATTCTAATGGATATGAAGGTTGAGGTTTCCCTGAATTTTTAAAAATTGTAATTTATGTTAACAGAGAGTTTTTTCAATTTTGATAACATATGTTAAAAAGAAAAGAGCAGATTTTTAAAATTCAGCTTCATTGTCCCATTGTCATTGTAATTTTTACTTGTCCAAGAAACATTTTGTGATGGCCTACTCTGTGCTGGGTATTGTCTTAGACACTTGAAATATAAGATGTTCTGTGAAACTGTAATATATGAAACATTATCACCAGTGATACATGCAAAATATAAATCTACCTGTAATGTAGCTGTGATTCATAAAGATACTGTTAACCTGTTTTCCAAACATTATTTGCCAAGGATGAGACATGTATGTTCTTTAAGATTTTAATAATCTTTTATCTGATATTGCTAGAAGTTATTGTGTAACTTTATAGTATGTTATATTAATAAGCTTGTTTTTGCACGTTAGAAAAATTAAGAGTCTATACAGGTCTTCCAAAAAGTTACAAAAGTATACTTGAATCATGAACTTTCCAGTAAAGGATTAGGATTTTTCTTACAAATGGAGCTTCAAACACCTGAAATTTGAATTCAGATTGCAAGGATTCATCAGACTGCTTGCAGAGACTTTGCGGGTCTTTTTTTTTCTGTCATTGATGTGTAGAGGAGCTATATACAAAACAGAGCTTTTGACAGAATTTGCCTCTGTGGGTTATAGGCCATAATATGTGGGAAGAGGTCAGTTTACTGTTATGGCTCAGTTTGACTCTGGGATCAAATGATCACTGTTCAAACTCCCACACATAATAGCTGTGTGACCTTTTGCAAAGTATTTATCTTGTAAGGTTATTTTTAAGGTAAAATGAAAACAATATTGGAATATAATAAGCATCACTAAATGTTACCTATTTTTTCCTTAGTACCACTACACTATACTTGCGGAAGAAGAGGCATCAAATATATCTAAACCCACTGACACAATATCAAAACCACCACCATCTTGGATAAAAGATTGTCTTAAGTGTGTTGTATATACTAAAAATGTAGTTCTATATTGGTAACTTTTTCAGTACTTTGGTTTTTCCTTTTAGACAGGCAAATAGGGGTTTATTTCACAGTGTTTAGTTATATTCTTTTCCTTTCTTCCTCCCTTCCTTCCATCCTTCCTTTTTTTCTTTCTTTCTTCAAGTTGCTTCTAACTGCCACTGTCTAGTTGTCCTAGTATATATGTATGTTTTACATGTGTATAAATTTGGAGAGGTGTAGAGAAACAAGTAGATGCACTGAAAAGATTAATGAGGCATATCAACCCAAACTAGCAATAGGGATGTGTTTTGTTTATCCAAAATGCTATAGCTATATAGTAAATATATTATAAGTTTATATTACCATAATAATGCATTTCTCCCTAGCTATTAATCTCAGCTACAGAATATCACATGTATATTTAATCTTCCTTCAAAGGGATCTAAGCTTATTTACATGTTCTATATGTAGCATAGTTTTAAGGACATTTTAATATTGGCCACTAATTTTATACTGTCAGAATGTTTTAATGTAATTACAAAAGAATGTAGCTACAATCTAAGCTTATTTAATCTACATTCTCTCTGTTTGACCTTTCCTGTAGGAACATATGAAAAGAAATCCATACCATTCTACAAAATTCCCAGTTTGAGGAAAAGAGTAAAAATAACAAAATTTCAGCATGAATTATTTTGTATAGTAACAGCCTGCAATCTGAATCATACGGCAAGGAAAAAAGAGATGATAACAAACCTAAA
This sequence comes from Neophocaena asiaeorientalis asiaeorientalis, assembly GCF_003031525.2. NCBI lineage: Eukaryota > Metazoa > Chordata > Mammalia > Artiodactyla > Phocoenidae > Neophocaena > Neophocaena asiaeorientalis. Next base: position 9,750,100 of record NW_020174561.1, read on the forward strand.
CAAACAGCTTTCTTGTTGCTCACTTTCTTAATCTCTTTAAAATAAAATAAATAAAGCATTCAATGAAATAAATTATTTATGAGGAGCACAGTACCTTCTGTACAATGACTATATTTACTTTCAAGCACTAATGCTTAGAGATAGTATGTACAAAAGTCGACATAATTATTTTCTTTATTTGACTGTGGCGTCTGGATCTTCATCAAAGGACAAAGTGCAATTGGTTTGTTTTTCAAGTTATTTCTTATCTCAGTTGCATGTCAGAAAGATCATAGTGTTACTGTTTTAATTTTGATTGTTAACATAAAATTGGAATCCAAAGTAAGGGAAAATTGTGAAAATTAACTTGTTACAGGTATAAGAGAACAAAGCATGGGTATTATGATAATGTAATCATTGAGAATCTGTGAAGTAAAATGTATTTTTAAAAACATAACGTTAATGTTTTCCTTTGAAATCTCCATGTAAAAATGGAAAACACAACTTTAATAGAAGACAGGCACCGGTAGTCTCTGAAGAATTACAACTTGGGAAATTAATAAAAATAGTATCTAAAATAGTATTAGTAAGATATGAAGCTCATTCATTAATGGTCTCTATGATAATATATCACTGAAAATGTTGCATGAAGGACAGTCTTTGATAGGATTATGTACAGTATAATAGCAAGATACTGGAATTAAAATTCACTGAGAAGATACATCTTGTGAACTGAAGGGTAAGAAGATAATAATGATAACATTAATAATAGTAAATAACAAGAATAAAATGATTCACATAAATAGAATTTCCCTCAGCAACCATTAGTATAATTATGGGAATGATAAGCTGGTAATCTACAGTAAATAGCTAATCTTTATTGATTCACTGTTTAATTTCTTCTTATTGTAAAGGCTTTAGAACTGCTGTCAATAACAATGTGTACAGGAAAAAGTTCTACCAAGGAGGAATCGGAAAAGAATGTACTGCATTGTGCAACGTACAGCATCTCTAAAGAATCTTTTAAAAAATACATTTATATGCTATTGTTAGGGAAAAAGGAAAAAATGCATTCAAAAGATTTCCTCCCCTTTTTAAATAATTGCTGTGGGAGTTTCTTCTAACACAGTTTATGGGGGTTCCAGATATAAAGTGGGAAAATACAGCGACCTCAGCTCTGGCTCTTTAATCACAGGGAGCTAAGGATTATTCTTCATCAGTAACACCTGGGAGAAAAAGACCAGGCCATCAGCGGGCTGACCCCACAGCAGCCCTAGGGGCAGTTCCACCGCCATCAGCAAAGTTAGCACTAAGGGTAACAGAGCTGTTATCCAAGGTCCAGATAATAGCAGGAGCAGAGAACTCACTTCCTGATGGTAGAAAATAAATTCCATGTTTAGCTCATGATTTCTGGTAACCAAGCCTCCTTCCAGGGAATGAAGGTTAATTTTCTTTTAACATAAATGAAAGATGAGAATGTGAAATGATGAGTCACTGGGGCACTCCATCAATGGCATCGCAAAAGGAGAAGTTGCAAGGAGACGGTTTTTCATTTTCCTGCAATTGATACAAAACTCATGAGAAATATTTAGGTAGGATCTCAAATCATGAGGTGTAGTGATTACAGTGGTCAAAAAAACAAATTTTATTTCTATTCACAATTTTTTTTTTAGCTAAAATCTGGATGGATTAATTAATTAAACTCATATGACTATTTTAGCTATCTATTAATTATATTTTAAAAGTCTTTTTAAGATTCAGTTAAGCTATTTTTCTTTATTTCATTCTCCACACTGGCCCCCATCCACTCCCCACTTCAGAAAAACCTGGGCTCCGTAATGAAAGAATAGTACTTAGCACTATAAAGTTTTAGCAGTCAAAATATCAATTTGAACTAGTCAGTTAGTACTATGCGTGCTATCAATTATAGAATTTCTGATTTGTCTCTTTAATAGCAGACACACAGGACTGCTTGCTATCTCCTTTCACCTTTATCCCAAGAGTCTTTCTGCCACATCTCAAGTCAGCTGTCGGGCTTCATATCCCCATGCTTATCCATCTTCAACTTAACTCTCTCTGGAGCCTATATGCCTCCCACTCCAGCTCCTCCATAAACTTTCCTCTGTCTCCACTAAACCGTATTTTAAGTGCTGAAAATCTTTCATATCATTGAAATTGTCTTTACAGTTTTCAGTTTCTTCGTAACCAAAAACGTGGTTTCCCGTAGAAATCGCCACAATCTTCACAACTGTCTCCACTGGTAAGTAGTATATCTCCCTGCCCTTGTAGTCTCATGAGTTAAGAAAGGAGAACCATCATTGACCTTGGCCACCACCACTGTGGTTTCTAGATAATCGTTCAGTCACCTGGAGCCAACTCCTTGCTCCTTTGAAGTTCGCTACAACTTCTCTTGTAACCCTTTTCCCTTCTTGTCATCATGACAGACCAACTCTCCAGGTTCTTTCCCAAGACCTTCCTAGTGACTTCAGCACATTCTCTGTATTTCTGTTCACATGGTAGTCAGCTATTTCTTTTTTAAATGTTTTTTGTTTGTTTTACTGATACATTGAAACAGCCACTTGAAAATGTTCTTTTTTCCAGCTTAATTGAGGTATAATTGATAAAATTGTAAGATTTTTGAAATGTACACCATGATGATCTGATATATGTATATCTTATGAAAGGACTCCACCTTCACGTTAACACATCAATCAGCTCATTTAGTTATCCCTCTTTTTTTTGTTTCTTAGAACACTTAAGGTCCACTTTCCCAGCAAATCTCAATCATAGTGTTGCCAACTACAGTTACCATGTGATACATGAGGTCCTCAGACCTTATTCATCTCATAGCTGAAAGTTTATACCCTTCCTTCAGACCAATTTGGCAAGACCAATTGTTAAACAATGTGGCACTGAAGCTAAAGAAGAGAGAGTCCAGGACATAACAAAAGGCCCTGCTAAGGAATGAATGCAGTCATTAATTTATCAATAGATCCCCAAATATGATTACTCTGTTTCAATCATTCACTTTAGTCATTCAGTCAACCAGTCTTATTAATCATCTACTATGTAATCTGCTGATTAAGGGGCACCTGCCATACAGTTGTTTATCTCTTCCAATAGGATGTGCACTGGGTACAACAACAGAACAATGAAAGGGAGGACCCAGTTCTGCCTGAAGGGATGGAGAGCCATCCAGGAAGCCTTCGCAGAGAAGCTGATGCTTGAAGCAAGACCTTGAGGGAAAGAAGAATGTCAGACAGGAAAAGGGAGGGAAGACCTTTCAAAATCAGGAAACAGGTAGTAAAAATTGTAAAGCCATATGAGAGAGTACGCCAACATGGGTGACATATAGGGTACACACAAGAAAGTAGCAGGAGGCAAGTGCCAAGATGCACTTCATTCTCTGCCACACCTCGTATTTGCCCTCACTGTGTTTCAATCTGATCATCTCAAGCTGACCCTAAAACCCTTCAACAGTGTCCCATCAAAGTCAGATCCATATTTTGGAAACATTAGGAGTAACTGTAACCCAACAGAAGGAAGGTGGCCTCAGGAAGTTACTCTGTATATTTTCATTCTGTTTTTATTTCCTTAAAAAAATCTCCTTAATCTCCATTCTCTGGGGACTGGTGCTGGCCTTTGCCTTCTCTTTTCTGGCCTTGCAATTGTCTTCTCTCTGGTTTCCCTGACTCTACTCTTCCTTCTCCAATTTAATCTTCCCATTCATTCTTAAAAACAAATTTAATCATGTCACTCCTTAAATTTTTCAGTGCTACCAGCTGTAGGATAAAATGCAAACTCTAGCTTGACAAACAAGTACTCTTCATGATATGGTCCTGGTATTTATCCTCAGCCTCATCTCTTCTCACTCTCCCTACCTTTTGTAGTTCTATTCCACACATTTTAAACTGTCTGCAGTTCCTCAAATAGAGCATGCTGTTTATGTTCCTGCACCCTTGTGGGCGCCGTTCATTCTGTCTCGGATTCCCTCCTCACCTTATTGGGGATATAGCAAACTCCTATTTAGTCTTCAAAACCCAGACCAGATGGTTACTTTTTTATGGCATTGTCCCTGCACCCTGTTAATGTATAGGATTTGTAGATCAACAGAATTTATCTATACATTCTCAATGCTATTTCTGTGCCTTATATATACAATTATATTACTAGTTTTCATGTCACATTAAAATTATTTCTTAGCATATCTGTTTCCCCTAACAACAGACTTTGACCTTCTCAAAAGTAGGAGTGTGTGTGTGTGTGTGTGTGTGTGTGTGTGTGTGTGTGTGTCTTCTCAGTTTAATGCTGTGCAGAGATATAAAAAGCACCTAAACGAAACATTAAAATGAGCCAACTTGCATTGAATGAAAGGAAATTATTCTAAGGGAGGCTGGTGAAGGCTGGTGATACACATTTACTTTGGAACATCCGACTCCTACCAGGGTACTGTTTAAGTAGAATAATCAAGAGTGTTTAATGTAATGCAAACTATATATTTTGCTGTTGGTAAACTCCAAAGTATGGAGGAGTTATTATGAGTTGAAACATTGAAAATCTCTAGGGTCCCTGAAAGGCAGCTGTAGGTCCAGAAGTTGCTCTCCATTTTCTTACACAGCTACCAAATCCTGTTCCTGTTTCCTGATCTAGGGGGGAAATAAAGACTGAATATGTTGTGTCTGACTGCTTTGAGGGGAAGATACAGATTTGATTAAGGAGTCAACTTTCATATTCTTTTGATAATTAGCGATAACTTGTGACTATGAAGCTAAGCGTCACTCCTGCCCTGAACATGCAAACACGTGTACTTGATTTGCCCCGATATTGTCTTTCATTTCATAGATTTCCATTTGTGTGCTACCCAGTGGTGTTTGCTGGAGGGGCCACTAACATTTGTCTTTAATGATCTTTGTGCTTGTATGTGTGTTTGTGTGTGTGTGTAAACAAATGTTTTGCTATTTTTCTCTTAGTATCACCTGCAGAAAGGCATGCGTAGAATAAGGTGAGAATATTTAAGAGTAGGAAGGGAGGCACACATGGAAAAAGAATTGATGCATTATAAAAATACAAATAGAAGCCTCTGCGAGTATGTATGAAAGAATGATACACTCTAAATGGAGCATGCAATTTTTGAAAGAATAAAGCTCTAAAATTTGGCTGTTCAGACTATTGTTAATTAGATAATTTAAGTCTAAAAATTAACTACTGAATTTAAACTATTCCTTTATATTTTATATCTGTTGTTGATTTCCTGTGAGAGCAAAATGATCTCACAGTTATTTGATTGCTCTCCACTTTAGTCTGGGTGCTTTGTATAAAATATAATACAGTACAGATGTCAACTCAAGAGCTAAATAGCACATATTTCTAAAGAACCATAAAAAATAGGAACAGTACAGAAACAATGGCTCTGTAATTACTGTTTTGCTGTGGAGTGAGGTTAGGCATTTATCCTTGTACAGTCCTGATACACTTACAGTCAGATCTGCCCCTGTGGTCCTTTCCCCTTTGTTGATGAATGCATGGTGCAGGTACCCTGTATGGCCACCACACTATTTGAGGTCATCCTATACTGTTAGCACAAATGGTGTGAACAATAGTTTATATGCCACTTAACTCCTTGGGAAAAACGGTTAACCTTGCTGGAGAGGACAGATCAGTCATGTACAGTTATTAAGGCCTAGAAGGTTTTGTTATGCTCTAAAATACTTTTGTACCACCACAGTCTACTTCTGTATGAGACCTATTTTAGCTGGAAAGCAAAGGAAGGAGAAATCACCTTTGGAAATTTTACAAAATCTATACAATGAAACAGGTGATGGAAGTTTTTCAAAGATCCATTTCATTAATGACACCTACACTGCAGAGGTGGCAAACATTTTCCCCTTTAGAAATAGACTTTCTAAAAATATGTTAATGAATTAAGAATAAAGGCTTTGTGGACGTAAAGATGCTTTTGAAAATTTTCACCTTGCTAAAAGGAATTCAATCTGATCACTTTGTTTAAAGATTTCAGAATCATCTTATTATGTTTTAAGTGACTGCTTTTGCTATGAAATGAAGGATCCTTATTAAATTTACTCCAGGTCATTACCAGACTTCATTTAAAATTAACTTTCAACCACTGCCCTTAGTAACTATGTATTTTTAATCTTGAGGGTCATCTGATGATGATAGTCTCAAAAGGAGTCATCTGTGAATACCTAGGGAGACTCTTCAGCTTTCCCCTGTTTTTAATGAAACCGTAAGGAGATTGCATCGCCTTATTCCTGGTGAGTAAAGGATATGTAGAAAAACAATCATGAATTTATTTTTATATTGTATGGTGCCATGTTTCATGCTTTTTTCTGAAATAAAATAAAATTTCCTTGTAATACATTACAGGCACTGAAGATATTTTTTAAATATTATAAGTGGAAAAGCATGAGATGAGCATCACTTTTTTAAAAGGGTCAGTGTACAGGACTGTAGACAATAAAAAAAAATTTGTTTCTTATGGCCCCAGTAAAACACTTATGTTATGTTTTTCTTGTGTGCATTTAAACTAGTAACAAGAAGAAGTGCATTTACATGCCTTTTTCAAACAGTAGAAAAAGAAATCAGTTTACCACCACTGCTATTTAAATATCTTCTAACTGGCAAAATTAAACCATGTCTCTTTATTTATTTATTGCACTTGTAAAAAGATTAATGGGGATGTGATTCCTTGAGGCTTTTACATATAACCCCTTCACAAAGAACAAAATTATACAGTTTGGCAAATGAACTAAATTAGCGACATTTATTTAAATAATCACTATAGAGAAAACAATAAATCAACAACATTCTGCACCAAAAAAGTGTTTACAGAGTGTCTTGTCATTTGTTTTATCAAGGACACAGACTTTTTGCTCTTAGCTAATCTTGCTTCTAACAGTCTATTATCACATCAACCATTAATGAGAACTTGCAGTAGGAATTTAGCTGAAGCTGAGGAAAGAACAGTAGGAATAACTTCTACCTCTGTCGCCAGCACAGTTACTCTGAAATACATTCTTCTAATAAACATTTTATCAGAGGTTCCTAATAACTTCAGAGACAGTCAAAATGAAATGGCAGAGCTTTGTTAAATCAGGGGAAGAGACGATTTGAATGGTCATAATCGTGCAATTATCTCAGCCTCTGTCTATTTCAAAGGGCTCTGTCCATATCTCCATCTATATCAGGAGTAAGTGAGTGCCGGAGCTCTAATGCTGAACCTGTGATATATTCATAAATCAGGACTTGCAGAGCCTGTCACAGGCACCATAATGAGGGTCATTATTCAGGCAGAGTGTCAAAACTACTATCAAAGGGCCTTCTCAGAATTGCAATCATTCTGTTTCTTGTTAAATAAGCAATGTAGTACACAAAAATGGCAAACAAGAAGCAGGTCAATTTGATACAGTGTGAGGGCACAGAGATCTCTAGAGTAATTTACCCTCTGGGAATTCTGATGTCTGGTGAGATGAATTATACACACCCTCAAAAAAGATTAATGGTAATAAAACCCCTTGAACATTTTCACCAAAAAAGCCCTACAAATTGCTCATAAGCAACTTCAGAAACAAAGCTGGAAAAAAAAGATTAGTTTTGTTGTTGTTAGACCTAAAACTTCTTGCAAAGATAAAAATTATCATCATGGAAAATTGTCAGTAATTGGTGCACCAGTAAAATATTATACATTTGAGTAACATAGTATTTGGTCATTAAAAAAAGTAAAATTGTAAAACTGGAAAATTTCCTTTCATTTGATCTTAACCTCGTCACTACATCCACAAACACTCCTGTAGACTCACACATACACAAGCAGGAACCCACATGTCCCATATATTACACATAAAACCCAAAACATCGCACAATGGAGTAATGTCATAAAGAAACAATCTCCTTTACTTCATGTTTTTCTGGTAAACACAGTGATATAATTAAAGAAAGATTCAGAAAGTAGGCTTATAAATACTTTCATTTTTTGTATATCAAAAGGGAGGAAACAGTCTTTAGAATTATATGCTTATTAAGTATATAAGTACATCCTTCCTCCCTCAATTAGCATGCCTATGTTTTATATGCCCTAGTTAGTAAATGCTTTAGCACAACAGACAAGCCATGTTGTAAATTAGAACTAACATAAAAATCGGAGTCTAGGGCTTCCCTGGTGGCGCAGTGGTTGAGAGTCCGCCTACCGATGCAGGGGACGCGGGTTCTAATTGTTATGTTAGCACATAATTATATCTTTGGATGATTTTCTACAAGTGAAACTTTGGATTCAGATTTGAATTAATATTTTTAGGACATTGTATTCACATCATCAAATTATCCTCCAACAAGATTATATGAATTTTCACTCCAGAAGTATATAAAAATTTCTCTAAACTCTTGTCCACCTAGACTCTTTTTTTTTTTTTTTTTTTTTTCGGTACGCGGGCCTCTCACTGTTGTGGCCTCTCCCGTTGCGGAGCACAGGCTGCGGACGCGCAGGCTCAGCGGCCATGGCTCACGGGCCCAGCCGCTCCGCGGCATGTGGGATCTTCCCGGACCGGGGCACAAACCCGTGTCCCCTGCATGGGCAGGCGGACTCTCAACCACTGCACAACCAGGGAAGCCCAAAGACATATTTATTTTAAGAGAAAATTTTGGAAGCTAAGTAGTATGATTTTAAAAAACTAAGAAGAAAACACTTTTCTAATAGAAATGAAAAATTTCCTTTTACAACTTTTTCAATGAAATGAACACTTATTAGGAATAAATAGATGCATTTAACATACATTTTTCAATCAGCACTGCTTGCAATCCATGGATCTTCAGTGATTCTACCTTTGGTGTGGACAATAGTCCCTGCTTGATATAAACATTTATAAGAAGATTTTTTTTTACTTTTTATTGGAGTATAGTTGCTTTACAATGTTGTGTTCGTTTCTACTGTACAGCAAAGTGAATCAGCTACACGTATACATATATCCCCTCTTTTTTGCTTTCCTTCCCATTTAGGTCACCAACGAGCATTTAGTAGAGTTTCCTGTGCTATACAGTAGGTTCTCACTAGTTATCTATTTTATACATAGTATCAACAGTGTGTATAGGTCAATCCCAAACTCCCAATTCATCCCATCCCCCCTTTCCCCCTTGGTATACATACGTTTGTTTTCTATGTCTGTGTCTCTATTTCTGCTTTGTAAATAAGATCGTCTATACCAATTTATTCAGATTCCACATATATGTGTTAATATACGATACTTGTTTTTCTCTTTCTGACTTACTTCACTCTGTAAGACAGTCTCTAGGTCCATCCACGTGTGTTTGTATTATGTAATTTTGAAAAAATTCATGTTGAGAGGGAGGGAAGAGGAGAGCTTTGAAATACTTGAAAAATTATTTTAATTCTTACGTTTTATCTCCATGTACTTTTGTTATTGTTTAAACGCAGCAACTCCTGTTAAAAACATAAATCCAAGGAACCATTTAGTGATTTTTAAATCCTCCACTTTTTTAGCTTTGTGCTAATTGGCTACAAAATGGGATTAAGCACAATCAGATATAGTGGATTTTACAAAAGAAGGCAGAGCATAGACTTAAGGATAGATACGAGCTGAGCCGTTAACAAATAGTTATGTTTAACCGCTTGAGCTAGTTTGCTAACCAAAAAATAAAATGAAAAATAATTGATCTTCATGTATAAGACACAGAGCTACTTCAAGAGACTTTAAAAACCTTTGGGTTAAGTGCGGGAAGCATTGCTTTTGAAAGAGCACAGACTTCACAGTAAGACAAAATAGATTCAAATCCAGGCTTCACCTTAACAGATACATATACCTTTTCCAGACTTACTCTTTAAGTAAATTGGTATCAATGAAATAATCAAAAGCAAACCAATTATGTTCTGGCATCTTTTCCATCTGTTTGGATTTAACTGTCTATTAAATGGTGTTTGCATATGAGCAAATGCTCTTTTGTATGCAGAGGTACTCAATTATTTAGATTATACATTGGAATAAACCGTGCAGTGGAAGGACTGCTACCCTTGTAATATAGGACAATTACATTTTCTTGCATAGTTTACAGATTATTAAACTAATATCAATTCGACCCACACTGCCAGTTACTGGATTCTAACCTTTGCCTTCGAGACTTAGCTACTATGAGGGTCTAGTATCTACCCCAACAGTTAGCAACCTGTGACAGTCATTTCAAACTATACCAAATTATGCAAATTAGTTTTGGGAAAAGGATTATATGAGAGGAGAACACAAAAATTTAATTTCAATAGAGATCAGAGGTGAGGTTTGTAGCTGCTTGTTGCTGCTTGAGGACTCCCAGATATCTGTGGTTAAAGAGAAGTGGGTCGAGCTTCCCTGGTGGCACAGTGCTTGAGAGTCCGCCTGTTGATGCAGGGTACACGGGTTCGTGCCCCGGTCCGGGAAGATCCCACATGCTGCGGAGCGATGGCTTTCCACACATAAGCGGGTCAGGAGAGGCCTCAGTGTGAGCCTCTCCACACACAGGAATGTCCATTCCACCCCAACTGGGCACCTAGGAACTGCAACTAAGATTTCCTTTGTTAGAAATACCTTGATTTAATTTTCCTGCCAAAGGTGTTAGGTCATTAACACACATGTTCATCATGATGTGTGATATTTACTAACTATAACAAACTATCATGTTTAAAGTCTATCTTCACAGACTTCAATTTTTATAAAGATTACTCAGTGAGGTAACCTTTTTCGTCACACTTCTACATTTTAATTACAAAATTCAAAAGTACTTTTTAAATTACAAAAATAATATTTATGCTGAAAGAAAACAGAGATCCTCCTCTTTCCAATCCTACCTGCCATTTGTTATAAAATGTTTGGTATGGATTTAGATATTTAACCATGTTTATAAAAGTAGGCATGATTTTTTAAAATCTATATTTTATATAAAATAGAATTAAAGAACGTGAGAGAACAGGAGGTGCAGGTATAGTGAACTGGTGACTTGATTCCTCAGTGTGACTTGCTGGAAAATTTGCTTAAATACACTCTATTTTCATATATCCAATCTGCACCCCTTGCTTATGTTTTCCACCTGTCCACGGAAGGCATTTGAGTTAGCTGTTGGAGACCCTTGATAGTTAACCTGTTTTTGTTTTAATAGATAAATTGAGGGTAGGAGAGGTTAAGTCCATACTCAAGATTATACAGCAAGCTAATGGCATTTAGGGGACTAGACTGTGTAGTAAGTCCTTGTGTAGTGCCTTTGCCTCTAATCTCCACCGGTTCTCATGTCATGAATAGGCTGGATTTTTCACATCATATCTCTTTTATGTTTCATTCTAGCATAAAATTCATGCAAATTTGAGAAGTTCTTGTATTAATCTAAAATATGTTCCAACCCTTGCATAAATGTAGAAAGGAAATATGTTTTTGTTCTGATAAACTCTGAGTCATCTCAGATCACAGACCGTATTTATTCATTTTTATATATCCAGTATTGCGACAGTCAGTTTTATGTGTCAACTTGCCTAGGTTGTAAGTATCCAGATAAATCCAATACTAATCTGCTTGTTGCTGTGAAGGTGTCTGTAGATGTGATTAACATCTGCAGTCAGTTGATTTTATGTTAAGGAGATTATCCTGGATAATCTGGGTGGACCTGATCCAGTCAGTTGAAAGGCCTTAATAACAAACCTGGGTTTCCCAGGTAGACTGGAGTGTCAGCTCCTACCCAAGAGTCTTCAGCCTACCCTTCCTGACAGCCTACCCTATAGGCACATTGGATTTGCCTAGTCAGACCCCAGCAATCACATAAACTAATTCCTTGAAATAAATAAATTATATATATATGTACTTATATATTTTATATATCTCCTACTAGAACTCTGACTGAGAAAAGTAAGTACCTGCTACATAATTCATAAGTGTTCTCTGTTTTCTGAACTGATGGATATGTGAATGAGTATGTTATGTTTCTTTAAAAACTATATCTTTTGATTGAATTTTTATCATATTACAAGCATTTTGTTATTTTTCTAATATATTTTAATGCATTAAAATTGATAAACAGGACTCCTTTATGACCTAGGTATCTAATGTCTATTTTATTTCTCTTGTTAGGAAATGCATCTCATCATTTGTCATGAGTAGAGTGGACTAGCTTCCTTAGTTACAGAAATATACAGAGATGGAGAAGACTCTTTAAAAAATAATATTTGTAGGAAGAAGTGTACATTTATATATTCTGTGCTCAGCTGCTGAAGAAGCACCTGTTAAATCTCCCCAGACCATTATGAATCCCTTTTTTAAAATCTCTAGTGCTGTAAATAATGAAATAGCAATATCTTGCAAGCATTGTATTGACTATAGTATCCCTTTGAAGTGAAGATTTGGCATATGGGTTACTCAGATCCTGTTCTTCCATTAATTAAAATTCTTATATATTTTTTGAGGGGGTGAATATGTTAAAATTTTTTTCCTAGTGACAATTCAATTATATAACTTTGTCATTGATCAACTCTTATAGGAGTAATGACAATGACAGCATAATTACTCCCCCCCCCCACACACACACTCCTCCTTCATGGCTAAGAGAAGAAAAAAAACAGAACATGTCTTTTCATACAGTTGATTGAATATAGAGCTTTTTAAGGATCCCAGGGTCGGATTGGTTCCAACCTACAGAATATATGACTCCGAATAAAACCTTTCCTATATTCACAGGTGAAAGAACAAAAGTCTAGCTGCACAATCAAGTCTTTTACACTACAGCCATTTGCATTTCCAATGAATGTTGACTGCATACCACAGGCAGGTAATGTCAAGGTGACAGGTATGCGGGAGATGATTCTGATTCATAATGCATGTAACTCAAGGTGCACTTGTGCATATCAGACCATATAACACTGTTTATCAGAAATGTTCTGGGACAGCAAAACATTTAGGTAAACAAGGTTTTGTGTAATCAAGGGAGTTACAGGGTAATTGATTCATGTCAGGAGACATAACCTAGATTTAGATGGAAGGTAGTTTTGAATTGAGGATTTTGGAAATGTGGAGCTTTAAATACATAAATGTAGGATTCCCAGATTTCATTAGCAATATTAATGTGTATTTTGGTTTGCATTTTAGACACATAAAAATAAGTTACCTGGAATCCTATAGGTAATTCCAAAGACAGTAAAAAATTTAAAGCATAAATATTCAAGTGTTTGAATAAACATTGTTTTCAAATATAATTTGTCTTGAAGCTAAATACTGGCTCAAGTGAAAAAAGAATCTACCAGTATCCACCTCACTACAAATAACTCAATTTCATTAGTCTGTCATACAGAGTGAAGTAAGTCAGAAAGAGAAAAACAAATACTGTATGCTAACACATATATATGGAACCTAAAAAAAAAAAAATGGTTCTGATGAACCTAGGGGCAGGACAGGAATAAAGACGCAGACGTAGAGAATAGACTTGAGGACACGGGGAGGAGGAAGGGTAAGCTGGGACGAAGTGAGAGAGTGGCATGGACATATATACACTACCAAATGTAAAATAGATAGCTAGTGGGAAGCAGCTGCATAGCACAGGGAGATCAGCTTGGTGCTTTGTGACCACCTAGAGGGGTGGGATAGGGAGGGTGGGAGGGAGGTGCAAATGGGAGGGGATATGGGGTTATATGTATATGTATAGCCGATTCACTTTGTTATACAGCAGCAACTTACACAACAATGTAAAGCAATTATACTCCAATAAAGATGTTAAAAACAAAAAATTCAGATCAAAAAAAAAAAGAATCTACCAGTATGTGGGAATTTGGGCTCTATTTTTGGCTACCCAAATACATGTTTTAATTTTCAAATATTAAAAATAGCTCTGTACGTAACCTAAGTTTTCTACATAATTATTCATTTTGCACTTCAGTTTTTCCTGTATATTCCTGATCCAGCAGCAGAGATGGAACCATATAAATTCAAAGGTATGGTTGATGATTGCTTTACTGTTTGATTTCCTGACAGTTGGGCTTTCTGATCTTCACTATATGCTTCCCTTCATGGGCAAATAATTGTTTATACTATAAGGAACAGTAATCTGTTCTATATTGCTATTACATTAAGAATCATAGACATTGAGTTGGAGATTTACTATTTAGAGTTTAGAAATTTTACTTGAAAGGCTTCCCATGTCCTTTTTGATGTTTAATAAAGCCTCCATAATCCGGCAAAGTAATGAGTCCCTTATCCAGTCTCACAGCCTTTATATCTGCCTTTGAGAGGCTCGTTCATTGAATTCCTTGGCCTCACCTAAGTTGGGTATTGGGGGGTAAATCTTTCTTGGAGGTGACACAGCTTTAGCAGCAGGCAACTTGCTGTTGGGGCAAGTTTGGTGGCCTAGGAATTACTTAGACTACGAATTACAGTCTGTTAGGTCTTAGGGTTTCTTAAGTAATATAATTCTCTCTACTATTGAGAAGGTTTCCAGTCTATTTACTTTCTATCAAGTGCATTGGACAATAACCAAAGCCAAATGTCCTGTCTAAATATAAAGTTTATGGATTCCTGTCTCCAAGCCACTGGCCTCAGTGATTTGCCCATCTCTACTTTAATGCACATTCTTTAGTTTAATGGCCTCTGATTTAATGTACTGCTGATTCTTATTTTTAAGGTAAAATATATCATGGCTTCATATTGATTTTTCAATTCAAATTCAGAACTTCAGGAATTTAAAGTTTCTTTGATCTTATATCTATACCTACTTTCTCATATCTTGAGAAGCCTGGTTCTCAATGAGCTTAGGAATAATAGAATTAAAATATTATCTTATAAAAAATATTATTTTATGTGCGCAACAACCTCAGAATGACAATAGAGATGCTGTGACCAATAATATCATTACTGAAAACAGTAAGAATTTGTTACAGTTCTGTATATCCTACTAGGGATGTACAGTCAAATTACTGGGTCTTAAAGTCACTTATAGTTTCTGTTTGTGTGGTTATTCCAGCAACTCAGTATATATTTAGGTTCATTTGTTTTCATTTTCCTTTCAATTTTTAAAAATTGCTGCTTCAGTTAAATTTTATACTAATGTAAACTATTTAGAGAGTTACAAAATTAAATTAACAAAACAGGTACATTCAAAGAAGATAATCTTTTAACATGGTCCCTTTTAACCTATTCTCTTCCTCCTACTTTAGGTGACCAAATTTCACGATTTATCCATTTTTTTATACTCAAACACATATTTGTATGCTCCCTTTCTTAGTTAAAATAATTGCATACTATACATTCCTCCATCACCTTGCTTTTAATTACTTATATTCTATATATCACGTCTTAATAGAATATAGAGCATACTCTTCGATTGTGTGGAGCTACCATAGATAATTCGGTTTCCTATTAAGAGGCATGTGAGTTGTTTTCTTTTTATATTACTAGAAACATTGTGCATATGTATTTTCATATTTTTGTCAGTGTGTCTTTGGGATAGACTCCTGGAAGAAGGACTGACAGCTACCAAAGACACATTGATAATGTATTCAAATGCCTGTTTCTCACCTTAATCTTGCCAGTATAAATGAATATCAAACTTCTGGATTCATGCCAGTATAGTAGCTAAAAAAGATTGGTGTCCCATTGTAGCTTTAATTTTCATTTCTCTTAATTTGTATGAGGTTAAGTCTCTTTTAATACATTTAAGTGGTATTTGTGTTACTTCTCTTGTAATCTGTTCATTCACTAGCTCATCTTGTATAGCATTATTTTTTCTCTCTCTGTAAAAACTAAATGTATATTAAAAATATTAACCCTTTGACCATGATATACATTGCAAATATTTTCCCTAGTTTCTCCATTTTTCATTTTTCTTTATTTTGCTTATGATGCCTTTTGCCATGTGGAAGTCTGTAATATGTATAGGTGTGTATGTTTGTATGTGTAATATGTGAACTACATTATGTATGTGTCTATATATATAATCTTTTATTCTGTATTTTGAGTTATAGTTAGTAAGATGTTTCCTATTCCCACATTAGAGAGGAATTTACCCATGTGTTCTCTTAGTGAACTAGTTTTCTTTTGTGTATTTCTTTTATGTTTAAATCTCTGATACATTTAGAAATCATCCTTGTGATGGGAGAAATGCATTCATTTAAAGTTTTTCTACATGGTTATCCAATTACCCTAATACCACTTATTAAAATTTCATTTCCTTTATACCAATTTGAGAAATACAATTATTGTATATTATATGTCTTTATATAATACATATGTATTATATATTAAATTCACACATGCAGTTGTGTTTATTTCTGAGTTTCCTATTTATTACATTTATGTGGTAGCTTTAAAAATAAACCAAATTCTTTGATACTCGCCTCACCTCTTGTAAAAGGTGAAGAAGCTTAATTCCCCAGCCCTTGAGTGAAGGATGGACTTAGTGACTTACTACTAAACAACAGCATATGGCAAAAGTGATGATATGTCACTTTGGAGATTAGGTGATAAAAGACTGTGGCTTCCATCTTGAGTTTGAGTTCTCTCTATATATAAATTAAGAAGAGCTACCACCTTTACATTGAATATTCCTATTTGAATGCATGATATATTTTCCCATTTATTCAAAGTCTATTTTTGTGGGTTTTTATGAGTGTTTTCTAGTTTCCTGATAAATGTTTTGTATATTTCTTGTTAAATTTATGTTTCTGTATTTTTTCCTCTTTGCTGTGATAAATGGAGGCTTTTTTTCCATTACTCCCCACCCCATCCTTGTCCTTATCTTCATCCTCCTCCTTCTCCTCTTCTTCTTCCTCTTTCAGTTTTTATATACAAATACCTTTGACTTTTGTATGTTCATTTTGTAACCTGCAGGGGTAAGCAAGCTGTGCACCCCCTCACCAAAAAAAAACGGAGCCGCAAGAGGGAGGAGATATGGGGATATATGTATAGCTGATTCACTTGTTAAACAGCAGAAACTAACACACCATTGTAAAGCAATTATACTCCAATAAAGATGTTAAAAAATATAAAAAGAAAACCAAAAAAAACGGTGTCTGCATTCTAATCCTTGGAATCTGTGAATATGTTAGGCTAAATGAAAAGAGAAATTAAGGCTGCAGATAGAATTAGGTGTTGCTCACCAGCTGACCGTAAGTTAGCTAGATGATCCTACTTATACAGGTGTGGCCAATATAATTACAAGAGTCAGGGAAAAGCGGGGGTGGGAGGCAGGGAGGGAGAAAATTGTTGGCGAGGTGTGATGTGGGAAAGGTCTGAGTTGCTGTTTCTGGCTTTGAAGATAGAAGGGGGCCACAAGATAAGGAGTAAGAATGGCTTCCAGAAGCTGGGAAAGGCAAGGAAACGGATTTTTCCCTGGAGCCTTCAGAAGGTATGTAGCCTTGCCAACCTTGATTTGAACCTAGTGAGACCCAGAACTGTAAGGTAATACATTTTTGTTGTTTTAAACCTAATATATTTTGGTAATTTGTTACAGCAACAACAGAAACTAACACACTTGAAATTTGTTGAATTTTCTTACTGTTTTCAGTGTTTTTTTCTATTGATTCTTTTCGGTTTTTGCATATATTGGGTCATATCATCTGAAAAGACATGCCAGTTTCAATCTGTATGATTCTGAGTGCTTTGGCTAATATCTTTCAAAACAATGCTGTATTATAGTGAATATAGTGGTAATCCTTGTCTGTTCCTGGGTTTACTTTGAAAACCTCTAGTATTTCCACATTAAGGGGCTGACTTTTGGGTTAAACCATATGTGTTTTATCATGTTAAGAAATTATCCATCAATTCCAATTTTGTTGGTGTTAAAATTTTTTCAAATGCTTTTCTGCATCCAGGAAGATAACCATATGGGTTTTCATCTTAACTCTGTTAATAAGATGGTGGGATTCTATTCGCAAATATTTTATTAAAGATTTTTATTTTGATATTTAAAAGTGAAATAGATCTGAATTTTATTTTTTGGTTAATTTTTGTGTCATAATGGAATCACTGTTATACTTCCTTTTCAAAATTAATTTGAAAAAAGGGAAAGAACTACTGATATATACTGCAACATGGGTGAACCTGAAAAACAGTATGCTAAATAAAAAAAGCCAGACACAAAAGGCAACATACTGTATGAATTAATTTATATGAAATGTCTAATAAAGTCAAATCTCTAGAGCTGGAAAGTAAATTAACGGTTGCCTAGGGCTAGAGGTGAGAATGAAGATTAGCTACAAATGTGGATCTTATTGGAGTGATGGAAATGTTCTAAAAGTGGATTGTGGTGATGATAGCACAACTTGGCAATTTACTAAAAATTGTTAACTTTTACATTTAAAACCAAAGTGGGTTTTATGTTATGAAAATTACACTTCAGTGAAGTTGTTAAAGACAATTTTTTTAAAATTTAAATGTAGTCCTACCAAAACCATATAGCTGTATTTAATAGGGAAAAAAATGAAGTTGGAAGTTTCCTTCCTTTTCTAGGCTCTGGAATAGTTTAAGTAGCATGGAAATTATCTGATATGTAAATGTTTGGTAGTATACCTAATGGAAATACTGGTCCTGGTGATTTATTGTGTGTATTGGGGGAGGGGATGTGGGGTGGTGTCTTAAATGATTTTCTCTAATTCCTCTATGGTGATTGGCCTGTTCAGATTTTCTGTCTCTACTGAGTCGGTTAGGTAAGTAGCATATTTCTTTAAAAAATTCATTTCATTTTGGTTTTAAAGTATATTTACAAGGATATGCAAATGTATTCTTTATCTTAAAAAATTCTTCAGACATTTTCCACTTATTTTTAATTTTTGTGTTTCCTCCCTTTTGTCCTTGATTATGTCAGCTAATAGTCTATTTTGTTTGTCTTATTTCAAACAATGATACATATTTGGATTTGCAAAATGCATCTTGTAGTTGGTTTTTCTGAATGAATTCTCCTTGGTAGTCCCTGAGTTGCAAATTTCAGTAGTTGTTCTCTTCCATTGCTTTGATTTTCTTCTTTGAGGACACCTCTTATGCATATATTGCATCTTCTTTTCCTATATTGTGTATCAGTGACTTTCTCTCGAAACTTGCTATCCCTTTTGTATCTTTTTACAACGTAATTGGGGTGAGGTGTAATTTATATACTGTAAAGTTCACCCACTTTAAGTGTGCAGTTTCATAATTTTTAGTAAATTTGTACAGTTATAGAATAATCACAATAATAATTTATGAACACTTTCATCATCTTATGCTAGAGCATAAAACAAGCCATGACAAATATAAAAGGGATGAAATAATGTAAAGAAAAATCTCTAAGTAAATGAGAATTAAATTAGAAATCAGTAACAAAAAAGGTGGGAAATCTCCAAATATTTGAGATCACACAATTTATTTATAAGTAGCACAAAAATCAAAGAATCATTCACATATGGAATGTTCCACATACACTTAGCTTCTTTGAAGTCTTTGTTTGATAAGTACAAAATTTAAGATCAATTAGAAATAGTTTCTAGTGAAGAGTGTATGGATAAAAATTTGCTGTTTCTTTGAATTTCTCCTGATTTTTGGTTGAAATCTAAACGATTTAGATGAAATGTTACTAACTACAAATTTATTTTCCTGAACATCTTTTTGTTGTTGTTTGGCTTTTTGGGGGGAAGGTGCTTATAATTTATTTCTGTAACTTTACTAGGCTTACTCCTAGAAATCTTTCTTTTATTGTTTGTGACTGCTGACATGTCTCCTCAATTCTTTTATTCCGATTTTTATTTTTAAGTCTGGCTTCTTAGGCTTTGTCCTGTGACTGCATGGCTTATGAGGCAGTCAGTGATGTAAGCAGAGGTTGTATAAAAAATTGTCCAGTTCGTAAGTCTTCCACCTTCTATGATGGATATGTCTTTCAGTTGAAGAGAGCATTCAATGCTCATCCAGTCCTCAAATCTCTCTCTTGACTTTTAATTTCCACTGTATTCCCTTGAGTCTTCTTGGATACGTTCATAGTGTCCTAGTCAGCCAGAGATGTGTACAGAACTTACCTGGTTCTTCTGTATCCTTCTGTGATATTTCTTAAATTGCTGGCTAGTTTGCCACTCACCCCAATGTAAGTTTTCCCATTTATTTTCTGTGAGAATTTGTTTTGTACTAGAATTGCTATGTTCAGCTGACAAATCTAAGAATTTTAATTTGCTGGCCGAAATTGACTCTGTCTTTTCTGATAGTAAAGCAGCTGGTTTTGCAGCCATCTATATACTCTGGTAAAGCTACAGATCTCAAGCGACCAAACTTGAGGGAGTGCGTGTTATGTATGTGTGGTGGGGGAGTGGTAGTACTTGAAGACAGAAGGGCCTCAGATTACTGCTATTTTAACCAAAGCCCAAGAATTTTTTCAAAAATAAATACTTTTTGATTTGTTTTATATCTTTAGTCTATTTAAATGCCATCAAATCGTTATTTTTGAGACTTTTGTTCAGCTAAATACTTTTTCTTTGCAGAGTGGGTTCACTCACCTCTATATACCACCATAGCCAAAGTACCTCATGTCATTTCTTTGGTTTTAAAACTTTCTCCTTATCATTTTCTGTTTGTTTTCAGATGGGTGTTGTTTATTCACTCTTGTGTTTCTTCTTATGTAACTTTTTTCCTTTGTGAAATGATTTTTAATTTTATTTCAATCTCTTACAGTTTTTTTTCTCTTTCTTTCTGAGTATTTCTAATTCTCATTTATGGTGTTCTTTCATGTTTTCTATTTTCATTTGGCTCATTTTGAAATATTTGGTTACAATATTTATCCATTTTTGTGAACATGTTTTTGTAGCATACTTTTATTATCCAAGAGAACATTATTCTCTTTATTCTCTTGTTTCTTACAATGTTGTATTGGATTCCTTTTACATTGTACATTTTTACATAAATTTAGTTTACTTAAACTTTTAGGAAGGATTGGTCAGGATAGTTATTCTATTTTCATGACCTGAGAGATCCTGTTTGGTTGTTTTTGCAAAAAGATCAAAATACTTTCTGAGATTTGCTTCCCTTTCTGTCCTTACTCCTTTTATCTGGACTTGTTCTTTATTTTGCTCTCACTCTTAACAGCTTGCTTAATTTACATTCTAGTCTTAGTTGTGTATCTTTTTTTTATGTGTCTCTGTCTAGGAAAAGAGTTTAGGTTTTTGTCTGTCTTTTGTTTTTAGTTTTAAGCATTCATATCCCTAAGATTGCTTCAGCCTTCTCACCTTCTATGAATCCAGTATTCTCATTGCATTAAGTGTGCAGACTTCTCTCAATTGAAGCTACTTTTTCAGATTGGCCTGCCACCCTTTCTAATAAATGCCTGTTGGATACTTTGGTGCTCACTGTTGTCTTTCTTTTCTTTCTCCCACAGAGCTATTAATTCCACAGTGTACTTACAGCTACTGATGTTCTGTCCCCACCTGCTCATATTTTGCTGTTCATGTAGCTGATTTATCACCAAATATTTTGTAAATATTGTCTGTAATAGTTGTTGCTTAATTTTGCCATTCTAGTTGTTCTATTTATATGGAAGGATTTAGGTAGCTTCAAAAGCCATGCTGCAAGAATTCCACTTCAGCTATCACCCAATTAAGCTGTTAATTGACTTAATCTTCCCACAGAAAGCCACTATAAATAATGGTCAAAATGCAAAAGATAATGACTGAAAGGCACTGAGGGTTTATCAAAAACAGGCAGACTATCAAGGGGAGTGGATACTCCAATGATGGAAACAACAGATTCTTACCCATTTTCTTTAACTTTTAGCCTAAGTGCAGACTAATAGAAATTTTACAGTTTTTATTGTCTGAAAAGATAGAGGACAGATTTTTAGACAACCACCCTCCAGATACTGAGGGAGAAATACCAGAAGGAAGAGAGCCAAAGAGCAGAAGTCCCATAGTTGGTATTTCAACCCTGTTTCGATGTCTGGCTGAGCCATAAATCATGAATACACCAGATATACTCTAGCTCGATTTAAAAGAACTAAACTTTCATTTGATATTCTTCTCAGGAGACAGATTTTTTGGGTTGAGTTCAAACAAATAAATGGCTCACTAAAAAAAAATACATCACCACCTTTTGGAAGACTATAATAGAATCCAAAGTCTGCAAAACATAATGGCAATATGTCCAATATAGTATCCAAAGTTACTAGACAGACAAAGAAGGAAAATATGAATTCTTTTCAAGAGAAAAGATAATAAGGAAAACAATTCTAAATATCTGCATATTGGAATTTGACATAGGATTTTTAAAGGTTATTATAATTGTGCTCAGGAGCATAAAGGAAAACATGTTCACAATAAATGGGAAGATGAGAAATCTCAGCAGAGAAATAAAAATTCTGTATCTGAAAATAAAAACTCAGTAAATGGCTTTAACTAAAGGCTGTACATAGCATAACAGAAGTAGGAGTTAGTGAATTAATACACTTCAATAGAAAATATTCAATCTAAAAAGAGGTAAGAGGTTAAGAAAAAAAAAGAACAGAATCTCAGGGACTCATGAGACCTTACTGAAAGGTTTTCTGTATGTAATTCGAATTCAGAAGAAGATAGTGAATTGGGCAAAAATAATAATAAAAAATAAGGGCTGAAAACTTCCCAAATTTGGTAAAAATGTAAATGCAGGTATTTAAGAGTCTCTGCAAATCCATTCAGGAAAAAGTACAAGAACAACCTCGGAAAGGCACATCATAGTCAAATTTGTGAAAACTAAAAACGAAAAATCTTAAAAGCAGAAAGAGTGTGTTGATTTTTTACTTACGAAGGAACCACAATTTACATGTTGTCTGACTTATCAGAAGCTACAGAAGCCAAAAAACAGTGGGAAGCATCATTAAAATACTGATGGTGAAAACTGTCACCCTCCCACTTCTATATCCAACAAAATTATCCTTTCAGAATAAAGGTGAAAGAAAGATATTTTCAGAGAAAAGAAAACTGAGATAATTCACTGCCAGCCGATCTGTACCACAAGAAATGTTAAAGGAAATTCCTGAAGTTGTATAAGCTATATAAAGTTGTATATGATAAGTAATTTATATTCTATTTGTATTACACATAGGAAAAACAGATTTAATTTGCCTCATTTGGAGATCATCTTAAACAGTTCACTTATTTACTAACTATAATGTTAATAGTGTGATTGCTTTACATTTTTAAAATATTTATTTATTTTTATTTATTTATTTTACTTTTGGCTGCGTTGGGTCTTCCTTGCTGCGTGTGGGCTTTCTCTAGTTGTGGCGAGTGGGGGCTACCCTTTGTTGAGGTGCATGGGCTTCTCATTGCGGTGACTTCTCTTGTTGCGGAGCATAGGCTCTAGGCACGTGGGGATCAGTAGTTGTGGCTCGCAGGGTCTAGAGCAAAGGGTCTAGAGCGCAGGCTCAGTAGTTGTGGCTTAGTTGCTCTGTGGCATGTGGGATCTTCCCAGACCAGGGCTCAAACCTGTGTCCCCTGCATTGGCAGGCAGATTCTTAACCATCGTGCCACCAGGGAAATCCTCCATTACATTTTTATCAATATGTGCTGTGCATTCTTCTAAGTCTTGTACATTCAGTATCTTATTTAATCCTCCCAATCTATGTCCGAGAATAGGTATTGTTATGACCATTTTTATAGATGAGGAAAATGAGCTGATTGGTTCAAAGGCTTGTCCAAAGTCAAACTTCTAATTAGAAGTGGTGCCATGATTCTAGACTCATCTCTCTTACTTTTAGTCCTTATTTCTTTGCCTCCATGTTCCAGTACACTTATGCTGATCAGATATTAGCATTGAGGCTAGATATTTACTAAAAGATCATAAAACTCCATTTAGTATTGAAATTGGTAACTGTCCTCTCTCCTTTAACCCCAGATTAGAATACTTAGTCCTTTGTTAGCTTTTTTTCTTTTTTCAGGTATTGGTTAATTAAGGAAGAAAAGTAATAGACTATAATTTCAAAAATATTTTATCAAGTCATAGAATAAAAGCAGAGCCCATAATTTGACTCCATGGAGAAACTATTTTACTGATTGAAGTAGTTAGGCTGAGATTATTAAAAACAAATTGAAAAATTTTCCTTGGTCTACTGAATAATAATAGTTACTGGATTTTGACCTTTGTCACTTTTATTATATAAAAAGCATGGATAGGGAAAAAGTGGGATCCAAACCATTAGAATATTCATGAGGAACCTGAGAAATCTCCAAGCTTCTCTGAAATACTTATTTTTATATCTTGCTTCTGGAAGACAGTTTGCACCAACTTCCATTATAAGGTTGTGACTAAAATTTGACAAAATTTTAACTTGACATGGCCTGGAAAATGAAACGCATAATCAGAGTAAAATAAACAAATTATGCTTAATAGAGAATTGCTGAGTTCAGTAATTTAAATCATCAAGTGTTTAAGGAACTTGTGGATATAGATTTGAGGTTGCTTCAACAAAGGAGACCAGACACATTTTTAGGTTTGATTTCTTATTTACGAGTACTGTGGCAAACTGTTGGTCACCTTCCATATCATTGCACCTGTTTCCTCATAACAGAACCAAATTTTGTTCAGGTATAATGTGGCCATGTGTTTCATGGGATAAATTTTGATAATTTAAGCCAATTCGAAAATTCTGTTTCCCTTCCCAAGAATACTTTTGGAATAAGTATGTGATGCAAGTCTGGTGAATAAAACATAAAAAGATTTTGCTATAATGTGCCTATTCTTAAGGTGTTACTCATCCTTTTAAACCACATACATGACCTCATGATTTGTTTCTACTCACTGGTGAGCTGAGGATAAAACAATCTCCAACTTAGACTATAGTTGACACCTCATGATATGTCATACCAGGTAGAAGTGGGTTGCTATTGAATTGCGACAACTGGGTCACCACTTCAGTTCTGCTCACCAGGTGAGATGGTGTGAGGTCAAGAGCTATAAAAATTACTTGACGGCATCTAGTAATCTAACTTGATGATAATGGATATATATAGAAGGAGGAAAACTGAAGTATTGGTGTCAAGGAAGTTTGGAGAAGAGATTAATGAATGGGGCACTCAAAATGACCCCAAAGCTTGAATTCTTATCAGAAGGATCCCAGTGACCCTCTTTGGATATTCCTCACCTCTTTTAGAAGTGAGTTGACTCAAAAACCTCATGAGCAACATCATTAGGAGGTAGAATAAAAGTTATACATGGGCTCAGCAATATGGGTGTCCCTGCACCAAGGATGGCTCCATTGTGGAGTGAGTGAAGTACACAACTTATGGATAATAACCAACACTGAACACTAGTTATGGTCTTGTATGTATCTGGACCTGGTGGGAGGTTAATTATATTGGTCCGTTTCATGGTAAAGGGGAAGTAAGTTGTCTTCCCCAGAGGAAGCCTGCATTCTCTATTTAAATTTTCTTTCTTTGCTATTCATGCCGGTACTCAAACAACCAAATGCAGACTTCCTGAATGTCTTATGTATTACTAAAATGCTATCCATGTAACATGCCTCCAAACAAGGCAGTACCGTAAAACAGAAAGAAAATAAGCTATCGGCCATGTGATGTATAACTCTTCAAGGTCCAGCTTAATTCTCACTTATTCCATGAAGTCTTCTTGAATACATGTCTTTGATAATAATTATTACCTTTTCTGAATTCACAGCCCTTACATTTTTATATCATTTAAATTATCTTAGCACTTTCTATCTTGTTCTGTCATTCAGCCTTTCATGTGTATCCTGCTTTATTATTAAACTTAAGCCTTTTAAATAAAATCTTACCTTATTCATTTGCCTTGGTCTACCAGAATATTTTACACATTCAAGATACTAAAAGATTGTTTGCTGATGACAACCATATTCATGGAACCTTAAAACTATATGTGATTTTAAAGGGCATGAAACCCCAAGTCCTCAGTAAAATCTCTTTTGTCAGAATGTTTTATTTTTGTAAAAAGATTAGGACTGGCTGAAATAAGTTGAAAACCTCTTTCATTACACAGCCATGGTCCGGGAACAGTGTAAGTTCAGTGGATCCACATATGATCTTATATAACTGTCTCTCTTACTTGCAAATTATATATCAAATGTTTATTTAAAAAGCAGACCAAGTTATTTTTATCTTACCTGTTAAAGAAAAGCAGTTGCTCCTCTTCTTTGTAGCGTGCAATGTTTAGTTCTAATAACATATTAAATTTAAAAGTTTATCTTCCATGTCTACTAGAGTGTAAGCTCCATAAGGATAGGAATTCTCCCTCTCTCCCTCTCTCTCCCTCCCTCTCTCTCTCTCTCTCTCTCTCTCTCTCTCTCTCTCTCTGTCTCTCTCTGTCTCTCTGTCTCTCTCTCTGTCTCTCTCTCTTTCTCTCTGTGTTATATCCCAGTGTTTAGAAAAGTGCCTGTCACAGAATAGGGATTTTATAGATCAGTGTTCTTTAGTTGTGTGTGGTTCTAGTCTTTCAATTTAAAAAAATTGAAAAAATTGAAAAAAATCTTATCTAGAAAACCTAATACACAAAACAAAATCAACAAAAAGAAGAGATTTTATCCATAAGAAAAATCAGAAGCATTCTGAACATTGGGATCCAGCTAAGAGGCAGAAATTAGAAGTCATTTTTGTAGATAAAGCCCTGTGTGGGATAGGGGTGTAAATCTCACAGATTTGCTGAATCCAAAAACTGCTTTCAACAGTTCTTCCCTTTTAGGGAACATTATAGAATGTTCCAAATAAATATTCTATGAACCACAGCTAATGTCATAAGCTTATTTAGATAAACCCAAACCTGGTTTTCAACCCTGATGATGGCCTGGCTTTTTAGAGTGATTCTAGTCAGTATTAAATGGCTTTTCTAAAAGGCATATGACAGCAGTTTAATTATTAAGGTATCATCGTACTGACAGGTATTGGGCTGACCGAGAGGTCGGTGGTGTCTACTTCATAACCTCATTTCTGAAAGTTGATGATTCTGTATATTCTGTTGTTTTACTTGAAAAGCCACTTGACAGAGGGCTTTTAAAGAGGAGAACTGAGTATTTCCTAACTGAAGTTTTAAGAGAATAATTTCAAGAAATGACCAGTTTCAGTTTGGAGTTCTCAAAAGAGTTTGGTTCACCTTCATCATTGATCTTTCTGTTTGAAGTGTTCATTGACCATCCTGACATAATCTAGGGTTGCACTGCATGATGTTGATGATACTTTTGTCAACGTGAAGAATGCAGTGCCATTGTTACAGAAATTGTACAAGAAACAGAGACCTTAATATGTACCATCTGTTTTACAGAAACGTTCAATGTGGTAATGCATTTGCAAACCAGAAGCAATATCTCTAAAACATGAAATGAACATATGTTGTCTAAGAGCCTTCAGGCTGACATTGAAAAAGAGAAAAGATAGTACTTCAAGGCAAATACTATCCCAGTAGAAAGACTGCCAGATCCAATATGGTTCAGCCTATTGACAAGTCTCTGGTGAACAACTTCATATAAAGATTTTCACATTGTTATGGGTTGTACAGCTCTCTGGCCCATCTTTTCAGCATGGGTAAAGTAGTAGCAAACACCCTCTTTGTCACTCTGGGTACTTTTCTGTTTCAGAGCAACAGATGTTGTCAGAAAAAGTCACACCATACAGTAAAGTGCTTGAATGATTATTTCTAGGGCAGGAGTGAAACTGAAACAGTGTCTTCCAATGAGTGAGCAGATAGTTTTAGAAACAGAGCTGAAAATGCAACCACCGAAAGCTGTACTAAAATATCTAGCTGTTTAGCGTAAATTCAAATTATGAGTTTTATGAGTGGTAGCAAATACAATTTTCATATATATATTGACTACTAACTGAAAAATTCTGGCCTCATTTTTCCAGGTACTCTAATCTAAAACTATATTTTACAATGTAAAATTTAAATATATATACACATGAATATTGCAGTATGTACATAGCCATAAGGCTGTATATGTCATATTCGTGTAAGGGCACGTGAGAAGAATTACAGAGGTCAAATGATGGATTATTAAACCCATTAGGAGGAAGGATAGTTAACTAGCTTAACAAGTGTTAGTTTGCTTATATTTCAGTTCCAAAGATTCAATATGGCTTTAAGTTATATTATGCCATAATCAGGCTTAGTTCTTCATAAACATGTCAATATGAAATATAAGCCTTACATTTTAAAAACAGTTGAAAAAATACATCAGTGGACCTGGAGCCAGGAGATCTGGCTTTGAGTCTCCAATCTCCATTTATAAGGTGCATGACCTGAGGGAAGGCTGACCTTGGGTCAGCCTTCAAGACCTCAATTACTTCAACAATAAATAAGGGGGTTGGACTAAATGACCTTTAAGCTTCTTTCCAAATTTAAGAATTCTCATTACAAATAGACAGTCATTATACAGTTTAAAATGGAGGAAAAATTGTTTGAAGTTTAAAGTCGAGATAGTTAACTCATTTATTTTACGTTTAAAACTATACACTGACCTATAGGAAAGTCTGCTTAAAGAAACCACACTTTTTATGGTTTACTAACTTTTTATGTCTATCCGTTTCACAACAGAATTACACACATTTTTGTTCATATTCTTTCTAAGTCTCACTTAGGAAAAAACATAAAACCCCTCTTTGTGACTAGTCTGTTAGTTATTGGGCAGGTAAAAGAATGATGCGATGCCCCCTGACCCCATAACAAGCCTGCTCCTATGTTTCCAAAGCTTTTTTGTATCTAGAAGTAGTTCTTTGATCACTAATGGAAAGTTAATTTAAAAATAATCTTTATCTTCTATTTAAATGACCTCTCCATGATAGCTCTCATGACCTGCCAAAGAGTCTAGGACTTATTCCAGACATCCCTGTTGCTGTTCAAGTTATGATCCAAGGATGGCTCTAATCAGGAGACTTTGGCTTTCCTTGGGGTGGTATTCTAAGCACCAGGTCCATCCTCTTCTCTCAACCCACCCATCCTTAACATAATAACTCTTTGGATTATGCCTCTCAAAAGAGCAGGAAAATTGTTCACTAATTGCTACAGCTAGAACCCAGAAACATATATCCAGTTTCTGAGCTGAGATTTGTAAAGGAAACTTTTCCACACTCTCCGTAATTACTAACTTCTTATTTCCTTATCACACCCTAAATTTAGTCCCTGATCACTATCACCTCCTCATTTTATTACCCTCTTTGTTCTATTTATGATATATATTATGCTACCCTGAAGAGTTGCACAGATCAGTGAATTCTCTGGCTACCCTTGAATTTTTAGAGTTTTATTCAAACTTCTGCCTGGTCTCTTGACCTGTCAACAGTCAGGGGTGGAGCAACAGAAATTCTTCTCTTGGCTCTGGATCAGGGGAAAGCCCCTGATGAAATTCACTTCCAGCCACACAAAGTTCAAAGGCACTGGCTTGAGTGGTGCATGTGTTTATTCAGGAACATGTGGATCTGATGAGTGCGAGGAGATTGGTGCAGTATGGCTCAGATGCAAGTCGTTGAGTATAATTGATTTTTAATGGGCTGGCTACCTGCCACCAGATGTTCATCAATTAGGTACGCTTTCAAAACCAACACAGCTGCTTATTTCATGCTGACTATCCAGTGGCTGAGGTATTGTTACATAGTGTAAGAAGTCATTTCTGTGTAGGGCGGCCATACGTTCAGTTTGCTCTCAACCAGTCATGATGTAGGCCTATAATTACTAATAGCGCCCCCTTTCTCTTTCTCACTGTCCCAGTTTGGACAATAAATCACTCGGGCATCTTACCTATTTGTCATGCCATTCCATACACTGTACGAAGCTAAGTGAGACATAGATCTTGCCCTACAGCAGCGAAATAATTCATATCAGCATCATACACAAAGTAGATCTTACCTCTCAATATCACTAAATTTTAGAGCTGTAAGGACCTTTAGATTGCATTTATTCCAATGCTTCTTAAGATCTGGTTAGTGAATTGGTGAGTTAATTTTTACCAACTTACCTCTGCTTCGCCTGCACCTATTTGTGAAGCGTCATCCCAATTTCTTCCCTTCATTCTTCCTTTCTATTTCTCTCTCCTCTTCTAGACAGTATCTGGGGCTGGCTTATTTCCTTGTCTTATCGGTACAATTCACATTGAGAGAGGACTTTTTTCTCCTTTGAATCAGTGTCTCCCCTACACCACACCGAGGTGATCAAATGACCTCATTGTTCTTCAGAAAAGAATAGATAATCCCTTTTAGGCAAAAAAGCAAATAACTCTCCTAAAATATTTTGTAAGATAATTTAATTTTATGTCTACAAGGAAAAACACAGTAGTATTATAAAAGGATTTTCTACCATCTTAGTCATGTTATTTTATGAGTGTCATAACATATCTTTAAAAGAATGTAACCTTCTTCATGTTACACTGTGCTATTTTAGATAATTGCCAACTGGATAATTTTGATTAAGGCCGGCCTAGCCTATAGCTATGGAGACAATTTTTTTCCTGAGTCTCTATTGATCTCCAGGAAATATTAATCCTCTACTGGCTGTAAATGCCAATATTTATTTACACTTCTCTTTTTTTTACCGTTCTTAAATTTAATTTTTATTTTTATCAAAGTAGTAGACGTAGAGGTTTTTAAAAATTATATAGTCCTAAATCCTATAATGAAAAACAGCTGAATTGTTCCCAGTGGCAATCACTTTCAACTTATTTTAGTTATTTCTTTCTGTAATTACCTTTATATTTCTAAATATTGTAATTAATTTGCTCTTTCTTGATTTTTAAATTTTAGTTTTCTTCCTATTTGAGAGGGTTTATAACAATCCTCCACTGCTAACATACCATACTTTCCCTCTCCTCATCCTCCTAATATACTACAATTTTGGTTAATTAAGAAATTGATGTTTGTGTTGTTAGGAATACATAAATATTGCTAAATTTGAAGCTTAACTTGGACATATAGCTACCTATTTTCCTGTTGTTCTTTTAGTTTTAGTTTTGTTTGTTCAGTTTTCTGTGTATCTGTCATTAACCTGACGTCTCCAACTTTCTCCCTCACCTGTGTATCTCCTCTCAACTCACCCAAACACTGTGAAATTTATACGTTCATTTTTATTTTCATTAAAATATCCTCATGGAGATTTGGTCCTCCTACTCCTAGCTGTAGCCTCAGGAAGAAGGCATTGCTATTGTTGTATTGTTATTTATCTCATCCATTGTTAATGCTGAGAAACCCAATGCCATGCTGATACCTGAATTACCACAGACTTAGTGGCTTAAAACAATGCAAAATTATCCTTGAGTTCTGGAGGACAGAAGTCAGAAATGGATCTCACTGGGCTCAAATCAAGGTGCTGACAGCCTGCATTCCTTTCTGGAGGCTCTTGGGAAGAATCTCTTTCCTTGCCTTTTCTAGCTTCCAGAGGCTGATGCAGTCCTTGGCTTGTGGCCACTCCCTCCATCTTCAGAGCCAGGGATGGCCAGTGGAGTCTTTCTCACATACTATCATCCTGACAATGACACTTCTGCTACCCACTTCCACATTTACAGACCTTTATGATTACTTTGGGCCAACCCTAATCATCCAGGGTAATCTCCTTATTTTATGGTCAGCTGATTAGCAATCTTAATCCCCTTTGCTACGTAAACTAACATTGCCAGGTTCCAGTGGAGTAGGACATGAACATCTTTGGGGGGGCTATGATTCTGCCTACCACAGGCTCTGACATGCTGATAGAGGCTATTAAGCATCCAACTTCCTCCTCAACATTTCTACTTAGATAGCTAATTGGCATCTCAAACCACATTCAAAACCAAACTCTTGATCTTTGTTCTCCATAAACATGCCCTCCCTTTGGTCTTCAATTTTTCAGTAACTAGGCAAGTCAAAAATTGTAATTGCCGAAATAAATTATTGACACCCGAGAATTCAAAACTTCTTCCTACTTCCCCTCCATAAATCCAGTTGCCCAGAACAGCTTTTAGAATATCATAAGTATTAATATTTCATGAATGGTCTGATTTCCCAATTACATGATCACATACATTTTTAAGAATTTTCTATGGTGGTTTATGGTTTTCTGCTTGTTTGATTACCTTTAATTCAGATGATAACTTATTGATTTATAATATATATCTTTAATAAATATTTGTTCTCAATGCAAACTAGGGAATATATGATTTAGTTGGGGTTCTTAATTGAAAACAACAGAAATTATTAATTTAAGCAGGCAATAAATTTATTGCAAATATAGGTGGCAAAAAAAAAAAATCAGCCAGAGGTTTAAAAAAGCAGGTCCTGAAAATAAGACTCAGTGCAGCTACATTATCCATCCTGACCCTGCTGCAACCCTACCTATTATACAAAACAAGGGGGTGGGCATTGGTTTTTCTTTCCTCATCTTTTATGATTTCTAGAATTTTCTTCCTAACAATATTAGTTTTATACTGTATAGCAACCATTCTTAACCTATCCCATTACTAAGTGGGAAAACACAATTAATTGTAAACGAAAATGACACAAAAGATAAATGTACATGATTTGAATTTCATAGAACTTCTGTTTGTTCTTTTAATCTTTAAAATTTTCATAATGTTATAACCAATAAGCCCTTATGTTTGCCTTTCCTCTTACACATAAGTTGTGCTGATTACAAAAAGAAGCTGAACATTACACTTGACATTTTTGAAACTTGATGCTTTAAATATCAAATGTTTTGAAAACTGAGATTCCCAATATTCAAATAATTCTCTTGAAATGAAGAGGAAACCAAAGGACAAGATACAGTCCTTCAATCTGTGCAGTTGAAATGCTCTTCGGGTCAGATTACATTTACTCTAAATGGCCAAACAGTGCTGCACCATCCTAGTTTGCAATGTGTGTGACTCACAGTTAATAGTAGTGGGTCAAACAGTGGTGACTAATAAGACTTATTCTGTGTTGGAGTTAACAAATCCTTTATCAGTACTTCAACCACTCTGCTTATGTGGCCTCATTGTTAAGATTATGCCTTTCATCTATGGAAACCAATCCCTTTCATATACAGTTTCAGCAAGAAGCTTATCAAATGTGTATTAAAGCAGTATTGACTTGTCTAACAATAAAAAGTACAATTAGACTTCCAACACAGAGCATTTCTAATTTGCATAAAATCCTCTCTAACCTATCTATTCCTTTTACTGCAGAATATAACCAAAAGGTTGTATTCCATCCGTGCGCCAGTAATTACTCTGAAATCACTAGACAGATGTACCTATATAATATTGTTCCATTCTTTATGCAGATCTTAAAACTGAATTTATATGCAAGATATATCAATAGGAAAACACTAGTAAAATCATTAGAAAAAGTGACCAAGCACAATGGATTCCTTTTACATAATATCACGGAGTGTAATAATTTAAGATAGTTTCTTACTGAGACCCACTGTCTTGATTAAAAAGAAAAGAAAGCTCAAGGATAAGACTAAAGACGTACTTTTATGACACCTTTTAATTGCGGGCTTCTAATTTACACAATGTATAGTTTTAAAAGACAACTTTTAATCACCAGAAGAGTACTTAGGAACAGACTTTACATAAAAAGTAGGTAAACCAATCTGAAAATTAAGGGATTATTTTAAGAATACCGGAAGTATTTATAATGGAACATTTTTATTTGAGAGTATAGGTTATTCTTTGGCCATGCTGTGATCCTTGTCACATAAATGCAGGCCTCTGTTCTGTACCTGAGAATTTTAATTCCACTTTTTAAAGCAATGGAAACTTGTGTGACTCTTGTGATTCTTGTACTCTTTGATTTCCTTAAGTGACTCCTAGGAGGAACAGTTCAGAGCGTGGCTGATTCTCTACTTCTTTGCAAAGGTGGCATGAAAATGCTTTGTGACCACCGCTGATGAGCCTTCCCATGGTTGTTGAATAAAGAGCAGCATTGTTCTACCAGGGTAACGCGAAATGACATCGCCTCAGGTCATTTCAGGGCATGTCACATCATGTAACACAACATAACCCGATGTAACCTGATCCAACAGGTCAGGTGCCTGTTGCCTATTTGTAGGAAACACTTTTTTTATTTCTCCTCCAGAAGAGAGGCCATGTCACCATGTATAACGAAATGTCAGTTCTAGCTCTGGGTCCAAGGGATACCAATGGAAATAATTTCCTTCCCAATTATAGTGGACTCTGTTCAGCACTGAGTTACTAAGAGTTCATGTCATTAACAAGAATGTAGTTGTGAAAGTGAGTTGAAGGAAATATGCCTTAATTAGCACAAATTTAACAAAAGTTGTAGAGAGACAAAATGCTGTATTTTTTTTTAATGGCAATAGAAACAGGAAAAAAGAAAAAAAGGAACCAGTAATAGTTAACAAAACATTCTTTTACAAAAGAGAATTTTATTTTCTAGGAAAAACGATAAATAAATGACCAAGAAAGTAGGTGTTTTTCTTTAAAAATTACTGTTAACCAAGGTAATTGATGAGAAAGATGCTTGCATTCCTCCATTTCTGAATTTATCAGGTGAAGTTATCCAACGTGCTGTGTGCATGTAGGTATATAAAAGAGGCATGATACCCAGTGCCTACCCTCAGTAGGCTTCCCTGACTGAAGAAACGAAACAATCATACATTTCACACCTGACAGTGAGTAAATGCTAACCTCTAGGCTATTGCCTGTAAATCCTAGAGAAATTAGAGAAAGAAAAGAACATTGCCTGGAGTAGGAAAGAAGGCCTCAGGGATTTGAATTTGTTATTACCTGCTTTGAGTTTAATTTTCTAGTCTCACAAGGAAATCCAAGTCTATTAAAAGGTAAAAAAGCATGTAGTTCACTAGGAGTGGTGAACTGTACAAACGTCTAACTTGAGTTTAATCTATAAAGGTAAAGGGAACATTCTTTAAAAATATTTCTTAGGCTGGTAACAGAATTAATTTACTCAGAATAAAACTATTGGCTTCATCAGCAGAAAATTTGGAATAAAAATTATATAGCAGTACGATAAAAATCTACTTTTAAAATGTTAACACATACTTACTAAAAGAAACACCCATATAACTAGTCCTCTTTAATTAATTATTTAGTTGACATGAACCCTATCTCATTTGGCTCTAGTCTGTTAAATGTTAAAGAACAAGAATTGAGTTAAAAGAACAGCTTAAGGAACCTCCATACTGTTCTTCACAGTGGCTGTATCAATTTACATTCCCACCAACAGTGCAAGAGGGTTCCCTTTTCTCCACACCCTCTCTGTGATGACCTAGATGTGTGGGATGGCGGGGGTGGTGGATGGAGGTCCAAGAGGGAGGGGATGTGTATATACATATAGCTGATTCACTTGTTGTACAGCAGAAACTAACAACATTGTGAAGCAATTATACTCCAATTAAAAAGAAAAACAGCATAAGAAAGACATGAAGGAGCTTTTTGTAGGAGATAAGAGTTTCATAATTGTGTTAACTTGAGGGGTGGCATGCTTTCTTCCTGGACCTAGATAGCAAAACAGGAAGGACATGTACAAGGGTTAAAAATGGTGAAGGCAGGCTTTTATATTTTTATAAAGTAGTGTTGTTATTTCATAAGTAATACTATACATTTTCCAGATCAGAGATAGAGATAAATGTTATTAGTATATCGTCATCTAAGTCAAATAGGCATCATTTCAGAATTATCCATCACTTCCAATGTTCGTCTCATTATTCTCAACTTTCCTCCATTGTTTCACATAATCAAGATTTGACTGTGCATATATTATAGGTAAAGGACGATAATAAACTAATATATGCATCAAGATCACACCATTAATAAACACAGGTGTCAGAATTCAATTCATAATTATATTTGAAAGGACAGCTGGTTTTCAGCTTAAACCTGTGCCTCCAATACAAGCGTGCAATTTGCTACTACCATAGCATAAAATATTTGAAGTCTAAGATATACTTGCTTTACAGATAGGCTTTCTTGCCTTGTAATAAAACCTAAAAGCTTTAATACAAACAACTAAATTTTCACAGTTCAAAAAAAAAAACTATTCAGAGTAATGGAATGTTGTACTTATTAGCTACCTGTTAGTTTCTCTTTGTTGTGCTAATGTTCACAATGATGGGTACAGGTTTAAACAATTACATAAATAATTTAAATTGACACTGAAGAAAACAAAAATAAAATAATTTTGTGCTTCTTTTCTGCAAGCAACTTGGCACTCAAAGATCATTGAACTATTCTGAGTCCATTTCTTTGAGCACAAAACTGAGCAGAAGTGCCCAGAAGCTATAAACTATCGCCAAACACCCCTAAGAGGAGATTTGGTGGCTCATATTCCACTAAGCTGTTTCAGTGCATGTAACATCTTTGGGGATCACTCTAATTTTTGTTTATTTTTGATCTCTTCTCTGTTTCGTTCTTCTCCCAAAAGGCCCAAAGAGGGAGGTGAATGAAAACTACAGTTGGGACTAGATCAGGACATCCAGGGTCATCTGACTGTCTAACTCTCTTCTGTCACCAGGCATCTCACATGGTAGATTGTAGGACCAATTACCAACAGTTCATGATGGAACTACAAAGTGGCAGCTCCTGGAACGGAACTAATTATTGAGAGTTGCCAAAATTATTGAGAGTTGCCAAACGAGAGCTAAAACAATTCTTAAATGATAATAAAACTAATGAGGTAGAAACTTTACTTCCTCCCCAACTCCACTGCCCTCAGGTGAACTAAGGAGGAGAAATAGCAAATTCCCTTCTTTATTTCCACAAAAACTCTTCTCAGACACCGTAAAACAATGGGAGAATGCAAGTAGGTTGTTCTCTTTTTCTTTGGCTTGAAACTTAGCTCACAAAGAAAGTTCACACTATGTAAAGATTTTCACAGTGATGTATTAACAAGTCTACAGGATTTGCTCTACTTATACAGGGAAGTCAGATTTGAAAATAAAACTTTTTCTGTTTGTGGATGCAGTGATGAACATATGGTCAGCACCTGGAATTTATAGAGGCC
This sequence comes from Neophocaena asiaeorientalis asiaeorientalis, assembly GCF_003031525.2. Taxonomy (NCBI): domain Eukaryota; kingdom Metazoa; phylum Chordata; class Mammalia; order Artiodactyla; family Phocoenidae; genus Neophocaena; species Neophocaena asiaeorientalis. Next base: position 9,786,974 of record NW_020174561.1, read on the forward strand.
TTTACCTAATAAAACCTTCTGAGACATTCCAAGAATGACAACAAAGTGATGGCATGGAGCAGAGCTGCCAAAGGTAATCTTCTTCACCTTCTGGTTCTTTTAAAGCAGAAAACATAAAACTAACAACTTAGTACCCCCCGAATGCTTATGAAATGTGCATTAAAGAGGTGGGAGCCCAAGTTCCCTGACAAAGGTGCTATTATATCATGACTGTGAGTGTCTTTCTGGATTGTCTCAGAACTGGTTTATGAGATAGATGACTGATTGGTAAGCATACTATTAAAAAGTAGAGTAGGACAGAGTACAAGATCAAGTTCAAAGTTAGAAAGTTTTACTTAGAATGTTTTTATAATGGAATGCATTAAGTGGTAAAACCACATACAACATTGACTTATGATTTTATAAAAATCTATTCCATTTAGCTGCAACTTAGGAAAATGTCATTTGCAAGGTGACTCTCAGCTCAATATAAACTTTAAAACTGAAATTCCCAATCAGGAAAAGAAAAGTTGATGAGATCCAGATTGGAAAAAAAAAAAAAGATTAAGGCATCCAGTTAAGACAGCTTAACTTTTAAAGAATACAAATGTCTTTACAAATGTAAATCTAAATAATACAGTGAAAATATTTTCTATATTTTGCAACAATATTTTGTAAATAATAAGGTTTTTCTTGAATATAATCACAAAATCAGAAATAACCCCAATCCTGAGCCCCCCTTTACCCTGGTTCAGATCTCAGCTGTTCATAATATCTAAACCAAGATTCAACATACTTTTAATGACATTTCTCCAAGCCTCTCAGCCCTCACACTCTACATTCCTCCAAGAATCAAAGTCAAATGGGCAGAAGAAAGAGGTTGTTTCACCCACAAACATAAAAAATAAACTGACTATTGGTTTTCAGAGTTAAGTGCTATCAATACCTCTCAGGGACCAAAAACAGAAGAAAGAGAAGCTCTCCCTATTGTAACTCCCTGAAAAATCAGCCAGTTGATACCCTTTACAAGTCTTAGATAACAAGCCACAATCAAAGCAAACATACCAAAAACTGTTTCAGCACAGAGAGGAGAAGAAACCACAGCCCACTGAGAAGAGCTGGACTTGCTGTAAAGAAGGTACAGGGGAGTCTGCAAGGTAGCTGGGTGTGCATACTAAGGACCGAACAGAAATAGAGACGTGCTCTGTGGTGGCAGAGAGGACTATCTGGGGCATGGATGATGGGTGTCAAGCGTCACGAGTCGTGATTATGACCTTGTTGCTTTTCCTTGGAGTTCTTTTAACGTAGGACTCGTGTTTAGAATGATCTTTTACTTCTACCAGAATAGATTTTCTTTTTTCATCTGTTATGGTTTATTCTTTGGCTCAAAAAAAAAAATCCATCAAAGTTACTCATTGAGGAAATCATCATTTGGGATATTTAGTTTATTATTGGTGTAGAGGTGTAAAAGCCTCCCTAGTCCAAGAAAAGATGGTTCATTTTTCACTCCCACCCCAATTCTATCTCCTACTCTGGGGAGTAAACAGACAGTGAAGTAACTTATAACAGTCTTTCTCCCAATTCATTGATTGTAATCATTGCTAGATAGCTGATGTCTAAGAAATAAAGCATTTCAGATTAGTCAAGAGCTGAAATTTTGGTTCTCAAAAGTGCCATAAGACTCTATAACCTCCTGAGTTTTTAAATGTCTTCCACTACACATGTGTCTTGCATTTAGAATTCCTTTGTTTTATATGTTCTAACTCCTTTGGCTTACGTTTAAATACTTGTAACAAAAAAAACCAAAAAGACTTCGTAGCAAGTGCTGAATACTGTTCTTTGGCAAGAATTTAGATCTTTAGCTAACCATTAAAAGTAAGGGGGGAAATAATAGCAAATAGAACCTAAAGCAAAATCATAGCAAAGAGTGACTGACGAATTAGGAGGAGAGTTTGTAGCAAATACTGGTCATAGAAAGCACTAAAATTTCTTAGCTAATGCCAATCATTAAAGTTAATGGAAAGTTCAGAGCGACTGCTAATAATTGAAGTCAATAGAGAATTGATAGCACATGCTGATCAGCGATGCTAATGGAAAAATTCTCCACCAGACTGCGCGTTTTCAGATGTCTTCTCATAATAGCAAAAAGCTGTAAGTGTGAGTTTTGACTGTTAGGTTGACATTTGCCATTTCTTTGTATTCATCAAGTTTATGTGATGTGAAATAGGCGCAGCCTATTGTGGCAGCAGGGGTTTAATTATGACTCCAAATGTATTTGCAAAAGTGTATTCCTTTTGACGTTGGTGCCCCCCAAATGGAAGTAATCACCTGCTAATTGTGCACAGGACCCCCGAGAGCCGTCTGGCATGATAATCTGGTCTGCAAATTTGGGATTGTGAAAGGCTCCTTTTCTTCCTAGTAAGTATCAAACGCCACTAGTTCTCTCAGTGCATAAAGAAATCAACAATCCCACAGATAATATGCAGTATAAAAATGTAGCCTCTAACTAAACAAACTTTCTGCACACTATCACAGTCCTACATTTATTCCTGTCATTTCCAATTTGCTGGATAGATTATTGTACTTGCTAAGCTATCCTGTGAGCATGGTACCCATCCATAATAGCATTCAGACCACAGGAATAGTGTGGGCAAACACGGGACCAGAACCGATGGCATGTCATTAGGTATTGTTTTGCCAGCACCTTTTATTACAATTGTGCAGGATCATTTTCCTGAACTATTCCTGGTTTTGCACATTGCCTCTCCCATTCTAATTCTTACTACACTAGCCTCCATCCTACCTGTGTACTCAAAACTTATTTGTCGGGCTTCCCTGGTGGCGCAGTGGTTGAGAGTCCGCCTGCCGATGCAGGGGATGTGGGTTCGTGCCCCGGTCCGGGAGGATCCCACATGCCGCGGAGTGGCTGGGCCTGTGAGCCATGGCCGCTGAGCCTGCGCGTCCGGAGCCTGTGCCCCGCAACGGGAGAGGCCACAACAGTGAGAGGCCCGCGTACCGCAAAAAAAACAAAAACAAACAAACAAACAAAACTTATTTGTCCTTCAATACCCTGCCTGAATCCCACCTCTACTATGAGACATTTTCTGATGATCCCCTGATTTCACTTATTTGCATAAGCAAGCGCTCATTGTCTGTACTGCAGATTTAATAGTCATATTGTCCTGTATTATTTGACATATATTGTTATTTAAATCTTAGTCCAACCAGTATCTCACAAGACAATAGACTCCCTTTAACAAAAAGAGCCTGATATTTTTTTTGTCTGACCCACAGTGCATAAATCTCAACGGCTTCTACAGAAGGAGACAGCATTGAAAAAAAAAAAAGTGAGACGACCATTGAAACTAGAGTTAGATATCTAGGTTTTAAGTATTAATTAGCTCTGCCATTTAAAAATCCTGGGAGAGGTTCCAAATTACCTGAGACCCATGAGTATCAGTTTTCTTACGCTGTAAAATGGGAAAATTCCTGGGCAATTCGCCTCACTTGTGGTTGTCAGAAGCAAATGAAATTGCATATGGGAATGGGCTATATTCATACGTGAATGGATAGATTGCAAATATATCTCATTCTTGGAATAAGTGCTTAATATATGTTTGAGTATAGTTTTTATCAACAATATGTCATTTTTGATGAACAGTTTTCAACTACAGTTTTTAGCTTCTGAGGGAAGACAGAATAGAAACTCTCTCTGATAATGTAAACTTGAAAAATAATAGAATACAATGTAATAAGTAATGGGAAAATGAAGTGAGAGATGGCAGCAAATTGAGCCAATCAATGACTGTCATGGTGAGATGGTCTGCAGATCTGGGACCTGTTGTAGCAAACAGTTCAGCAAGACCAGCATTTTATATTTGTGACCAAAAAGGCTAGTTTAAATATAAATCATTTTTGAGTGTCAGTAAGTTGTATCTAATTAATTGCTCTAAGAAAAACTGTATTTTTCCTTAAGAAACTTCAATCCAAAGAACAGTCCTATAGGATAAAGATTTCTGATCTATAACATGTGAAATAGTTCAGATACTAAGCTTAGTAAATCTTGACCTCACACTATATTTTATTTTGACTAAAATGCAAATAAGGATAGCTATAAAAACTTCAATTTATACACCACACTGAAATTATAAAGTATAGATTATTTATCTATTGAATGAGAATAAAGTCATAAAAACACAGGAAGTAAAACTGAAAGCATTAACCTCATTTGAATAGGATACAGATCATCATTTACTTACATTTTAATAAATAATATGATCAAGAAAGGAAGAAAATGAAGGAAAAACCAAATAAGGAATTTTTTGATATGGAGAGTGGTAAAAACAGATACATAATGGTAGACACAAACTCAACTGCTTTCTGAGATCGGACAAGGTTATGTAAAATGATTGAAATGATAATTTATAGTGAATGGACTACATGTGGAAAGTTGAAGGAAGAATATCTATGAAGAAATGAATTCAAACTTTTGAAATACCACATGTGCCATGCAAAAACTTCCATTACAAAATACCCATAAATCCTAGATAGCCTATTAGAAACTTAAAAAGAAGAATCATGGCTGGAAAGTTCGAAAGAAAGAAAGGAAAATCTCCAAGAACCAAAAATAAGAAGGAACAGCAAACTAGAGCTGATGCTGGCTGTCTTTGGAGGGTATCCTGAACATGGTGACCCAGAGGCTTGAGTTTTATTTTCAGAAAAGGACAAGGCAATAGGACCTTGGACCTGCAAAAGTCAATATTCTGACAAAGGCCCCTCACACTAAACCTTCAGGTTTAAAGCTCTACATACTTAATAAAATGTTAAATTGGAAAAAAATATCATCAGGACAGGGAGATAATAGGAATTCTCTTTGTTTCAACCTGGGCTTAGAGTGGGGCAAAATATTGCCCTGAGAATATAACAATGGAACTATACCTCTCATAACATCTGGTTAAATTTTATATTACCTGCATGTCGCCAAACTCCTAAGCTTAAGAGTTTACATAAAAAGTGTACCAGGGCCCTACTGAACCCTGTAGCCCATAGCAGAAGCAATACTTTTTAGAGGAATGTGTCTTTATATCACAAATACTCCATTGCATATATGCTCATAATCGGAAATTACAGAACACCTGAGGATCAAACAGCAGACATATCCCAAAGCAGAGTCAGACTCCCAAGAACTTAATAAAACTATTGGGAAAATGCTACCAAAAATGAGTTTAAAATAAATATAGTCTTGGGCTTCCCTGGTGGCGCAGTGGTTGAGAGTCCACCTGCTGATGCAGGGGACACGGGTTCGTGCCCCGGTCCGGGAAGATCCCACATGCCGCGGAGCGGCTGGACCCGTGAGCCATGGCCGCTGAGCCTGCGCGTCTGGAGCCTGTGCTCTGCAATGGGAGAGGCCACAACAGTGAGAGGCCCGCGTACCGCAAAAACTAATAATAAATAAATAAATAAAGTCTTAAAAATATTCAAAACCATAAGACACTATCAGTAAAGAATAGACATTTTAAATAACCAACTAGAATTTATAGAAAGAAAACAAGCAGCCATAGGTATTAAAAAATTAAATGTATATATGAAAAATAGATTGGACACAAGTGAGAAAACATAGTAAACTAAAAAATATTTCTGAGCAAATCAGTCAGAATGCAGCACAGAGAGATAAAGAGAGAAAAAACGTCAAGGAGAAATTGAGACATGAATGCAGAATAAGTCTAGTCCATGCATAAATGCACTTCCTAAAGGAGAGAATATAATGGAAAAGAGGTATCAGCATTATCCCTATACAGAGATGACAGAAATTTTTTCCCAGTTAAAAATGTGATTCCTCCAATTTGTGAAGCTTAAGTTCCCAGGAAGAGAAATGAGGGGAGATCAGGTCGCTGCTTTGTGACCACCTAGAGGGGTAGGATAGGCAGGGTGAGGAGGAGACGCAAAAGGAAGGAGATATGGAGATATATGTATATGTATAGCTGATTCACTTTGTTATAAAGCAGAAACTAACACACCATTGTAAAGCAATTATATGCCGCTAAAGATGTTAAAAAAAAACACATCATAATGAAAATACAGAATATCCAGTTCAAAGAGAAGATGTGCAGAATAGACAGAGCTTAACACTAATAGATCCTTGATTAAAGAAGTAAAGAGATTCTTTTCATATTCTTTTCTGTTATGGTTTGTCACAGGATATTGAATATAGTTCCCTGTGCTATACAATAGGACCTTGTTGTTTATCCATCCTATATATGTTTGCATCTGCTAATCACAAACTCCCAGACCTTCCCTCCCCCCCATATATATGTATAACTGAGTCACTTTGCTGTACAGCAGAAATTAAACACAACATTTTAAGTCAACTATACTTCAATAAAATTTAAAAGAAGTAAGGGATGAAATTCTGGAAGAAGAAAAGCGCTGGCAAGGAGTTAGAGTTTTATGCTGAGTGTAACTGGAAACCAATTGTACGGTTTTGAAGGGAGTGATGAAATTTAATTTATATTTTAAAAATATTGCTCTGAATGTTGTATGGTGTAATAGATTGCAAGGGCATGTCATTTCTTAAGGGCGTATCAATGATGGTGGGATGGTAGCAGTGGGAGGAGTTCTCAGATATGGAATCCAGTTTGACAGTAGGCCATCAGTCTTGCCGAAGGACAGAAAGTGAGAGCTGAGGGAAAGGGTAGAGTCAAGGATGACTGTCACGTTTCTGGCATGAGCAGCTGAGTGTAATGTGCTGCCTTAGTGAAACTGGAGAACGCTGAGAAAGGGAGTTCCAGGGGGAGGGGGAAAATCGAGACTTTTTGGCCCTTACTGGGTACTTTTATAGGCTGGGAGGAGTTATTAGCACTTGGAGATAGATTAACTCATTTAACCTTGACTGCAATCCTGGGGGAAGGCACTGGTATTATCCTCCTTCTAAAGATGAGGAAACTGAGGTATAGAGACGTTAATTCCCCGCTGAAGGTCACACAGCTGTTTGACTTAAAAATCCATACTCTCAAGCAATATTCTCTCTTGCCTCTTAGGATGTGTCATCCAAGTTGAGATGTGGATTCATGATGTGAAGCTCAAAGAAAGAGGAGATTTTCCTGAAAAAATGTCATGGTAAAGGAGTACAAAAAGTGGGCTAGGACAGTGATTCCCAACGTTTTGTATATTCTTGGTCCATTCTCAAATTCTAAAATATTGGCAGAAAATTTGATGGGACTAAGAGATCAAAGCAAAGAATCATCCAATTGCAGAGCTGTGTCTCATAGTGCTAATGAAAGCGTCCAAAATCAAAGAAATTTCCTCTGATCTTTCCTCAGCCCTGTGCACGACATAAGCAGAACTCTTTACTGACCTGCAAGGTTCCAAGTCTCTGTGAATGAGGCAGGAGGGAGGTGAAACAGATGTCAGACACTTCCCAACAAGTTCATAAGAATATAAGCTGCATGAGGTCCGGGGATTTTTTTCTGTACTGTTGCTACTGTATGCTCAATACCTAGAGTGGGATCTCACATGTGCTAGGCACTTCATACTTATTAGTTGTGCAAATGATTGAAAGCTGTATCCTGCTCTAACCTCAAATGCCTAACCACTCTCAAAATCCTTACAGACATTGTTATTCAAAACAAACGTGCAAACAAAAAAAATCAGTAACACAAGATGCAAGTTATATACATGATCAATATTCACAAGCCTGTGAAGATTTGGGGGAATTCATGGGTAGCAATGGGCTAGGTGAATATTATCAAAGTAGGAGATTGTCCTTACCACCCTAAAAACCTGTAAAATGTAGGTTTTGAGGCAGTGATCAATCTGTGCTCAAGAAGGCTTCAGAAGAAGTGCTGTTTTTGATTTAGAGCCAATTTTCAACTTAAAAAAAAGATGTGGCTGGATAGAAGGAATAGGGTTGGAAGATAGGGGATTTGATTTTAATGAACTGATAATTTCAGAAAAGTCAGTGGAAATAGTCACTGGAAGGAGGTCAGGAGTGAGAGGAGGAAAATTAGGGCATTAAGCAGCTGTAGCAGAGATTTGATCAGTACAGTGGGTTTGCGTCTAGAGAAGTAGCCAAAGATGATAGACTTAAGGAGCATAGTTGTGATAACTTTCCTTGAAACTGGTAGATTGAAGAAGCAAAATTGTACCTGAATCCTGATGACATCAACCCCCAGGTTAAGTGCTCAGCACTCAAAAAAAGGGTGTGTTCCTGAGCTCTCCTGGCATCTTTCAAAGGCAGTTCTCCCAATCCATGGTTTTTTCCATGGGTCTTGGAGGGTATACTATGAGTCTCATATTCGCTGATCTTTGAACTGGGGAAATTATTTGGATTCCAAAATTCCCTACTCTCAAGCTAACAAAATGTCCAGAGTTTGCTAAGAGGCCTAATGTTCTAAGTACTCTCTAACTTGAAATGTTTCTTAGATCTGGGAGAAAATGCACATTGGAAAGAGTTCTACACAGATGGTTGGAGATAAGATTTGCAGGATCCCATATGCCTGCTACTTGGTAGAGTTATAGCAGTAAGTGGTGATGGCAAGTCCAGAGGCTTTGAGTCTTATAACTGGGAAGCCCTGAAGCGATTTTGAAAGAATTTTCCTTCAGTGGCTGAGGGCAGGATTGTGGGGGGCTTGGATTTCTTCCCTTAAGAGGAGTCATATTGATTCAAGATGGCTAAGAAGCTGAGGCCATGGTCTTCAACCCACCTACAGAGTATAACTTTTAAAGAGTAAAAAATACACAATACTATATTATCACATATCATTATCATAACCATTGTACTTTTTCTTTTCTAATGCTGAAATAATTGGCTCTTCTCCGTAGCCATTTCTTAATCCTTTAGAGAGATCAACATTTCACCATATTTGTAAGAAAAAAAAGTCAACAGTTGAGCTCTCTGTACAGTTGGTATGTGGATTTCCATTTTCGTGGTGTGTTGGTGATTGCGTGTGTGTGTGTTTGAGGAGGAGTGTGTGTGGATATGGGTACATTTTCATAATGGCCTCAGTTCATATTTTTACATCCTTTTAAGATTTTAGAGAAAGTAAAGCACAAGATAAAGATGAAAAATAATGTGTAAATGACATTTTAACTAAATTTGTTCTCAGTTCACAAATGCTGAGACATTGTTAGGAAAGGATCACATTCAACCTTTCTAAAGAAATGAACCCAGCTTTGCTATCACTACTTTTCACACTGGTTCCACGTGGGTGGTCTTTTATTTCATAGGGCATATTAATCTCCTGTTATACGTGACAGCCACTACTGTGTGTCATCCCAGTACAGGACAATAAAGTGACTCCAGAGTTGCCTTCTAAACTTAGTGAACAGGCTTCTCTACTGTGACAAATGTTTATGGATTCTTCTAATTACACGTCTGGTTTAAAACTAAGATACCAAGAGAATACAATTCTCTTTTGTAAAGTTCCCAAGGTTTTGCTATAATAATCAATTACCATAATGAGTTTTTTTAAAGCTTCCATTCATCATTTTCTTAAAATATATAAACTACTAGGATAAAGATAAATAGCCATAGCCAGTGTACCCTGAAGCACTCTACCAAAGGTTTCCTTTAAATCAAAATCAACTGGAAAACATGTTGGGTTTTATTTCAAAGTCAATCCTGCTTAGGTAAAAAAAAGAATTATGTAAAACAAAAAAGGAGTAGAAGAAAATCCACGACAAGTTGGCTTCACAAGAGGACACTAGGCAATGCATCATTACCACAATCATCCCTGTAGTTCAAATGTGTTTGTTAAATGGGTCCTCCAGCCAGCTCTTGTACTGTTGAAACTAGAAACGAATTCTCCACGTGGGCCTTTCCTCACCTATTAACCTATTATCTCCTTCTGTTCTTAGAAAAACAGTACCCAAACTGGGAGTCATTTGACATGTCTTTATCTAAGCCAGAGTTTCTCAACCTTGGTACTATTGCTATTCTGGGAGGTACAATTGTTCTTTGTTTTGTGGGAAGCTATTTTGTGCAGTATAAGATGTTTAGCAACATCTCTGGCCGCCATCCACCAGATACCAGTAGGAGACACCCCCCTCCCCTAAACTGTGACAACCAAAACTCTCTCCAGATGTTGACAAGTGCCATTGGGGGAGCAAAGACCCCCCCTCCCCCCATTTGAGAACAACTGCTCTAGTCTTTCCATAAGCATTCCTTGTGAGAGAATTCAATAGAATATTCTGGTAGCATAAAAATGGTATAAAATTGAGAAAACTAGGGCAAAGAAGAGAAAGATGATTAAGCTCGTTGGAGTTTACAAGAAATAAAAATTGGGTAAGATTTGGGTGATGATGGAGGAAATAACCAAGAAGGCATGAAAGGTATCCTGTGTCATTTAGCCACAGTTGTCCCTTTTTAAATTACTGTTCCTTAAATGTGGACTTTCTAGTCTTCAAACTCTCTGTTCTTTCCCCATCTACGCTCTCCCTTGGTTTTCTTACAGTTCGGTTCTTTCTCATCACCTCTAGGAAGATGTTTCAGCCTTCATGTCTCTTCCTAACTTAAGATCTGAATTCAGAATAGCAATTTACACTTACACCCTCTATATCCTCTGTGAGACTGCAATTTCTGCTCAAGTTGCTATTCTTCCAGGTTTGGGGCTCTCAAATTTGTGTTCATAGCCATAGAAACAGAAGGATTTTTAAGCAAAATTTTCAAGAAAAATTGTATTGCTTACCCCTGGCCTTAGAGCTTGTTTTCATGTTGTTATATCCTACATCCTACCCAATAAGGCGGAATAGGTAGCACACAAAGATTTGAGATAAAAAGCATTTGCATTCAGTCCTAGCTCTGCCATGTTGTAGCAGTACTACGTGGGGTAAATCACATTTCTGAGTTCAAATTTCCTGCTGTGTAAAATGAAGCTTCCTCAGAAGGTCCTTATGTAGCTCAAGTAAGATACTATGTGCAGGGTGAGGGGGCAGGAATCTTCCAATAAAATGTCTGACATTTAATAAGAAGTTAATCAAATGTATTGTTTTTCTTTCCGTTGTTGCCACTGCTGCTACCCTGCATAAGGTTCCTGATTATGTCACTCTGGTCTATGCTTTCTTCCCAACTTGTCTTCCACCCATCAGTCCTGTGCCACTTCTCACGATCTCCTACTAACAGTATATGGAATGTTTCTCACACTCTTCTATAGCACTGGCACGCATAGCTTTCCTCCTTTTCTCTCCTCTGTGCTTGCCCTTACTCTCCCTACCTTTAACCTTGTTCTTGCTTTTATTACTCATTGTTGTTTTAATGTGCATTCCTTTAGTTACTAGATATATTGATCATGTATTAATATCTTCATTAGCCATTTGTATTTATTCATTTGTGAATTGTCAATGATCTGTAATCATTTTTTCTATTTCTGTGTTCTTATTTTTCTCATTGGCTTATAAAAATTCTTGATAAATTAAAAATAATCCTTGTCTATCTATACACGTTGAAAACATTTTTTTTCAGTTTGTGAATGGTTTCCAAAGAAATGGGGAAAGGAACAAAATGAAAGATAGATAAACTTTACCATATTCAAGTTTTTAAAATGACCCTATTTTACCAGTATTAAAAAGATAAATTTCCTCATATTAAAAATATGCATATATGTGGATACATGGAAGAAGTGAAAAGAACTATAACATATATTAAATGCTAATTCATATTAATAAGATTGTTGATTTTTATATTTCTTTGCATACATTTTAATTGCTCCAAAATTTCAATTAATTTGTAATGCCTTTGTAATCTGAACAAACTAAACAAATATGATTTTAATTGTTTTGTAAAGACAAGCAAAATTACCTGCAGCTGCAGTTTTTCTTCCTTGAAATTCAGCAAGTTCTCCATACACTGGATACACTTAATAACTATTTCACGATAGTGATGGTAATTTTAAAGTGATCTCTTTACAGTATTATTTTTAATATTTGGGGGCCCTCAATTTTTAGGAGGAAAAAACACTCTGACTACACATGTCCTCGGCAAGAGTTTGATTCAAAAATTACTAGGCTGAGAACTAGAAGAATTAGTTTGAATTCTACCTTCATCACGTATTAAAAGCATTTCCTTAGACAAGCCACCAAGATTTTATAGTTCAGTCTTCCCTGTGTAATTAAAGTATCTCTATCTCTTCCTTACCTTTTGGATATGATGGACTCAAGAGAAAAAGGAGAAAGGATTAGAAAGTACTGCCAGGTAGTCTTACATGTTTTATATTTTTATTTGCCTGCAAATCTTTTGTTTTCAAATGAAGTGTGAGATATAATGTCAAATCATCATACATAAGGTGATTCTCCCTTAAAATATTTTATGTGATTACTAACATGAACAACTGTTATCCCTATACTATCATTAGTTATTGACTTCTTGACTCTGAAAATTTCTCATTCATTTTTCCTCTCCCACACATTTCCAAAGAAATATTTCAGACATCCCTATGTAGAAGCTGGAGTTTCAAACAATAACGTCTGAGTTGTTCCTAGAAATAAATATGTACCATCCCAACTGACCTTTAAACTGAAGACATCACTTGTATATCTGAAGGAAAGTAAAAGTCATCTTAAAAGATGGGTATAAACTACCAGAACTACAGTCAACCCCCTCTAACTAGCATCTTTAGCATATCATAGACCTTACAAGATGTAATTTTTAGATAAATGATACTTGATTTGATACTTATTTATGGGGGGAAAATGAGTTGCCTCAAAATAAAATATATCCCATGACAATGACTTATACAGAACATTGAGTTTATGGAAAAAGCAGTGATCCAGAGAACTAACTTCTTTATTTATGTCAAGGATTTAAAAAATGCTACATTTAATTTTAATATCACGATGAGCAGTATTCCCCCTGCCTATAAGCCTCATTACACTACACCATGTACAGTATTTGCCTTATTTAACAATTTTTATCAATCATTTAAAAATGGGCGATGCACTCAAAAAGAAAAAAAAGTGAAGACGTGCAATGTACAGCTTCTTAGATCTACAAAAATTTGCACTTAATTGTCAAGAATAATAAAAAATAAAAGCAAAAAGTATTTTTTTTCTAGTAAATCCTGGACCCATGATTTGATTCATTCAAAAACCAAAGACAATGACTGTTAATTGCATAAGTAGCTGTAATTCCTATTCACCACAAAAATTTTTCTCTGCTTTCCTTCTTAATAATTGTTTACCTTTTATCTACCTAATTGGATTCATCAAATATATCACCTTCCTGCCACTTTTAGATTCTTCCTTATAATTGCTGCAAGTATTTTATGCTCCCCATTTTTCCATGGTGTGGAGTAGTGTTAATCAAGGATCCCTTTCTAAAGTTTTCTTAAAACGTGAATGTGCAAAGCATGTAAACAAACACAGCAATGATACGGAAAGTTCCACCACACCAAATAATTTCTGGAACAATTAAGGAGAGCAGGAAAAAATTGGGAATCAAAACATTTTGCTTAAATGGAATTCTTCATTTTTCAAAGTATTACTTGTTTCTTTTATTTCACTGCCATATTTTAATTCTTCTCTTTCAGATGTTCATGTTTGAATTTTATTGATATTTACCTCACCCTTGTCCTTATTCATATCATTCATAGCATCTTCTGTTTTAAATTTTGCTTTATAAACTTTTACTTTTATATTATATATTGTTTCAAAATTATTTTTAAAACACTGACCTCATATTAGATGATATTAGGTGAATAAAACCCCTGGCCCTGTCTCTTATTTTGGTCAAATATTTTCACTTTTCTGGGTCTTAGCACTGCTGCAGTAAAATAAGAATATCTTGGGCTAAGTATTAAAATAAGAATTGCCTATGAAAATGAGAATCTATTTTGTTAAACAGATAGTTATTACATCTCTTTTCAGTAGAAAATTTGATTTTGTGATTAATGGAATATTCAAACAATATCTGTTTTTCTTTTTAATTCATGAATAACATCTCCCTCCACTAGAATATAAGCTAGTTAAAAGAACAGGAGCAGGCTTCTCTGGTGGCGCAGTGGTTGAGCGTCCGCCTGCCGATGCAGGGGGCACGGGTTCGTGCCCCGGTCCGGGAGGATCCCACATGCCGCATGGCCGCTGAGCCTGCGCGTCCGGAGCCTGTGCTCCGCAACAGGAGACGCACAACAGTGAGAAGCCCGCGTACTGCAAAAAAAAAAAGAACAGGAGCTTTGTTTCACTCACAGTTAAACTCACAGCCTTAGGAAAGTGTTTACAGTATAAGAAGCACAGAAAGAATATACATAATTAAATAACAAACATTATTCACATTTCTAAAATAGCAACTCTCACCAGTTGAAGGAACTTTTCTTGTTTTCATTAAAATATATTAAGAATTGCTTCACTTATATTTAGGAATTCAGGAAAAAAAGAATCCCACCATAAGTCAACTTTCTCAGAGATTCTTAAAAGGATAGCTTTTATTTTTTAAAGAATAATTATTCAAATTCATGGATCTTATTCTCCCACACTGAAGAGCTATTGGAAAATAAAATAATTTACATGGGTAAGTCATAAAAAGCCATATTAGAGTCCTCTGGGATAATTTTTCAAATTGGTGTACAGTGTTTTAACCATATAATTCTCATTGACCATAATGGGATACTCTCAAAACATACCTCCAAGTGTTCTGTCACTGACACTTGTAAGTAAGAAAATGGTACACTTTCTTTCCAGACATATAAACATTATCACGCTTATATTAGCATAATTATGAATTTTTTGTACCATTAAAGCTGAGTTTTCCTTATGCTATCACTAGCTTCTTGATAGCATAAAGATGTGATTTTCAATGGATGTTGTTAGGACATTTTTTTTTTAAACCATATTTGAATGTGACAAGACAGTATTGTTCTGGTAGGAAAAACTTTATTTTTATATGTACATTTGCATTAGAAATCTCCCACTAAGATATTTATGTCCTTCTGAATACAGAATGTAATTTAATTTAATGTAAAACTCCAGTTTGGGAAAAATATGGCAGTGTGGTGACTTTTCGTTACAAAACATATATAGTCTCAGCACCTCGATGGCCTACTGTAAATATACGATTTTTAATAAAACAAGAATAAACATTTAAACATTTCTTTGCCAAAATATATTAGTTACAAGCTGCAATATGCCTGTAGTCTTCAATTTCTTCTAACTATAAGGTGTCCACTGTGCCAGATTATATGATGACTTCACAGTATGGGCAGATGTTCACCAGAAACCATAAGGTGGTTTCTAATGAAGTCAGCTATTACATAATACAAAAAGCTATTACATAGTAATTCATTTCAACAGTTCCAAAGTAGAAAATAATTGCAAAAAAATTGAATGGGCTAAATATGTTAGTCTCTCTGAAATTTTTTTTTTACTAGAGGTTAAGCAACACTCACAAAGCATTTTATTATCATAGGATTTTAGCAGTAGAAAGATTATCAATGACTTCATAGTCCAACTTTTCCTTTTCCTCCATTTGCAGATGAGTGAATCCAAAGAGAATGATTATAGTACATTTTCCCTAATTAAAACAAGTCTATTAATCTGTGAATCTAAAACCATCATTTTTACTTTTTAAATCTATTATTATTTTTTGTTTAGAAGATGTTGGGGGTAGGAGTTTATTAATTTATTTATTTTTGCTGTGTTGGGTCTTCGTTTCTGTGCGAGGGCTGTCTCTAGTTGCGGCAAGCGGGGGCTACTCTTCATCGCGGTGCGCGGGCGTCTCACTATCGCGGTCTCTATTTTTGCGGAGCACAGGCTCCAGACGCGCAGGGTCAGTAGTTGTGGCTCACGGGCCTAGTTGCTCCGCGGCATGTGGCATCCTCCCAGACCAAGGCTCGAACCCGTGTCCCTGCATTAGCAGGCAGGTTCTCAACCACTGCGCCACCAGGGAAGCCCCTTAAATCTATTCTTAAAGGTAATTTGTACACAAAGTTTACAGTTTGTGGGTAAGTATAGACCTCACCCTCTGCCCCCACCCCCCAAGTGTTTATAAAATGATTAAGTAATAGTCTCCCTGAGTTTTATATTCATAGAGACTGTTCATTTGTTTTTGAGCAAGTGTTATAAAAGATTTCTGCGTAGTGGAGAGTCTATTTACAGAGACAATATTTAAGACACCCGTGTCATAGTCAGAGCTCAGGCAGAAACACAGGAAACTGCCTTTGCAATCAGCTCTGAGCAGGATAAGACAGATGCCCTTTTATTAGTAGTAATCTATTGGGGGCATTTTATCCGCTTGCGTCTTTTTTTTTTTTTTTTAACATCTTTATTGGAGTATAATTGCTTTACAATGGTGTGTTAGTTTCTGCTTTATAACAAAGTGACTCAGCTACACATATGCATACATCTCCATATATCCTCCCTCTTGATCTGCTTGGGTCTTAATAGTTCGCTCAGAGAACTGCTAGCTAGAATCTGGAACTTCTGTGGCTAAGAGGCAGTAGAACACAATAAAGCATATCAACAACTCTCCGTGGTGACTGAGGGAAACAAATACGTGTGTATGTGGGAGGGCGGGGGTTAAGACAAAGGGTTTAAACAGACTGAGGGGTCACGGAGGGGCGTGGGCGGTGGGGAGAGAAGGGAACAGGAGAGGCTTGTCGATCACTGCAAGAGGCAGTCACTAGAGGGACCCCAAGAGTCCAAATAAAAGTTGAAGGGATGAGTGAAGTAGAATAGTGAACACATTTCTGAAACTTCACTCCCACCCCCAACACACACCCACAGAAAGACTCTGTGTGGGTTGGAATAGATCACTTGAACCTGAATTAAGGTCATTCTTGTATGTTCTTTTTACATTTTGTGTGAATGCTTGTCTGGCTAATGGATGGACTGTTTCATTTTGGACCATACCATCACTTCTTTCCATGATGAACAGAATTGGAGTTAGGTGCTTGAGGAAAGAACATTATAAGTTATAAGGAAGAGGACCAGTGGAACACAGTTGGTCCAAGAGGAAGCGGAGATCTTGAATGGACTTATTTTAAATAAATTCTTTTAACTGTATTTGGTGAAGTGTTTTATCCACTTTGGTATTGAAAACTCGTAATAGCATCCCACCCTAAATAATTTAACTTGTTTTATATGCTTATAGTAATTGTATAATGGGTGGTGTATAGTTATTTCTTGGTGTAGTTCAATAAATCATTTATAAGGAATATTTTTATTATTTTCATGAAGTATGAGGGCCTATATTATATAGTATATCTTATATATAATACATGTATATATTATCTACAACTGTCCTATATTATTATAGAAATGCCCTCAACTCGTAGAATGGGATGAAGCAAATAGCAACTTTGTGTAATAAAAATTTATCAATGGTTATCTTTTTCTAAAAGTGATACTTATTATATAAGCAGACTAAATGTATCATTAATGTTGACCAATTTAGAGCAATTATCTGGACAAATTAACTCAGCATTAAAGGGTTAATCTATAAAGGCTTATGGGAGGATAAAAATACTACCAGGTAGAGTCAACTGTTAGAAGTTCCCTAACACACTTTCCTTTTTCTCCCGGTATTCTATTTCTTGGGTTGTTCCACGGAGAGACAATGATGCATAATAGTTAATGGCATGAGTTATAGAGTATGTTCATGGGTTAAAATCCTGCTTCCACTCCTCATTAGTTGTGTGACTGAGCAAGTTCCTTAACCTCTCCAAGCCTAGTGAAATAAGGGTAATAATTGTAGTTACCTCCTCCATGTAGGCTGCCTACCCCAGTGGGCAGCACGTAGTAAATGCTCCTTAAGGGTCATTATTATTATTATCATACTACTATTATGACTACTTTGACCCATGTGTGGATATTTGATATAGTGTTCCCCCATCCCTCTTTACTTGCATCCTTAGATTCTCAACCTTGAATTGCTTTGGTGACCTAATTTAGTTCTTACATTCCTGACCTTGCTTCTTTTTATCTTTTGCTTTGTAAGGAAATGATATTTATTTGGCCAAACTCAGACTGACTACCCAACCTTGACTTCTGATATTTGATGATTTACCTTGGTACTCCTGATCCTATATTACACTCTGACTTTGATTAATTCTGCTATATTAAACAGACAGAAGAGTTCCAAGTCCTTTTGGGTCATACCACTGGCTGGATACAAATATGTTTTATTACATTTTTCATAATTTATATAATAATAGCAACAATACTATATTCTGCCACAGGCCTGGCAGGGAATCTCCAGATAAAAGGTCTCAACGGAGACATTTTTTGACACGGCTGTGCCATCAGCTATGATTAGCTCACCCTGAAGAATAATCCCCAAATAGGTCATCAGTTGTCACTAGATTCCTTCATCAGAGATTATATCCTCAACCCAGCATGCCACCTAGCAAATGCTTAACTTGGAAGCAGAAGACAAAAAGAATGCAATGGCAGAAGACAAAAAAATAAATGTAGTGAGCCCATGCAAATCCATCACTGCTATTGGGAAAGATTTCTCAAAATGATTTCCACAACAATAGCATCTATTCATCTCTGTCTCGAGACCATCCTTTTGTTTGTGGTTCTAGCCACTCTTTGTATAACCTGCGTATAGAGTCATTACTTTGTAAGAATTCTGCACCATGAGTATTTGGACAAGCATTCACAAGAGCTTTTATACCACCACTTTGTTTTATGAACCTCACAAACTTTCTACTCCAAAGGTGCATGTGTTCTGTGTTTAGTTATGCTTACTTCCCAGGACCTCAAATCTCTGCAGTTACTGCTAGAATGTGTGCTCTGTGTCACACGTTGATTCTCCAGAGTCTGAGATTGAGATGGGGTACCGGGTGCTTATTAGGGATCAACACCCACAGAAGGGTTGAAGAGAAAGTAGGGTTGGGCAGGGGAGAAGTTGAAGTATATCAAAGGCTACCAAAGCCTTGGTCAACCCTGTATATATGTCCCACCAAGCTGGAAAGGCCTAACCTTTATACTTCTGCCTTTATCAGTCATTGGATGTGGACTACCACAGAAGAGGTAAACCTTGATCTTGATAGCTGGAGGCTGCCTAAAGACAGCATTCCTAGCATTTGGGTGACAACTGTTCTCTTAAGGATCTAGGCAGTGACTCTCCTTGCCCACCACAATGTATTTCATACATATTGGATTTCAGACAACCGACCAATTGTAATTTGATACCTGATACCTGGAACAGGGCATTGTGCATAACATGCTGTATCCAATTGCATCTCCCTTCTCTTCCCCTCTCTGTACCACTACCACCTCTCCAACCCTTCACCTCACCACCGCATTTCCAGGGGAGCTAGAGAGAAGGCTCTGTGCTAATTATCTTGCAAAATTCCTTTATGCAGATGAGAAAGGATGCTGTAAATTTCAAAGTCATATAGTTAGTATAAGGATAGAGCCTGAAACCTGTTGATCCAAGGTCTGGTCTGTAAAACCCATATAATAACCACTGAGCTATATTGCCTCCCCATGAAGTCATTCAAATACCACATCCATAAAAATCAGTATTTTAATCTGGCATGTTTATATATTGACACCACACTTTTCAAATTAGTCTCTCAAAAGACATGCTCTATTTTCTAATTTTACTTTTCACTTCCCTGGTTACTCAGCAGAGATTTCCATAGTATATTGCCACATTCATTTTTAAAAAGATATCAGAAGTATATTGCTGGTTAAAAAAATTTATTTTGGATTGTAAGCAATATTTTGCTGGTAAAAGATAGTATACGTTTCTTAATACTTCAGGTAAATTTGCCCATCTTAAGCACTGTGTTGACTGTACTAAAAAGTCTGTGATCTTTCATATCAATTTCTTGACTGCATATTCCTGGAGAGCAGTCTTAAAAATATATCTTTCTGTAAATTGAAATTCTCCCAGTGTAGGTCCATCGTGTAAACCCTTTCTTTCATTCAGATCTTCCTTTTGCACATAGCCACCTTCAGTTTTTTTTAGCTGGGTGTATCACAAAGAAAAAATATAGGGCTTCCCTGGTGGCGCAGTGGTTGAGAGTCCACCTGCTGAGGCAGGGGACACAGGTTCGTGCCCCGGTCCGGGAAGATCCCACATGCCGCAGAGCAGCTGGGCCCGTGAGCCATGGCCGCTGAGCCTGCACATCCGGAGCCTGTGCTCCGCAACGGGAGAGGCCACGGCAGTGAGAGGCCCGCATACCGCAAAAGAAAAAATATAAAGCCAAGTTATGAAACAGCGGTTGCCCTGTCTTTCCCCAGTCTGAACTTCTACGATAGGATCACAGATATGTTCATCTGAAGTGTACCTATGCCCCAGTGGAGATTCTAGCTACAGCTATGGAAGAACTGCTCTACATTTTCTACAAATGGCAAGCCACCCACAAGCCTGCAGTAGAAAAAGCAAGAAGGTTTTTGGCCTTTTCTCCATTTAAGTAGTAAGATGATTTAGAGAGCAGAAGCCATAGAGGAATTTTTGTAGCAATTAAGGTCTATTTTGTTAAGGAATGATCATAATGTACTCAACTGTAAAACCCTTTGGCACATCTTTTGGCAAAGGGACACATGCACATTTATACATACAAACATGCAAAATGATCTATTTGTCAATTCCCAAGGTTAAGTACTGTTTCTCTGTACTAATGCTTCATGGTATGGGATTGGAACCATTCAGCGCTGCAAGCCAGAAGATCCTGAGACACTAGTTGCTCACTCATTTTATAATTTACAACGTAGAGTGACATGCAAACGGATAAAAAAAAGTCTTTGCCGTTTTCTTGGTAGTGAAGAACTTTCACATCCAAACAGTTAAGAATTCATCAGCTACCTTTTATCTCCTGTTTCTTCATTGTTTCATATCACTGTCATTAAGCCACTTACTAGCCAAGTTCTTTTTAGTATAAATTTAACACCTTAATCCACCCAGTTTTGATTCCTACAGATGATTATTTCTCAAAATACTGTTGAGTGGCATATTCCCTTTCTGCTTTTCGAGTACTCATGGGAATTTCCAGAAAATAAGACAAACACTCTTAGTACAATTACAGTAAAATGTTTAATTAATAGGACGCATCACATTAAACCTATGTAATTTTTTTCCTTTGTGTTGCACCTTTGATCTGAGATTTCCTTCTGGTAGCCATGCTACATAGAACTCTCTTGGATGTGCTAACCATGTTCCTCTCTATTTCTCCCATCAGACCTACATTCATTACAACATTCTCTCTTTCTTCCCTTTCTTCACAGGATGTCCTCAGTCTTGGAGGGTCACACAAGTAGTTGTCCATGGCACAGGAACAGAGTTCTCTGCCACAGTGACCAATGCTCTTCATACTTGAGTTGTGATGTACTCTATTGATTTTTGAGAATCTATCAATTATCCAGTTGTCGGAACAGACCAAATCACTGAGCTGGATTATTAAAACTGTAGACATGTAGCCCCCACCTCCAAACATATTGAATTGGAATCTCTAGAGATGGAGTCTGGGAATCTACTTTGTAACAAAGTCCTGTAGTGACCCATGGGCACATGAAAATTTGAAAACTATTGAATCATTGGCGGATGTTTAACCTCTTTTCAGTCTCTGACTCAATATCAAAGAACTCTTGATAACGTAAGAACCCTGGGGACATCTGGTCAATGATGGTGCTGTCAATAGCTCTTTTGAAGAATGTCTCTGCTCTTAACATTTTATAGTGAAGATAAGATAGAAAAAAGAAAAAAACAGCAACACAAAGCCTGGCTGAAAAGCAAAGCAAACATCGCCTTGGATCAGAAAAGGAAGATAAATTCAAATTGGAAAGGGTGGCTGAATGTAAATGAGTTTGGGGCTCCTAAACCAGAAGCTAGCAGTAGGGGTAGGGGCTCAGTTCCCGTGTTCCCGCCCTACTGCTTGAAGCTGGGGATGCCCAGGGCTCTCAGCTCATGAAGAAGGCTAGAATCCAGGCTATCCAAATGATGGTTTTATGCAAATTATGGGCTTAGGGAGGCAGAAAGATAAACAACTGTCTTGTGACCAAGAACTAAGCCAAGAGAAAGAAAAAGAAAACCAAAAACTAAATCCAACCAAACCAAACAAACCAAAAAACTCCTTCACAAAATGCCCCTGAAAACCCCAATTCCGAAACAAATCAAGAAATCTCATGCAAAGGAAGACAGCCAACCCAACCAACAATGAACAAAATCAACAATTAAAACATGAGTTCGCTTCAGGTAAAACATAATGTAAAGGGCCAGTGTTACTGAAAAATGGAAGTAAATGGAACATGTTTATGATGCTAATGCCGTGGTCCCGGAAAGGGAAATAATCTCTCCCTTTCCCCTCCCATTGCATGTATCCTCCACGTCCTCAGTGACTTCTCAGGGCTCATCTCTCTGTATAACTGTTCTATTAAATCACCTCAACAGAATTCAGAATATTATCCAAGATATGAAAAGGAGAGCATTACTTCATTTTTATAAATAGGCTGAGATGAAAATAACACCTGAAGCTAAAGCTTCATTCTGAGTTTCAAAGAAAAACATCAGAAGTTCTATTTGCTTGTTGGCTTAGTCATTAGTCTCATTTCTTTCTCTTCTCTGAGACTAAGCTTGCATCTTTAATTACATCGTGATGTATAGTGCCCTAAAGTGTTTTGTCCATCATTTGTCTGCAGATGTGGAATAACACTTTAAAACAAGGGTACCCTAAGCTTTCTCACTGCAGAGCCCACATTCTGCATATTGGGCCACCTCCTTTGGAAGTATGAAAGATACAGGAGTTCTTTGATTCCCAACGTGTCATAGTCTACTAAATAGGGTCCAAGAGCAAGTCATGTTTTAAACTGATTGCACAGGATGTGACCAGAAGAAAAACTGGCTGAGGAGCCTTAGCCATTCAGAAGGCAGCAACATGAATTATCCACCCATAAGTGATGTCTTTTCATGTGAGACATAATGACATCGTTTCAGAAAATGGTTTTCATGACCTCATACTTGTAAGATGTCCAAGAATTATCTTCATGAAGGCCTTGACAAGAAGATAGATATGGTGACCTGGTCTTGATTCTCACATTAAACATGATAAAAACAAGTGACACAGGATGCGATACATAACAGAATATTTTAGAGCTGCCTAATTTTTAATGAAGACAAATAACAAAATTAAAAAAAAATTTTTAGGCTCAGTTTTTATCTCAATTTCAAATTCCACCACAAAATCTTCATCTCTGTGATCATTTTAAACTCAATACCTACATTGCATATAAACATATATTGCATATATTGCTTAGTTCTCAAGTTTGAGAAGATTGTAGACAAATACTTTATCATGATTCATCATCCCAAGTCATGTGGGAAGGGTGAAAAATATTGTAGGCAACCAAAGATGTCCAAGAGCAGATTGTAGAAAGAAATTAATAGTCTTTTTCTTTCTTTTCTTTTATTCTTTGCTTCCTTTCTTCCCCCTTTTGTTCTTTCTGTCATTTGTTATTTAAATATTCACTGAGCAATTCATTCAAACATTCAGTTTTTTACTCTGTACTGTGTGTGCTCATAATATAAAGATAGAAAGGGACAACTTAGCCTCGGTGTTGCTTTCAAGAGGATTACACAAAGCACTGTTTGAAAACAGGGGATGCAATAGATTATACCTGGAGTAGTAAGGAAAGTCTAGAGAATTTAAGGAATTACTTGAAACCTAGAGGATTAGTACAAGTTTGCCATGCAGGGAAGTAGGGGGAGATTGTTCCAGCATAAAGAGAGAGGTGGTCTGCGAACAGCACACAGGCATGAAAAAGCATGTGTTTTCAAGCAATTGCAAAGAAGTCAGGTCTGTTCCTTAGTAATAATACTACCATGGTTAATTGTATGTGTCAACTTGGCTAGGCTATGAGGCTTAGTTTTTTGGTCAAACTCTAGTCTAGATCTTGTTGTGAAGATGTATAGGTGTGAATATCTTCATCCCTGATGTGGGTGGGCTTCACCCAATCAGCTGAGGTGAGGAGCAAAAACTGAGGTTCCCTGGAGAAGATGGAATGCTGGAAATTCTGCCTCAAGACACTAACATAGCAATCCTGCCTGTATTCAGCCTCACAATCTACCTTGCTGATCTGCCCTGCAAATTTCAGATTGTCCAGTCTCTACAATCCCATGAGTCAGTTCCTTAAAATCCCAATCTTAATCTCTTTCTCTCTCTCTCTCTCTCTTTCTCTCCTTCACTCCTACTGGTCTGTTCCTCTGGAAAATGATTACTGCTACAAATACTAATACAGAATACTCTCCGTGCTATGCACATTTTCATGCCTCCTTCTATTTACTCATTACAATTGTATAGGTGTGGTAGAGACAGACAGAAATTGAGACTTGCCTAAGGCCAGTCAGTTAGAGATGGAGCTGTGATTTATACCTGGTTTTGTGTGACTCCAAGACCTTCACTTTTAATTACTACACTGCTTCTTTAGAATATAAATTGTGGGGAAGTAATAAATAATATTTAAAGAGGGGTAATACACTCAGTATGAGAAAGAGTAGTCTTCCTACAAAATGGAAGAGGGATTGGAGACCAAAGAAGCTTTTAAAAAATCATGAGTAAGTCTGGTTGATAAAACTGTGCAAAGCCCAAATGGTCCCATCTGACATCCTTGTCATTTGACTGCCAAATGGCTTCTCTTCAGCATATCCAGTATGCTTATCTTCTCAAATCATTTGACCTGAATGTTGATTAAATCTAAATCCTCTTTCTTCTTCCTCAATTTCTTCATATTGAAGAATGATATAAAATAAAGGAGGCCATTCTTTTAAAAAAATTTCTTAAAACATTTGTTAAACAATATAAAAGAAAAATGTAAAAGCAGACACTAAGAACAATACAGTAGAAGAGAAAATGGGATATAGGAAATAAAATGAAAAGAACAAAGAAGGATTAAGAATTATTGATAGATTCAGAAAAATAATTACAACCAGAGAACTAACAGATGAAATACTTAAAACAATAAAACAGGCTGAAATGGTATGAATGGACAACCTATGTGTGATTTTAGGCAGAGCTGATAAAAACCACCTAAGTTAAAAGGGGATAATAAATCAGTACCTACAGTTAAAAAGGTAATAGGAAGTTTCAAGTGAAAGTAGATGTAATGTCTAGAAAATCTCCCCTACTTTTTTTTTTAATTGAAGTATAGTTGATATACAATGTTGTGTTAGTTTCAGGTGTAGAGCAAAGTAATTTAATCATTTATATATATATATATTTTTTTCTTTCTTTTAGAGTCTTTTCCCTTGTTGGTTATCTATTTTATATATAGTATTGTGTATCTGTTAATCCCAAACTCCTAATTTATCCCTCCTCACCCCTTTCCCCTTTGGTAACCATAAGTTTGTTTTCTAGGTCTATGGGTCTATTTCTGTTTTATATACAAGTTCATATGTATCATTTTTTTTTAGATTTTACATAGAAGTGATATCATATGATATTTGTCTTTCTCTGTCTGACTTACTTCACTTAGTATGATAATCTCTAGTTGTATCCATGTCACTGCAAATGGCATTATTTCATTCTTTTTTTATGGCTGAGTAATATTCCATTGTAGTTTAAATATGCATATATATATATATATATATATACACCACATCTTCTTTGTCCATTCATCTGTCAGTGAACATTTAGGTTGCTTCCATGTCTTGGCTATTGTCAACAGTGCTGCAATAAACAATGGAGTTGCATGTATCTTTTTGAATTATGATTTTCTCCAAATATATGCCCAGGAGTGGGATTGCAGGATCATATGGTAGCTCTATTTTTAGTTTTTTAAGGAACTTCCATATTTTTCTCCATAGTGGCTGTACAAATTTATGTTCCCACCAGCAGTGTAGGAGTGTTCCTTTTTCTCCATACCCTTTCCAGCAATTATTACTTGTAGACTCTTTGATGATGGCCATTCTGACTGGTGTGAGGTGATACCTCATTGTAGTTTTGATTTGCATTTCCCTAATAATTAGTGATGTTGAGCATCTTTTCATGTGTGTTTGACCATCTGTATGTCTTCTATGGAGAAATGTCTATTTAGATCTTTGGGCCATTTTTTGAATGGGTTGTTTGTTTTTTGATATTGAGCTGCACCAGTTGTTTGTATATTTTGGAGATTAATGCCTTGTCTGTCAGTCGTGTCATTTGCAAATATTTTCTCCCATTCTGTATGTTGTCTTTTCATTTTGTTTATGGTTTCTTTTGCTGTGCAAAAGCTTTGAAGTTTAATTAAGTCCCATTTGTTTATTTTTGTTTTTATTTCCATTACTCTAGGAGATAGATATAAAAAGGTATTGCTAAAAAAAAATTTTTTTAATAAAGATAAAAAGATACTGCTGAGATTTATGTCAAAGAGTGTTTGCTGTGTTTTCCTCTAGGAGTTTTCTAGTATCCAGTCTTGCATTTAGGTCTTTAAGCCATTCTTCAGACATCAAAACGACTATGATTGGCTCAGTGCATGCACGCAAGTGTGTGTGTTTTCAGTAGATATCAACATTAACAAGTAAATAATGACATGTAAAGCAATGAGTTCAGTTCTGCTGAAACATGTCAGTCACAGACTCTGTCCTTCAGGAAGTTATAATTTAGTAAAATACATTCAAGTATAATTATAATACAAGTAAAGTACAATAAATATCCAACAAAAGTTGGAGATAGTATTCTATTATTAGGAAGAGAGTATCACATGTTCCATATTAAAATATTAGCAAGTGAAGAAGGAGACATGTTAGGTATAATGAAGACATAAGGTTTTTTTGCTCCCTTTTGGTCTGGTTTTGTTGTATACTGCAGTGATTTAGGTGGTTTTAACACAGAGTGGTTTTTACAACAATAAAATATTACTTTATTGAAAATTCATGTTTCTTTTCCCTATGTTATTGCTTCCCAAGCAACAGAAAAGGCTTTGGTGCTTCATATAGCCTAATTCTTTTGATTCCTGTCCATGGCTATCTGTTCTCATCCTTCCTGATTTTCCCTCCTTTCTTCTCACACTCACTTTTTGTTGGCTGTCACTGCCACATTCATTTTCACTCTTCTGTGGCATGGATAGGAAGAAGATGTTACATGCATAGAGTCAGAAGGATGTGTTTCAGAGTCCCAGCATCACCATTTATTTACTGTATGACCTTGAACACAGCCTATATGAGCTACATGATGATCAGTCTTTGGTCTATATTGTAAGAGCTCTATTAAATTCATTCTTTTAAAATCTTTTGTTGGTTTTGCATTGCACATTGGATAAATTTTCAAGTGATTTAGTTAGTACTTTAGTATGAAAATGAATAACTTCTGCAACTTTGTCCTAATGTACCTGTCTTAGTCCACTCAGGCTATTCTAACAGAATACCACAGACTGAGTGGCGTATAAGCAACAGAAACTTATTTCTCACAGTTCTGAAGGCTGAAAGAACAAAATCAAGGGACAGGCAGATTTGGTGTCTGGTGAGTGCCTGACCAGCTTCCTGGTTCATGAATGGCCTTCTTTTCATTGTATCCCCACATGCTGGAAGGGGCAAGGGAGTTCTCTGTGATCTCTTTTGTAAGGGCACTAATTCCATTAATGAGGGCTCCACCTTCATGACCTAATCACCTCCCCTAAGCTTCACCTTCAATAGTATAACATTGGGGTTTAGGCTTCAACAATGAATTCTGGGGGGAAACAAGCATCCAGTCTATAGCACTACACTTCCAATCATTCCATTCCCCTGGGCCACTTTAACATGAACCTTCTGCTAAATGAAGACTAGTCCATTTGTTTTCCCAACATAAATCATTTTCTCCCATCAACTTTGGTTCTTTACCAGATAAACACTGAGAACTTGTGGGGTCAAAAGCTCATGCAACTCGGGAGGTCTTCTTTAAAAAGGAAGGAAGGAAGGAAGGAAGAAAAGGAGGGAGGGAGAAAAATTATGAATACAACATAGAGTACAGGTTTTGGAAGGGACCCACGCCCCTTACACTTCACATACTTCCCAGTAAATCTGCCTCTGCTCATTGCACTCTTTAATTATCTATATCCTTTCCTTTTTCTCTGCTTATTAAATATAATATAACCTACTCTCTGTTCAAATAGTAACTCTTCTTTGAAGACTGGCAATTATTTCAAGCCCACTGCAATGTTTTTCTCCTCTGAATCCTTCTGGCACTTATTATCTGCACTCCTAATATAGTCTGTATAACATATTGATTTATATATTTAAGTTGACCTGCATATATGATTTTATAAAATGTATAATTTTGTTACCAATTCCCTAGGTATTGGTTCTGTCCCAACCCTTGCTCCCAACCCAACTTAGTGTTTTGTGTATATAGGTGCTCAGTATCTGTGTAATGATTCATATCAAAGATGATATTTCCAAGATCCTTTTCTCTAGTGAAAAGACAGTGCAGATTTTTGTTTTTATTTAAATATATAAATTTATTTAAATTAATAATTACATTTATTTACATTAATATAAATTTTATTACTGATTTTATTTAAATATAAATTGCTCCAATTATAATTTCAAAGGCACTAAACCCACCCAATTAAAATTAAATATCGCTCTTCTTATTTACATGTTATGGAAAAATGTGTTAAACTGAGTTGGTATGTCTAATAGATTTCTTCTAAAAGTTAATGCTCATGAGAATTATGAGGGGTATCTACCTTTCATTTTTGTTACATTTCAATTCATTTATAGGAGGATAATTTTGTTAAATTTTTTACTAAACAATCAGCTCAATGCATTTTATAGTTTCCTTTTCTAAAGAAGTCTAACTCTAAAATAGAGTGTTATCCATATGAAAGAGGGTGTATTTCTAAATGAAGTGTCATTAACAGCAGCAGGAAGGAGAGTATTTATGCACCATGTCTTAAACCATCCTTCCTTCATTTGTACTTCTGTTGAAGTATATTTCTTAAGCCCTTGATGTAACTATATCAGCAAAATATAATAAATTAACATGAGTAATCCTCGACTTTTATTATGCTGTATCTTTTCACATGAAAAGCATATAAGTAGGCATGAAATACCATGAATTTTCTACCACTAACTGCATTATATAAAGAGCTGTCGTAGGCATATGAAGTGCTTTTAATCTGAACGAACTTCATTAGCTTTGGATTTAGTTGTGCATTCCGGGTACAAGTTGAAAGCCCTACCTGTTTGCTCAGGCTTTTCTTGGAGTTTGCCTGAGCAACAGGGAGGGATAGAGTGAGATGGAATGGAGGTGGTTTAAGAAATAATTATAAGAAAAAGTGCTTTTTGAACACTCAGGGAGGTCTGTTGAACACATGATTGAGAACTGATTGAGAATTGTCTTCTGGGAGCTTCTGGTCAGGCCATCAGGGAGTCTTTTCTGCCTCTAGACCATGAGAAGCCCAAGACCAGGCAGGATGAGTGGGAGCATGTGAGGTGCAGTAAGGACCAGAAAATTGCCCCAACCATCACAACCAGAACAGCTCTTTATCAAGGGTTTACTCTGCATCAGGCGTTATTCTAACTGTTGTACACACCTTATTGTTTAGCCTCACAACAACCCTGTGAAGCAGGTATGGTTATTTTCCTCATTGTACAGATGTCCTACGAAGGCCAGAGAGGTTAAACGTCTTCCCCAAGACTGCACAGTTCAGTGCAAACAGAGTAGAGATCGGAAGCCAGACAGTCTGGCTCCACAGACACTCTTAGACACGCTGGTATGCAGAGTGCACAAAATAAATAAATGATAACAAAGAAAAGATTCTATGTTTAAAAAGTTTACGTTTTACTGAGGAATGGCTGTTATCTAAAAGTAGAATAATGCATTACTACTAATGTACTACTTAAGAATCGCTTGTAAGTAAAATACAGGGGAATTAAAAGATAAAAGACATAAAAAGATAAAAATAAAGATAAAAGATACTGTCCACATGGAAGACAACAACTCTGCTAACCCACACATGACACTGAGGTCTCCCTTAAAAATAAAGCAATGCTAGGCCAAGTACAGGTGGTGTGTGGGTATAGGTGTGTATGTATGTGTGTGGGTGTGGCAATTCCTGTTCTCAAAGAATTCCTAATTAGATAGTGAGTCATTTATGTAAATAAAGAAATATATCACAGATCAGAATAGGAACTGAGATACGGAAATTGAAGCACAAAGTAGGAAGAGTTTTACCAATGTGATATTCAGGGAGGACTTCCTGGAGGAGGTGATGATTTTAGTCATGGAGGTAGGAGCATGTCTCTACACAATGAAGGAAGGAGGAGGAGGACTGCCAGACAGAGGTGAGAGCAGAAGCAAAGTCAAAGAGATGGATACCCTGGGAGATATTTAGTGAGTTTGATACAGTCCAGTGTAGATGGATGCTATGGTGGGAATGAGAGATAAAAATCCTGCAAGTGGGTAGAGCCAAGCTGTGAAGGTGTTGTAATGCCTTGGTAGGGCATTGGGTCTTTAACTGGAAAGTCTGAGGCTTGCCTGTGGTTTTCCTCTCAGAGGGCTGCTTGCTCAGAGAAGTGCTATCAGAAAATTCCTCTTACAGGGGACCAGCAAAGGAGGGAAGGCTAGAGACTGGGGGAACCAGCTCACACATGAACATATCGGTTTAATGAGATGAAGCAATGGGCTGAACTTAAGAAATGATGGCGTAAATATGGAATCAAATGTTACCTAGCAGCACATCTTTTTCACTTTAAGCACACAGGGGATAAATACAGAGACTCTCACCTTCTATATAGGCCCAATTGAACAAGGGGAAAGGTTCTCCCATTATACTTAACTGACAGTTGGTTCACTTAATGCAATGCAGCATCGTGTCCACACTACTAAAAACTCACCAGCTGATGAAATAAGTTATGATAAGTGAAGTTACATCATTGCTATTCAAATTCTTTGTCAAAGAACAGGTCAGAACCAAAGACACTTTGGCATGTCAGTCTTCAGCACTGGTATTTCTAGTACATTTAAATATTTCTCTGTTATTTTTAGAAAAGGTGACGTCCTTTAAATGAAATAATGACCTCATTAGCCCACTGTTATTAGGATATGTACAAATTTCAACAGTTTTTTGTGATGATTGACAGAGTTATGTATATAGTATATATGGCAGTGTCTGGCATATAGTAAGTGCTAGAAAAGTATGAGCTATTATTATCATTATCATTTTTATTATTAGTAGCAGGGTTAGTGTCCCTGGGCTGGGATATTTGTTCTGATCTAACGCTGCTCCTGTGATCAACTACAGACGTTTGCAAGGTGGCTGGCTAGGGTTGTGGATGCAGTGATGACTGTTTATCAGTGGAGCTAGATAGAATCCTCTAGCATCTACCAAGAGTGAGTTAACCACCTTCACAGTACAGAAATCCACAAGCTTGTTTAACAAGTTTATTTTCACAGGTAAACATTTGCAAATATGAATACGACTTTAATTAGAAAAAAAACAACAGGATGAGGCTACTCAGCACTGTGATCCACAGTAAAAGCAGACCCCGCTGTCTTCAAGCCAGTGGGTGTTATTCTTGCAGAAGAACCTCAGGACCATGCCCTTAATTAGCTAATTATTTAGAAATTAGAAAGGAATCACTTAACAAGGAACACACACCCCACGATACAAATGACATGAGTGGTGAGTAAATTTACTTTCAAGAATTCATAAAGAGTGTCAATGAACTACATATGGTACTCATGTGTAATTAAAAACAAATTACAGTGTAGAGAAACATTATACATGCTAGTGAATTAATCTTCTCAATTAAACCAAAAATTCTCCCAAATTTTTTGATAGAAAACATATGTATTTTCTGCATAAAATATGGAAATGATTTCTCTCTGCCTCAATGTTTGTTTAAAAGAATAAACAAGATGGCAGCATTATATGGGGAATATTTCACTGACTCTGGTGAACAATAAGACCTTGGACAACAACAGAAAACAACCTCCTTCTCGTTTGTTTTGGCAATTTTTCCCTCTGCTAATTAAACAGGGTAAAAATAATCTATCATGACTAGTGTTCCTGCCATTTTTAGAGTTTTCTGTACAATAATAAATATGACATTCCAGACATATAACAAAAACAGAATCACTTAGATTTATGAAGTAGTCTCCCAAGTTTCCTTGCAAAAGAGAAAAAAATCCTAAACCTGGTGGGTTATGCCCTCATACTAAAACAATCACAGTTTATGCTCTGTGAAGCTCATGGTAAACCTCAATGAACAATTAAATACTGCAAACCTGACTGTTAAAGAGTAAGTATGACTATAACTGAGTAACAAGGATAATACTCCAGGGAAAAATAGAACAGATCTCCAGATCAACTATGTGATACTAAGTGATTCTATTTGAACCTCATTTCAGTAATTTTGACATCCTCGGTGCTGTCATGCACTTAACTGTTTGCTTGCTTAGCTAGTCACTCATTTTGTAATCTTTACTGCTACTCTCTTCCAAAAAAGTAACCCAGGTAACCTGTAGAGATACAAAAAAGAAAATATGAAAATAAGAGAAAGTTGATAGGATAGTAGGAAAAATCAGGATAAATGATATAAAGCCAAGTGTAAATTAATGTCCAAATACTCAATATAATTTCTCACATACCCTATTAGAAATTGGCTACACATTTGTCTTTGAGTGTCCTAGTTGTCAACCCAAAGATAGAAACACTGTCAGTTACTTAATACACAATTTAAAAAATGAAAACAGGCATGATACCTCATTGAAGACAGATGAAATTTCTGTCCTAGGTTTTCATGTACAGGAAGAACCCATGTAGTATAGCAACAATGAGCCAAGGTATAAAAGTAGCCAATCAATGTTTACAATGTGCTACCAACATCCTTATAATAAATCTAAAGGCAGGGTCTCTCTGACTTTCTTAAATGCTTCAATATGGCCTGCTGGCATAAGTCTAGATACCAATCAAAATAATCTGGTTTAGCTTTCCATGACCTAGATTATTCCAAGGATATCACTTGGATTAAGAAAGCAAAATACGTTAACTAGTGGCTCTTAAAGTGTGGTCCCTAGACCAGCAGCATCAGCATCACTGGGAACTTATTTGAAACACAAATTCTTGGGTTCCACCCCAGACGTTCTGAATCTGAAACTCTGGGAGTGAGACCCAGCAATTAATCAATTAAATTTCACATTGGAAAAAGATAACAAGGTGAATTTATAGTTGAAAAGTGAAAATAAAACACATTTACACAAGATATACCTTTCAGTGTTTCTGAAGTATATATCATGAAATGAATGACTTGGTCAAAGGAAACTGAATGAACAGAGGAAAGAATTCATGAATTTAGAGGGTGTTTTGGTAAAGAGTTGTTATTTTAGGAAATCTTAAGTACTTAGCAGAGAAGGTGAGAAATGGAGTGATTCAAGGGGTGAAGGGGGACAGATTAGGTTACTCATAACAAAAATATGTGATCTTGGGGATAACTGGTTCTGCTTTTACATGCAACAAAAATATCCAACACTAAAAGACATATTTTAAATATTTCATCTGCACGACCATAGCAGAGTCAGTAGTGATTGAAATATTGTGAAGTGTGCTTCATCAGATAGAGTGTGTTGATTTGGGGTTCCAAATGTTCAAAGGAATAAGAAGACCAGTCACAGAGCTTCAGATACATTGTGTTGCTTAGTTAAATATATATATGTATGAATTATATATAAAAATATACATTGTGTATTTAATTATATATTATATAATTATATGAATATATTGAATTTAAACTATAAAATTCAAACATAAGTGCTATGAACTGAATTGCTTACCCCTAAAATTTATATGTTCAAGCCCTAAACCCCAAATATGATGATATTTGGAAGTGAGACATTTGGGAGGTAATTAGATTTAGATGAGGTCATGAGAATGGGACCCTCATGATGGGATTAGTGCCTTTATAAGAAGAGATACAGAGAGCTTGCACTCTCTCAACCTCCCCACCCCATCCCACCCCTCCCCCACCATGTGGGGAAAGAGCAAGAAGACATTTGTCTACAAGCCAGGAAGAGAGCTCTTACCAGAAACTGTACTGACACCTCCATCTTGGACTTCTAGCCTGCAAAACCATGAGGTCATAAATATCTGTTGTTTAAGCTAAGCAGATTATTGTATTTTATTATGGCAGCCTGAGATGACTAAGACAGTAAGTTTGAAACAACTTTTTAGTCCTTTAGAATTTAGAAAGAATTTTTAGTTCTTTAGAGATTTATGATATAACCTTCAAATTACTAGTTTCTAATAATTTAAATAATTATTGGAAGCTCTGTTTCAGACAGTAAGGCACACTAGATGTTCTGCCAGGTCTTCTTCCCATTGTGAAATAACTAGACCTTGCATAAAATAAAGCATTTGACTCATGGGTCAGATTTGACCCCCAGGTGACAGGTTGCCAATCCCTGCTATGTAACAATGAAAACTAGTGATTATATATATAGTATGTCATTTTTGTAAGACTCAAAAGCAAACAAATCTAAGTAACATGTTGTGATAAAACTATTTTTAAAAGAATTAGAAAGATAAACACAAAATTCAGTATAATAATTACATCTGGGGAAGGAAGAGGAATGAAAACAGAAGTAGATGAAACACTATTAATAATACTCTAGCTCTTAAATTGGGTGGTAGAATCATGGGGGTCATGATTCTTTTGTTTAATATTTTTTTGTTTCAAATTTTAAACAATGAAAACATCAGTGCATCCCTAAATGATATAATTTTATGGAAGTTAATTGTTTTTAGTAGTTAGGTCAATGACTCTCCATGACATCATATTTTTCACCACTGAAGAACCAGTGGTGAATGAAGACTTTCAGGTGAAATAATTGAATAAATTAATTCAGACAGACTTACATGAGCAATTATAAATTTCTTTCACATATATAAATATTGTATATATACATATTGCCATAAAAATTTTAAATTTGAAATACTGGATAAAGTAATCTATTTCCTGAAGTTTAAAACAGGTCATAAGATTATGTTTATATGATTCAAAGACAAAGGCTCAATGGCTATATTGTATAGCAGGAATAGTTATAATATCTGTCAACTGTATGTATATATTTTCTAAATATACACGTTATGCAAAGAAATTATAAAACCTCAAAACTATAGTTTTCCTAAAATACATATGGCATTGTATACAGGGTGTTGGCCTGGTGCTAAGTAATTATGGGAAATAAAGTGAATGTGATCTTTAAGTTATACAGGCTTATATCAGGTTTCTGCAAAAAACATAAAATTCCTCTTTCTAAGGGTCTGCAGGGGAAACACAGAATATTAATTTCATGAAGTTCCATTCCAGTATTTCTGTAAGAATTATATGTCTGGATAAGGCAGCCACTACATACTAGCACTAATATAGTTGAAAACATTGCATGAATTGAATAAGAATATTTCCATCCAAAAAGTGCCAAATAACAGATCATCTCAAGTGAATGGAGAAAGGTATAATTATGGGTGCATTTAATACCTGTAATGAATTCAACTTTGAAAGCTTTCCATCGTTTATACGTCATATACTGGTTATAAATAAAATTTTAAAAGGTATAGCACAAAGAGAACATTAAAACTTCAAAGATTTTATACACACACACATATACTGTATTTGTTATGTTGCAATGACATACTATATTATTCAGTTATGTGAGATCTCAGCTGCCAAGCAAAACATATTTGTCCAATCTGAAACTATAGATTTTTCTTTTCTTCTGTTCAAATTATTTAGATTTAAGCTAGCATTTATAACTATCAAAGCCTAATGGATGATCAGACAAAGACTTAGAAAAAATATTCATATATTATAAGTTAAAAATATGAGTTTTTGAGAAAAAAATCACCACTCTATAATAAATTGAGGTGCTAAAAAGATTTCATGGAATAAGTAAAGTAATACTACTTAATGTTATTCAGATAAACTGAACATATTTCATGAGCAATGTTTTAACTTTAAAAAAATTGTAAAAATAAACTTTGGAGCAGTATTGTAGGTCCCGAAAGACAAATTTTTTAAAGTTTAAGTGCCAATGATATTTAAGAGTTGGAATGAAAAGCATGGTAGGTGTCTTTCAAGTTATGATAACAATCTCTGTAATAGACCCTGAATTTTCAGCCATCTTAATGGATTTGCCCATTATTGATTACGTTGGTCATTGCCAAGAATATTAAAGTAAATAGACCTTTTATGTATTTATTCACCACTCACTAAAAAGCAGATCTAGCAATTACATATTAAGTGCTTAGAATGTATTAGTCCCAGAAGGTAAAAAGATAAATCACATAATCTTGAGAATCATATCGTCTAATGAAAGAATATGTTTTTAAAATTTAATTGGCTTTCATTTTAGTGATAAACACAAAACTATGATTTCTATTAGAAACACTTTTATGTTGAAATATTGTTTTACCTCCTTAATAGCTGTTACATTTTCCCCACCTTTTCCAACCAAGATCACCAAGATGGCACTTCATTTATCATACCTTGACCAATTTATATTGTTTTCTTTTTATGGCTATATTTATAGTATATATGTCTATTTATGATATATAATTTATTTAGAAAATTTATGTATGCTCAATGAAGAGAAGTGGTGAACAGTAAAGTACACAAATAACATTAATATCATCTAGATTTCTACCACAAATAAATGATCTCTGCTAATATATTTTCATAGCTTCCTCCAGACACAGATTCAGATACAGGTATGGGTCTGGGAATGAGTCTATGTCACTAAGTAAATGGAAGTGTGTGAAGCAGGCAGGAAAGGATATTCTTGCATGCCTGAGAAAAAATGACCACTGGTTAAAAGGCAGCACTTAAAGAAAGTACAAATGCTGAAGAAGAATATATGGACATTTAAAACTCTTGTATGTGTTTTTTATAATAAAAAATAAAAGTAAGCCATGAAAAAAAAGAATATATGGACGTTTGGAGGTCCTGGGCATGGTGATTATAACCATTTCCTAGCACTTTGCTACTCCAAACATGGTCCACAGACCAGGAATGTTAGCATCACCTGGGAACTTGTCAGAAATGCAGACTCTCGTGTCTCACCCTATACTTACTGAATCAGAATCTGCATTTTAGCAATATTCCTCTGATTTTCATGCACATTAAAATTTGAGAAGCACCACTCTAGATGCCTTGCGATGCCTACCAATTTGTATACAATTAGTATATACCTACCAATTTTAATTAATATTCCTTTTAAAACAAAACCTATTGTACTTTTTAGTATCTTCTGCTTTAAAATTAACATCATTTCACAGATATTTTCCCATGTCAATGAACATTTCTCTAAATAGAATTTAATGGCTGTATGGAAGTCGACCTTATTAGATAAATACTTTTAATGAATTAAATGAATTCATATTTTAATGAATATACACCAAGTAGAGAATGTGAAATCAGGGCCAACTTATCCATTAAGCACAATAGACACAGTGCCTAGACCACAGTACTTTAAGGGGCCCATTAAATCGTTTTAATTTCTTATAAAATAAGAATTAAAAAAATAAACTTTTACATAGAAGAAAATATTTTAATATATGATCTTAATATGTCCAGCTTTATAAAAGCACTATAAAATATAATTTTTCATATGATTTTTTTGATAAGTCTAGTTACCATCTGTCACCATACAAAAATATTACATTATTATTGATTACATTTCTCACAATGTACATTTCATCCCTATGACTCATTTATTCTGTAACTGGAAGTTTGTGCCTCTTAATTTCCATCACCTATTTTACTCATTTCTCCACCCCTCTCCCCTCTGGCTACCACCTGTTGGGTCTCTGTATCTGACTCTGTTTCTGTTTTGTTATGTTTGCTCATTTGTTTTGTTTTTAGGTTCCTCATATAAGTGAAATCATAGTGTTTGATTTGACTTACTTCTGATTGTCAAAGTGAGACAGACTTCATTTGACTTACTTCATTTAGCATAATACCCTCTAGGTCTATCCACATTGTTGAAAATGGCAAGAGTTCATTCTCTTTTAAGGCAGAGTAATATTCCGTTGGCTACACATACCACATCTTCTTTATCCATTCATCTATTGTTGGGCATTTAGGTTGCTTCTGTATCTTGGCTATTGAATAATGCTGCAGTCAACATAGGGGTGCATATATCTTTTCAAATTCATGTTTTTGCTTTCTTTGGAAAAATACGCAAAAGTAGAATGGCTGGATTTATATGACTTTTTATAGAGAAAGGGAACCAGGAAGGCAAAATTTCCTAGGGCCCAAAAAAGTCATAGTGTAGCCTTGTGATGAATAACAAAACACCCTCAAAATGAAAGAAATCCTTGACAGTTGCCTCAGTAGCATCTCCTATTTTATCTCTGTCATTAATTGTTTGATCTGTTTTTCAGATAGGATATAACTCCCCCCCCCAAAGAAAAGATCTTGATGAAAATCAATCATTTGTATACAATTAGTATATACCTACCAATTTTAATTAATATTCCTTTTAAAACAAAACCTATTGTACTTTTTAGTATCTTCTGCTTTAAAATTAACATCATTTCACAGATATTTTCCCATGTCAATGAACATTTCTCTAAATAGAATTTAATGGCTGTATGGAAGTCGACCTTATTAGATAAATACTTTTAATGAATTTGTTGAGCATATTCATTTAGTTTCCAATTCTCACTATTATAAATAACACTGTGATAAATAAATATCCTCGCTGTAAATCCATGATTATTTCCTTCAGAGAAATTCTTAAAGTGAAATTATTGGTTCATTGGGTATACACTTTTTAAACTTATTCTGTTGTTGTTAACTTTCAATTTTGATAATTTCAAACTTACAGAAAAGTTGCAGGACTCATACAGGGAACTCTATGTTCTTTACCTAGATTTACCCATTTTGCCCTTTGTTCCATTGCTTTGTACTCTGAATTCCCTCTCTCTCTCTTTACACACACACACACACACACACACGCATGCACTCACACACACGCACATGCACACATACATACCCATTTGAGAGTAAGTTGATACAATCCTGCTCCTTTACCATTAAATACTTCAGCTTGCTTTTCCTAAGGGCAAGCAGGTTCTGCTACATCACCACAATAAAATTACCAAAATCAGGGAATTAACACTGTTATACTACTATTATCTATTACACAATCCATATTTAAATGATATCAACTGCCCCAGCAAAGTTCTTTTGAGTTCCTCAACCACGTCTACTACTTCCCTGCCCCAGAATACAATCCAGGATTCACAATGTGTTCATTGTTATTTAGTCTCCTTCAACCTAGAGGAGTTCCTCATTGTCATTCTTATTCTGGACATTTTTGTGGTTATTGATATTCATAACCAAATAGCCCTCCAAATAATATTGCTTCTACTGAGAAAAACAGCATATAAGAATGTCCATTTATTCATATATTACTAACATAAACATTAATATTCTTGTTCATCTTTCTAATCTGAAAATCACAATATAAATTTTTTTCTTTAAATATTTATTTCTTAGATTACAAGTGAAGCTGAATATTTTTTCATATATGTATAACCATTTTTCGTCTCTTTCTTCATTAATTACTTGTTCATATATTTTGCTTATCCTATAGGGGACTTTGTCTCATTTGTCTCTTTATTGACATAAGTATTGTATACTCTTTATATAACAGAAATCCTAATGTTTTGCCAACAAAAAATTTTTCCCAAGTCATTTATGGTGCTTGATAAATAGAAACTTTTTATTTTTATGTAGTGATATATAATCAGTTTTCTTTTAGTTACTT
This sequence comes from Neophocaena asiaeorientalis asiaeorientalis, assembly GCF_003031525.2. Classification (NCBI taxonomy): domain Eukaryota; kingdom Metazoa; phylum Chordata; class Mammalia; order Artiodactyla; family Phocoenidae; genus Neophocaena; species Neophocaena asiaeorientalis. The sequence continues at coordinate 9,826,615 of NW_020174561.1, forward strand.
TTGCCTTTGGAATTGGGTTTGGCAAAATCTTCCCACCCCAATATTATCTGAATATCATTCTAAATTTTTATCTAATTATTTTATAACTCTTTTTTACATTTATGTTTAAGCATTATAAAATATATTTTGTTATCTAACCTATATTTTCACAAAATTTAACCAATTAGTCTATCTCTATTTTCCCACTGATTTGGAATGCCAACTTTATTTTATATTAAATACTGACCAAAATAAATGCATGTCCAAATTCAATATTTTAGAAGAAACAGGAATCAGAATTCTAAACTAGAAGAAACCTTAGAAATCATAGGATACCATCCATTAATGCAGATAAAAGAAAATATACATTTATCTGATGACTCAAAACTGGTAATAAAAATTTAAAGGAGGTTAAGGTTGTTTTTTGTTTTGTTTCATTTTAGCTGGGACCTCACAGATAATAATTTAGTAATATCCATGAGCAAAGGGGTAGAGGCAATTTTATTTGCTTTTCCTTTTTATATTTCAAATAAGCCATATAGAAATTAGTTTGTTTATTCATCTAAGTTCACTTTTACTTTCAAATCCCCAGGCTTAAAATTTTGATAAAAAGAGTGGAAGTTTCTGTAGCATCCATTAGCAAGATATCTAATACGTGTGGACCACAGCCTACTACCCATGTACCCTTTATATTACATAAGATAGCATGTTCGTTGCCAAACATACGTTTGAGAAATTAAATGATTTTTAGTGTAAATGTATTTAATGAAACTAGCAAACTTAGACTTGTTTAAATGTCAGTAAAATATTAAGTACCATGTGTTTTGTGCCAAGCAGTTAAAATTGTTTTTGGAAGAATATGAAATTAATTGTTCAAAAAAAAAAGAGAGACTTTAGTGACTTAAAGTACTTCACAATCAATGTTATCAGTTAATGCATCTCTTGGCAATTATTAAACTCTAGGGAACAGCATGAATATCCTTATCAAGTCTGGAAAGACACTAATGGGGAGGAGAATGGACTGTGCTTGAATTTACATGTGGGCATAAGCCCAGAGAAACGTGAAGGAAGAAAACATAAAAACACCCTCAGGCTCAATGCCTGGGGCAGATATATTGTGCAGCCACTAAAGTCTCCAATAGCACCATTTCCTTCATTAATCCACTGTTTTATTCCTTTACTTTCTTTTGTATTTTTGGATGCTTTTCAATTTTAAGGACAGCTAGATTTTTAAAAATCCATATGCATTACTTACTTCTTAGGTTATTAACTCAAATCCATGATTAGTAAGAAAGTCATATTAAGGTTAAAAATGTGTGGCAGAGTTTGGGTTACTTGAATATGTAAGTTATTAATTATAATAACAGAAAAAAACACTAAAAAAACACTAAAAATCACTAAGCACTTGTTGCCAGGCACTGTTCTAAGCATCTTACAATTACTATTTTATTTAATCCTTCAAATCATCTTATAAGATATTTGCTAATTTTGTCTGCACTTTACAGATGAGAAGACTGAGGCAGGGTGAAGTTCAATAACTATTTTAGTTTTAACCTGATGGAAAACTTTTTACTTTCCTGGCTTGGGAAATGCAGCTATTGAATGTAATTGCACTTTTTAAAATGTCTCAATATCATAAATGCCTACATTACTTTTTAAAATATAAATGATAATTGTACTGAAAGTATCAGCAGGTAAAGGAAGATACGGGCAGGACTAAATCCAGATTTTTGTTTGTTTTGCTTTGTTTCATTTTTGCCTTGGTTTTAGTTTTGATTTTCTAGTAGATATCTGAGTGAAGTCTCAGTCTATAAAATTGATTAAAGGAGAAAAAATATATATAGATACTTGAAGAATCTGAATAGTCAGTTGCCAGTTCATCTAGATGAGTCACATTTTGAATGAGGGCAAAAAAATTGCCCATCTCCAGGAGGATGGAGGTGAGAAGTAGAAGTCCCAGTGCAGCACAAGGGATGTGGAGAGGTGAGAACGTTTCCCGGTGAAAGGTTGGAGAAAGTGGTTTGTGCCAAAGAACACTTTGCTCTACATTCTGTTTCTGCCATTAACTACATTCACACCACTGCCTCCTAAGCAGCAATACGAGCTGCGGCTCCTTCAGAATCCAGGGATGTCTTCTTGAAACCATAAGGAAGGGCTTTGGCTGATGGCTTAGCCAAAAATGTATGATTGTAAGAGTTCAAGATAGTCACCGCCACAAGGTCAAAGAACCTAAATTATCAGGTTTGCCAGCTGAAATTAGTATTTGATCCAATGTTTTAATTTATTCCCATATCACCTAGGTCATGTTGTTAAGTGTTCCTGTGAAAACCATGGTGTGGTTATATTATTTCACTAATATAATCACAAAGTCTCTGCTTTAAAACAGTGCATATACTGTGATTAAGCTAAGGAAGAATTGTATCGTTTAGGACAAGGGAGGTTTTGTAAAGGACTAGTAGGAAACAATGGACTATGGTGAGGTTGAGAGGGACCAGAAAAGTCTCCTCCTCCGCATTCTGTCTCCCACTGAAAGCTCCATAGATCCTCTTTTGGTTAAGGCTCAGCATGTGAACGTTAAGAGGTAAATAGTATGTTGGGGAAGGAAAAGAAGAAATGGAAAGAGTCAACGTTAGCTGAGCACCTTCGACCAACTAGGCCTAGGAACTGTGAAGATCTCCACAGATCCTCACAGCCTGTAAAGGAGGTGGCGTTATCTCTGTGTTAGAAGTGAAGAAAAGAAATTTCATAATGAGGTTAAATAACTTGTACGTTCATACTACTGTCAAGTAGTAGAGACAGGATTCAAACTCGGGTCTTTTTGTATTCTGAGTTTACATACACTTAAATCAGCTTTAGAGCCATAGTTTAAATAGTTTATCAACTGGCTTAGCTACCTAGCGAAATCCAGTAAAAATGGTCATGGATAAGACAGATACATTTCGGTCACTATGGGATAGAAAGCATATGAGAAGAGGGGAGAAAGCAGTGGGATTGGTATTAAGTTTTCAACCTTTCTTAGAAGAAGCAGTTATGGATTTCCCTCCTTAAAGAAAAATATTCTAATCTTCTCTGGAATGCCAATTCAACTTTGGTTCATATTAATATGCATTCCAATTCAACTTTGGTTTGTAATAATATGCAGATACTATGGGTACACTATATATAAGTGAACAAAAAACCCTGTAGAAATAGGACAGATTAGTAACAATTCTACATTTTCCTGTGTCTCTTTCTTCTATTTTTTTTCTTTACAGAAGTACACTTTCTTTCAAAATTATTTTTGTTGCAGGAACAAAGAACTGAATGAAACTATTGAAATGATTCTAGCCTTGTAATGCTAGGAAAGATGCCCACCAACATGTTCTGTTCTAGAAAGTGAGACAACTGTGTAACATTTTATCAGTTTAATTACCAACTCCATTTAAACAGAACTCCCTGGGGAAGGTAGAATTTGAATCTTTACAGTGTACAATTATCTTCACCCAGTCAGTGCATAAAATGAACTACACTGTTCCCGGTTCTCAGTTCAAAATTTTTTTAAATGTTGTAAGATATAAACACAGCATGTGAGCAAACATTGTTTGCTGCTGGATTGTTCAAAAATGTATTCACACAAACAATTGTTGGGATAATTATTAATGATAAAAATATTCAAAGTTGCAGTGACTCTGCATTTGAAGTCTAGTATGTGTCATTTGTTTTATTCATGATAAACAGATCATTTAGTTGGAAAAATCCCATCTGCTTAGATATATCTCTTATTATTTATGAGAACCATGTTTAGGAATGCAGGCGGCACATGTGCATAATTAATCCTGAAGAGAATTAGACATTGTTTGATTCACAGCTGAATGCAATTAGCATTAGGAAGTTTACATATGTTGGCAATAACACAGATTAGCAACTAAAGTGCTTGTTAAAAAATTTAACCTGAGGCTGCTGGAGCAGACCTCTCTTAATGATGCTTTAAATGTTGTTGATGAAGTAATAATCAATTTTGTTTTATAAATAGTAAATCAAGAATTTAGGTCTAATTAGCAGTGCTACAGATCACTTCACTTACATATCAGATGTACTTGTGATGTGTGCTATGAACTTTCTCGGAGTCTTGTGTGCAAACAGTTGTTATGGGAAAGACGTGAACCTTTCTGGAAAAAAAGAAATCATTTTCCAGCTAGAGAAGAGTGAGGCATCTACCTTTTGGAAGGACTTCATTGGAGATGTTTAGCAGGAGAGCTCTGTCTTTGTCTCTCTGCAGCTTTTAATTGCGAGAGACTTCGCAAGCAGAGCCGTTAGGCAGCTTTACAGACTGTGAAACAGAGTCATCTAATGGGAAGGGAGGAGAGAATGAAACTGACGAAAATGAGGCCGAATGTAAAATTGAGCTATAATTGTTTGTACTTCAACTTTGAGAAGTTCACCATTAATTAAAACGTTTCTGCACCACTCATCACCAGACTGGCAAAAAGGAGGCAAGGCTGTCTGTGAGGCAGCCCTGGATCCTTCAGGAAAGCAAGCAAGGCCTTTAAGGAGGGAGGAAACATCTCTAGCACACAAAGGCTGTAGAGTCACCAGAATGCAGGGTGGTCAACCTCACGTGACACTTTTCACACAGCCCTCAGATAGGATTCTGGCTCTTCCTGTGCCTCATTATAAATTAGTATTGTAAGTTTTCAGAATCAATGGGGATATAGACACAATTTATTTAGGAAACATTTACCCTATTTCATAGAGTCTGTCTCACATTTCTTTTTTCACATTTTAACATCTCTGAAATGTGGGTGCCTCTCACAATGATGCCATCCTAGAATTAACTGACAACTTTCTTTCTTAAAATAATGGATTTTTTTCCATAAAATAATATGAATAGCATCTTAGCTTCAATTAAATATAGAACTGAATGCCTCTTCTGTACCAGGCACTGTGCTAAGGATGAGGAATAAATGAGATAGAATAGAATACAAAAGGAGTATAATAAAGGTATGTACAATGAACATGCTTGAGATTGAACTTGCAGAATGCTAACTGCATTTACTTAGTGGCTTAACAAGTATATGAACATGAAGTCTTGTAACAGGGTCATACATTAACACCCAGTGTCGTTATAGTGACTCTTTTCTGGATGATAAACAAAGTCAGTGGATGGAGTAGAATGTAAGCTCTGTGGGCGCAGGGAGTTTTGTCTGTTTGTTCACTGCAGTGTTCCTATCACTGAGAACAGTGCTTGGCACATGGAGTCACTCAATAATTACTCATCGAATGAAGACCAAACCAGGCCAAGGGTTGGCTTTGCCCTGGGAGCAAAGATAGTTTATATTTTTGTGTGTTTTTTTTTTTTGCAGTACGCGGGCCTCCCACTGTTGTGGCCTCTGCCGTCGCGGAGCACAGGCTCCGGATGCGCAGGCTCAGCGGCCGTGGCTCACGGGCCCAGCTGCTCTGCAGCATGTGGGATCTTCCTGGACCGGGGCACGAACCCGCGTCCCCTGCATCGGCAGGCGGACTCTCAACTACTGCGCCACCAGGGAAGCCCGCAAAGATAGTTTTTATACTTGTAAATGGTTGAAAACAAAAATCAAAGGAAGAGTAATATTTTACGGCATACTAAAAGGGCAGAAAGTTCGAATTTCCGTGTGTGTAAATAAAGTTTCATTGGCACACGTCCACACTCATTCACATTTTGTGTGTGACTGTTTTCTCACTACAAAGGCAGAGCTGAGTTGTTGTAAAAGTGACCTTAGGGCCTACAAAGCCTAAAATATTTACTATTTACAGAATAGTAAGATATTGGCACCTACAGAAAAGGTTTGCTTAGCCTGAGACTAAGCTATTGTTGTCAGAGAGATAAGCTCTCAGGAGATCAGGTCCAGCCCAGGAGTCCTGTGTTCTCACCAATTCCTGCTCATGGAATCACCTCCGGTTCCTCAGCCCACTGGTTGAGGAAGCTTGAGCATCATCACTGATTACATATGTGATGACAGGGAAGCTGAACTCCATTCCCAGCCCCCTCACATACATCCCCTGCAATTGCCCCTTGACCTTCATAAAATTAAATTAATTTTGGCTCTCCTAGTAGAAATGCAGAAGCTGAATTGTATATTTAAAGCTTCATGATAATACCTCCTGGTGCATGTTCCAATTTGGTGCAACTTGAATCCATTTAGCTTCTATCCAAGAAGGCCGGTTATAGAAAGAAAGTACCAGTTGAATTTCATTATCAAAATACTGTGTGTTATGTGGTCTTCAGATGCAAACCTGGGGGAGTGTTGCACTTTTTTTTTTTTTTTTTTTTTTCTCAGCGGACTCTCAACCACTGCGCCACCAGGGAAGCCCCTGCACTTTTAATTAAAGATGATCAGTTCTGAAGGTCCTCTCCTCATTCACATCTGCTCTGCGCTAGATGTTTTCACTTGGCCACTGAGAGTACAATGATCATAAAAGAATCACAAAGCATGGACAGACAGGCAGGGAGCCAACACAGTCTGAGAGTATCTGAGATCAGGGCAATGTTGCAAGTGAATCAGCTGTTCAAACGTGGTTCCCCTGGACCTTGGCCCAGTCACTGACAGTACATAGAAAGTAACCTTTAAAGGGAAGGCATATAGGCATGGGTAGAGAAAGGACATTTGTTCATTGTAATGCTCTAAGTTCTCGTCTCCCTTTCACCTCTCAGCGGCACAACCTGCTAGAGACAGGAGCTCATTCTGCATGCAAACAGAGACACAACTATCCCGTGATTACAGGCTTGCAAATCTCTAAGCACCATCACCCAGTACCACACACTTATCACCCATAAATATTTTAGTATAAATTAGTAAGATCAGAACTCTCTAAGAACACAGAGCTGAGAAAAGAAACAGGATTGCAAACAAAATTTTTGAAAAGCTCGATCAAATGTCAAAGTTGAGGGCATGGGGTGTTGTCAACAGGCCAAATCTACAGTCATTTGTTGGGAAGCTGTTGAGTAATCAACACGTACCTAGAAAGAGATGCTAAAACTTGGAGGAAGAACATTTGTTATAGAGACTACTAAGTGCCCAGTACCCATTTCCCCTTCTGCCTTTTAGTTACACACACACACACACACACACACACACACACACACACACAGAGTTTTAGCAGGGAATGTGTCAACCCACTAGATAGTTTCTCACTTTCCTTATTGTTAAGTGTGCCCATGTGTCTAAATTCTGGCCAATGAGAAGTGAACAGAGATAATATTTGCAGTTTCTATACCACACCCCTTAAAGGAGGCTTCTTATTCTCCACTGTATCTCTTTTCTCCTTCCTGTGTGCAAGAATAAGGATATGGTACTGGTAATCTAGGGTATTAATCTGCTAATCGACAGGCTGGATGCCTTAAACAACAGAAATATATTTTCTCACAGTTCAGGAAGCTAGAAGTCCAAGATCAAGGTGCCATCAGGTTTGGTTTCTGGTGAGGGCTCTCTTTCTCACTTGTAGATAGCTGCCGTCTCACCGAGTCCTCACATGGCCCTTCCTGTGTGCACAGAGAGAGAGAGAGAGATCTGGTGTCTCTTCCTCTTTTTATAAGGATGCTAGTCCTATGGGATTAAGGCCCCATTTCACTTAAACTTTACTACTTTCTTACAGGCCCTATCTCCAAATACAGTCACATTAGGTGTTAGAACTTCAACATAGGAGTTTGGGGAGGGGTACAAGTCAGTCCATAAGAGCCAGCTTTGATGAATCCCCTGGGTGATGGCGAAGCACCATGATGGAAGACACCTGGGTCCTGGATGACTTCTTAATGTAGAAATAGAAGTGTGGAACCTCTTTGGACTGCCCACCCCCCTCAGGACTGTTCTCTCTCAGCTACTGGGTTTCTGGATGTGTTTGTTATAGCAGCTGTATCTTAACTAACAGAGTGTAAGAGAAGAGAGCCAAAAGATCCTTTCTCTTACTTTACAACTCGGCTTGGAGAAAAAAAACAGAACAGGTCATCCATCGTCTTATCTGAAACTCTTTTTGAATGTGCTTTGACTCCATTTAATACTAATCTAATTATATTTAAATAGGCAAATGCTTAGAAATCACAGTCTCATCTTCATGTAACAACTCTCTATCTAATCTGTTGCAATAGAATTAGTTTTGGTCCTAATTTGTGATAGATGTGGAACTACCAAAGGTAAAAATTCAGATATTTATATTAATTATGTTTCTCGCCAAGATCATGTTGCCAACTTGAAAGACTGTGTTCATTTTTTAAAATAGATACCTCTGTAAAAATACAATAATTTGTGATGAAATTAAAGGACTTCATGAAAACTCCTTCTTTAGAATCCTTACAAAAGAAGGGAGTTATTGGGTTTCTTTTTGGAATAATAGAATCTTCTAAAAGTAGGTTACGGTGGTGGTTGTATAATTCTGTGGACATACTAAAAACCACGGAACTGTATTCTTTAAATGGGTGAATTACATACATGTAATATGTGGGAAAACTAAGTGAAAAACTCTACAACTTTAGAATTATATTTCAGGAATAAAAAATGCATGAGGGGCACTAAGAAAACCAAGTCAGCCTTTGCTCTGGTATACAGTTATCCTGGTGGAGCCAAATAGCTCTGTGTATCTGGAAAAAGGGATACCGAAGGGGCCCTGTGGCATGCATGGGAGCTGGACTGAAAGCCAACATTTCCCTACAGAGGTCACTAGGTTAAACATGTAATCTCCAGAAGACAAGAGACATGTAGCAATGGGGGTCTTGGAACCTACACAACAATCTATGTTCTGCCTTCAGACAGGTCCCTCACACGATGGACACAACACCTACACACAATCCCACAAACTCCCCCCACACACACACATCTTGTTTATTTGGTTCCGTAGGTTTTTTTTCTTGGAGATGAATATTAATTAAATACTTTTATCAAACCAGTTGAATTAATTGGCCCCTTCTATACTTTATTCTGAATTTGATACTTCTGAATAAATGAAAGTCTTTATGTCTTTGCGGGGGGGGGGGAATCCTCAGTCCCAAGCAACGATTTAGTTGTAGGGATTGTTGAGACTCATGCCTTCTTAACCTAAGTATCTAGTTTGCCTTCACCTGTATGTTTATTCTTTTTTATCAGTGTTGGTGTAAGTCACGATTGGAGCATCTTAGAAAATTTCGTAATTTTCACATTTCACTTCTAGCTTAATTCCTTTTCTTATGTCTTCTCTAGATCTAGAGAACAGTGGGTCATTATTTTTCTATACGGTTCTTGAACTGTGGGTACTGTTAGACCTTTCTCTTGGCTAATAATCCTGTTCCTTTGCTTAAACTTTCCTTTATAACTTTTATTTCTCAACCCTTTAACAACTTTCATTGAGGTCCTCAGTTGACATAAATAGTCATTTTCACTTTTTTTTTCCTCTGCATGATTATTTGAAACAGTATTTCTAAGAAAAAAATTAACATACCTTTAAATGGTTTTACACTATGCACATTAGAAGGTCTAAAGAAATACACTCCCAAGATTCAAGAAGACTGGTAATTACTTTTGAAAACTTAGACTCAACTATGTAGCTCCAGAAAATGGGATAAAATAAAACATGTGCGTTTTATTTGTCTGAACGAAAAGATTTGCCATGATAATTACAATTTGGCAAGTCTATTGTGAGGCCCCTGGGGTAGAAAAAAAAAACCCTACAGCCTATATGGGGTAATAGAAACAAGAGCAATAACCAGCATGGGATAATATAGGCAGAAAAAATCACTCAAAAAACTAAGTCCTCCTTTCTTTAACAAAATTACAAAATTAGTAGGTGAAAGAAAAGTATTTAGTTTAATGCACCTGGTCAGCCATAAAGCTTTCAATAAAGTTTTACCTTGAAATGCAATTCCAATTATCTTATGAAAAAAGGATAACTTTTGAGACAACTAAAACCTTTTACCTAATAAAATGCCTACCAAAGCTTTTGAAGCCTAATATCAGGCAAGGGAATATGAGAAGTGGGCTTGCTTCACTGTTTAGAGAACAAGGGGATACATGTGGCATAGCTGCAGCTACCTCTCCCTACTGACCTTCCCCTCAAAGACCAGAGCTTTAGTCTCTGGGGGGGAAAAAAAGCACCAGAAATGTGGGAGTCCAGGACATCAAGCATTTTTGAGGGTAGACATAATGCAGGGGGTCACGTGATGCATGGTATCATGTATCATGTGACCCCCTGGGACCAGCTCCCTCCCCTGGGACCCCCAGGGTGTCATGCCTGCAGCCAATCTTACACCCACATACCCAACAGCAGGAGATATAGAGGAGTCTTGTCTGGAGAAAATAAAGAACTCCAGTAAAAAGACCCATAGACTCTGACATTTAAAGATCTTCTCACATAAATATCCATGTTGAAAATCTTTCCCATACACTAAGAGATGTCATCCAGTTTTTCTTTTTCAATTTGTAAATGTACTTCTTTAGTTTGAATGAACAGCCAAGGAACACCAAATATTTGAGGAGTCTCCAGTACAAAATACAGAGTGACACAAATAAGGAGAGTAAACTGGGAGAAAATGGAGACAATAAAAAGCACCAAAGAAAACTTTTATAAGCTATTATTATTATCCTGATTGATGAGAGAAGATATCACACCTAGAAGAAACAGGGTGTTATTAAGAAAAGGAATAATCAAAGAACAAGGACTATTAGAATTTAAAATATGATTACTGGAAAATATTTTCAGAAGGTATGGAAGATAGTGTTAAGGAAATGCCCAGAGTGGAAAAATAAGACAAATCCTATAGGAGAGGAAAAAATAGAGAATAAACTTAAGAGATACAAAATACAGAAATAAAGTGTTGGTGAAAGTCCAGATTGAAACATCTTACAAAGTTTCATAATTTCCTAAAGAAAATACAGGTGACAAAATCAATTGAGAAGCATTCCACAGAACTGAAGATCATATGTCTCCAAATGGAAAGGGCCAACTAGGGACCAAGCAGAGGAGAGAAGCATCTTCACGAAAGCAGATTGTTAGGAACTTTCAGAAAAACAGGAATTAAAAAAAGATCCTAAGAACTTCTTAAAGAATAGAAGCAAGTCATGGAGAAATGCTTAAGAGCAAGACGTTGTATTGAAATTCTTAAAAGCGACCCTGATCTCCAGAAGACTGTGGCTCGATGCCTACAAAATTTCATTATGAAGGGGTTTCAAAGTTATTAATCATATGTGAAGGTAGACATCCTCAGATAGTCAATATCTAAAATAAATAAATGTGTTTCCTATGCACTCTTTCTTAGGAAAGTGGTAGAAGATATGCTTAGAAATACAGGAGAAAAAAACAGGAAAGAAGATCCAGGAATCAAGGGTTCAAGTACAGGAAACCAGCACAGGTAGAGACCAATATGTCAGCTATGTACCACCCAGAAAGAATGTAGGTTAGAGTAAGAGGTGGAGGGCCGAGGTGGGGGGTGGAGGTGGGGTAGTACTGCTTAGTGTTTTAGTGTGTTTCAACACTTAGAAAAAACACTCCCATATTTTGGGAGTATTTATTTTAAAAACGACTTCATACCAAATATAAATGAAAAATAGTTATAGAAAAACTATAGGGAAATAATAGGGAAAATAAATAATAGGGAAATAATGATGCAATACTCATGCCGGGAAAAACAAGAAGCTTTATTAGAAGAGAAATGTAATCAAAAGTCACTTTTTGGCCCCAAAGTGAAAAATATTTGTGTAACAATAGTTGTGTTAACACTGATTGTTACCTTAACCAGAAAATTGTAATTTAACTATATCGAGAGATTGGGAGAGATCGTAAGAGAGAGGTAAATTCTATACTTCCAAAACTAAAAGTCAGTATACTATTTCTACAATTATTAAAATAAGAAATGGATATATATTATATATGGAGATAGATATGAACTTGGGAATTCTGGTACATATATATGTAGGATATATATAATATATGTGAGTTTCAGAAGCACCTTAAAGGTATTGAAAGTGGTTGTCTTTACAGAGCAGAATAATTAGGTGTTATAGTAAGGACTGTTGGATTGTGTGTTGTAAGCCTTTGAGCACTACATGCATTTATTATTTTCAGAAAGTTGAACACAATTAAAATCATAAATATAGTACTCATAGGAATAAGTAGGTTTAGAAGATTACACAGAGTTCTTTCCAATTCAGTCAAACTAACTGGTTAGGTTAAGTAGTTACCTTTATCTTTTGACTGGTCAGTGTTTTATTTTTTAATTAAAAAATTTTTTTTGAAGTTTCTGGGAACTGGACATTAAGTAGAACCTCTTGGACAAATTCAGACTTGCAGTTACAATAGGTACATAGATTAGGTGACAATTTGTAAAGTGCTCTTTATAAATATGATGTCATCTTATTAGTTTATATGCACAGAATTTTATATGTTTTACTTGGTTTCCTCAAGTGATTTTGTTTGGCATGTATAGAAATACATATCTCAGTTAAAAAATTAAAACCATATAAAATCCCTGAAGGTATTAGAGGGGTATACTGTTCATCTAAAACTTTATGTCTGTATATTTTATGGCTTCACATCTCTACCCAAGACTTTTCGTCTTCAAATTTTCTTCCCCCTTTTTGATTCCTGCTCCTTTTTGCCCACATGGTGACTAAATTTCTCCCAGGCTCTTTAGGACCTCATGTAGCTACTGAGGGCAATTATGGCTAAAAGATACTAAGCTGAAAGGAGCTTCAAGAAATGCTGCGAAGCACCAGTCACTGCAAACTCTGAAAGGCACTGTTGGCTCTCGACCTCATGAAGATAAACTTCCCACAAATAGTCTGAGTTGAATATGGGCCAAGGCTGGTAGGCATTCAGTATGGACTTGATGTCTGCAGGAGTCGAAGCAAAAAAAAATAAAATGAGTAAACAGTCACTCAACTTGGTCAAAAATGAGAATTTTCACCAAGAATTGTATGATACAGTACAAAATCTAAGTACACACAAGCAGCTGGTCTATTCACAAAAACCAATAGAGAAAAACATCAAACTGGTTATTTGGCAAGTGGAAAAAAATAATAACCAAAAAGAAAAAAAGTTTCGCTTAGTTCTTTTACTTCACAGTTTTGTTGCATTCTCAGTTCAAACATTGTAAAAATAAACTGCTTTGCCTCAGCTTTTGGAAATACCTGTTTCTGTGTTATTTTTGATGACTTAAAAGGGAGCATACCATTCTGAATTTCACAGTGACCGATGTGTTTGTACCACGAAGAGAATCTTTTATTTCAGGAAGCAGCCAAAAGCAATTAAGGAAGACTGTATTCATCCCAGTAGAATACACCCTGTTAAACTAATTGGAACATTATACACTACAATCTTGGCAAAATGTACCAACTATGAAGAGGTGTCACCGTCTTAATAATTCTATGATGGCCATAGGAGGACAAACAGGTGTTGTTGACAAGTGTTTGATCTTCATAAGTCTGCCACTGTGACAAACTACAAACTATATTTTATCCTCTACTTCTGTGATCCTTCACCCAGATAAGAACCAACACCTGGCATCTTTTCAAATTTTCTTTTTTTTTTTTTCCTTTTACATCAGTGGCAAAAGTTAAAAAGGTAACATGAAAAGAAAGATGAAACAGGAATACCGTTCAAATTGAAGGACTGTAGTTTCAAGTTTCAATCCTGTATCAAAACATCTCCGCCTTATCTTCTTTTCCAGTCATCACAAATGATGAGTATAAAGAGATACACAAACATCAGTACAATGCTGTGTGTGTACTGCAATCCAAAAATCACAGCCACAAAATTATACCTGACATATCAAAAACCGACAGTCACATCCTCAAGATTTCCTCCTCTCATTCCCATGGACCTTCTTGATTAATAAATCTGACACATAAAAAGCATCCATATGACTAAAGTGCCAGTTACTGGAAAGACCGTTTTGATCTATTTCTCAACTTTTAGAAGAAATATTCTCTTTTGCATGAATACAGGATCTGTTCACTCACTGCCAGCTTTCAAATGACCACCTCTTGAAGTTTAATTTTAAGTTTTAAATAAATATTGTATGCATGCAGAATAATTACGATGCTCTAGAGAGATACTGTATAATGACATTGATTCTTTTTTATCTGAAAATGCCAAGCCCTTAAGGCGCAAAGTCTGCATTTGCTACAGATGTGGGAAGGTTCACTCCATGTGTTAAATTTCAGAAGGAGTATGCATGGCACTTTCATTAAAACGCTAGCGGTATTTCCTGAGTAAACTCCAATTTTCATGAGTTTAAAACTTTTTTCTGTAAGACTCATCTGGTCTAAGCTACAGAAAGGAACTCACTGGCCTTCAAATGAATGTTTTATATACATACATACATATATATATATATATATATATTTAAATGCACAAAACATTTCTTCATTCTGAAAATGAACGAGTCTAATAAAATTTAGTTTGTGGATATACGAAAATCCTTTTCACAGTCATCCATCATGTTGCATAGTATTTTACAAATACACCTGCATGTTGCTCTTTAAAGACTAAAATGTTTGTTAGGCTTGCGTCTATATCTGGTATCACAGTACCCTACCAAACTCCATAGATATTATCATGCATCTTTCTCACATATTTAGAAACATGATGAAAATAAGGCAAGGATCAGAGATAGATATTAGCATTATATCTTGCCTTCCATGTTCTCTGTGGGGATTCCTTGAAAAATTATATTTTATTTAAATATAACCACACTCATAATGTAGCAGCCATACGCATACGTTAAGAAGGATGATTCTACGTTAAGAACATACACAGATTCAAGAACCTGTTTAAATATGTTGGCTCATCAAAATATTTTGGTAAAATCAGACAAAAAAACTTTAAAATATTGTCAATTTTTTAACAGTCAAATGTTATTTGACATAAATTTTCTCAGAAGTTATTTTTGATCAATAGCTTATAGGGGCTGATACCTTCCAAGGCATCAGCAAGTCTCAATGCTCTTCTTTCAACATGTTTCTAAATCTGACTGTTGCCCATCAACTCCAGGCTACCATCCTGGCCTGGCCGTAACTGTCTGACACCTGGACCACTGTTGTAGTTTCTAATGATCTTGCTGCTCCCAAACTGGCTCCTGGTAACACTACAGTCATAGTTCTGCATGGCAGCCAGAGTTAATTCTTTCAAAACAGAAATCAGATAGTTTCACTCTCTACTCACAACCCTCTAGTGGATCTAGATGATCCTTAGACTAGAATAAAACCCATCCTGCTCTCTGCCCCCACTAAACCTCTCCACTGCCCCCTCCCCCCGGCATATTCTCCAACTTCGTACCCCATCATTTCTCCTTCCTTCACTCTGCTCTGGTCAAGGCTACATTTACTTCCTTCAATGAGGAAAGCGCCTTGCCTCAAGGTCTTTGAACTTGCTGATCCTTGAATATTTTCTCCCGTATTTTTCATGACTCCCTCTTTCCTTCCCTTCAACAAAGAATTCTTCCCTGAACACCCTTTTCAAAATGCCGCTCTTCACACTGTTTCTTTCTTCTGCTTTCTTTTTCTTCATTGTGTTTATTACTATCTGAATTGAAGTTATTTGTACATGTGTTTATGGTGAATCTTGATCACCGTAAGCTCTGTGAGGCCTGGGACTTTCTCTGTCCTATTTGTTGCCATTTTTCCAGGACCTAAAATAGTACCTAAGCAATGAAAATAAAGGAATGGATATGTGAATGAATCTAGAGGAGGTAAATGGCTGATCTTTGATTTGATATATTTTTATTTTCAGACATGTTAGGTTGGTTTATATGTGAACACTTAGCTAGAGGCTCATTTGTCCATGCCCATGAGTGCTGGCATATATCATCTCAAACATAGTTTTTTTTTTTGGCTGCTCTGGGTCGTGTTCAGCACGCAAGATCTTCATTGCAACGTGCAGATCTATAGTGGTGGCATGCAGGTTCTTTAGTTACGGCACGCAGGTTCTTTAGTTGCCGCATGCAGGCTCTTTTAGTTGTGGCATGTAGGCTCTTAGTTGCAGCATGCAGGATCTAGTTCCCTGACCAGCGGACCGAACCCAGGCCCCCTGCATTGGGAGCATGAAGTCTTAACCACTGCACAACCGGGGAAGTCTCATATCATCTCAAACTTTTGATTGCCACATTTGAAGTTCTCTGCCGTACCTATGAAACTTGCCACAGGTGCTGCTTTCAACTTTCTCTATAGTGGCATAATTTACTCGAAATACTACAGTCTAACAGATATATATATATATGAATCAAACATTTCAAAGCATGGACATAATGTAAGTAATGCAAAAATTCTGATTCTGCCCTTTTCTTCTGAGCCCCTCAATTATGTATGCAACTGATGTATGAGCTTTAAGGATTTTCTGTCTTTGAAGAATGTTTCTAAATATATTTCTCACAATTTCTCTAATCTACCTCCTGCCCTATAGAACTGACCACTCTCTTCTTTTCTACATAACTATTATAATAATAGTTCCCATTACATTGAGTTACAATTACAAAATCTATGTACCTCTCTGAACTGTCTCTGAGCAACTTGTAACTAGCATATTTTATCATTACAATGTCCAGTACCTAACAAATATCGAATAAATATTTGCTGAGTTAATGAGTAAACGAATGAATGAATGTATATTCTCTTTCCATGTACTTTAGTAAGTTGGAATTTTTGGCAACTGATTAAAAAAATACACTTTTAAAAGAGTTATTCATAAATCAAATGTATATAAAATCAGAATTGTTTTATTTCCTTTAAAGATAAATCCATTATTCTCATTCATATTCAAGCTTTCTACGTGTATTTTTTTTCTTTTGAACATCCCTCTCTTTCTAATTTATTCTGTATCCATTTAGTTAATGCTGATTATAATTAATTGTTTTGATCTTCATGTAGATGTCACACGGACTTTTATAGACATTCCATTATAATTAAACATACATTAATGGACATTTAAAGCATGCAACCATTTTTTCATAAAGCTTATATCTGTGGTCCACTGCTGGTGAAATGACCCAATAATATATCAGAACAGTAGTTTGTAATTTTGATAGAGAACACACTTGGCTTTCAAGTTTTTAAATCAAGGTGCTTTTCCAGTTGAATACCAAATGCATTGCACAGATTCTCTTTACATATGAGTATTATCTATTGTCATGGGCAGATTTAAGTGTAGTGCTGAGGGCAGCCTAACTAGATTAAGTCTGTAGTTATTGCCCAGACATATATTAAAAAAATATGTTAAACTGCTGTTGGAAAATTTAAATAATTAAAAATAAGTTTTAATCCACTGTCAGGTAAATTTTATTTCTAACTTGACCTTTTTTTTTCTGTCTTTTTAAAAATAATTTTATCTCCTTGCTATCATTAAAAAGACTTACTTGGTATTTGTTCAAAAATTCTTTATACGTTCTATCTCAAGATTTTCCATCGATGTCTTAGACTGGCCTAAGGTCCTACAGAGGTGTTCAGCATTTCACATTATAGCCACAGAGGCTTCACTCATGTCTGTTTTATATATTGGAGGTCTGCCTAAAGTTTCTTCTAGTCCTGCAACTAGAGTTTTCAAACTTTTACTCTACTATTTGATAATGTTTTTAGTCATCATTTCATAAAATTTTGGAAGGAGTATTTTGGCTTGTGACTATGCATTTCATATAATAAAGTCATATTTCATTCGGTAAAGATTTTTTATCTTTCATTATAGACTGTTTAGTAAATATCATCATAAGTTTTATAGAACCCATAGAAACTGAGTGCCTGTTAGATTCTAAATGTACTCCCTTCCTTCCTTTGGAAAAAGCTACTTCACTAACCAGTTTTCTTTAATTGTCAGATAGATGAGTTCCAGTGTAAGGAGTGTTCTTAGAGAATAAGAAGAGATCACAGATATTGATTACATCCAACTTCCAGTTTCAGAAAAAAAAAAAAACCTACGTTAAACTGTCAGTAAACACTGTTTCTAGAAAACTAGACTTCATTTGCATTATAGGAAAAAGACATTTGTTTTAATTTCTTTTATGAAATCCCCACAGGGATTGGTTCACATCGACTGATGTGATCTTGATGTGAAAGGAATATGGGCGCCTTTTGACAAAATCATCCTGGAAATGATGGAACTTGACATGTCTTACCTTCTCTTCTCTGGAATCCTTCAGTACACTAGTAACCAATCAGTCTGAGTGGTCTCAGTTGACACTGAGTCTAAAAATTAGGAAGACTTTTTATATATAAATTATATATATATAATATATATACCTAAATATGAATTATATAAATTTTGTCTATCTTTCTACCTATTTATCATTGATACATACTGATGATATAAATGAAAGATATGCTTATTCCACTTTTCAGGGGATCTGTTTACCTATACCTAGGGGAGCGGTGCATGGTAGAAAGAGTAGGGATTCTGAAGATAGACCTACGTCTAGTTGCATACGTACATCTTCCTCCTGTCGTGTGACTTTGGAGAGTTCATCTAATTTCCCTGAGTGTTAGTTTCCTCATCCATGACGAGTGGACAGTAAAGTATTCTTATGATCCTTAAATTGATTAATGTATTTTCTGACTCTCTCATGGTCAAGGTATGAGTTGGGGGCTGATGAAGTTGGTGAAGTCATTGTGGAGGTGGTTAGTAGCTGTGGGGCTGAATTATAGTGCAGAGGGGTTATCTCACTGGAGCGTGGCTCAAGATATTTGCATTTCTTGATCCAATTATCAAGCACATGATTAAGCCAGGAGGAGAAAGCCATCGTTTCAGGATGAAATTAGTATTATAATGTTCCCAGATATTTCTTTCTGAATATAGGATGCTGAACTGTGTATTTATTTCTTTAAAATATAAGCCCCCCAAATGGCTACAAGTAAAAATGTACTCGCTTTTCCTAAAATAAAAGGCCAACTTAAAAAAAACAAAAAACTCGGCATGTTTGACTCGATGTAGAGTATAATTTTCCATAAACTTGGAGAACAACCTTCACAAATTTATTCAATTTATCTAGCCAGTTTTGTTGAAACTGGAATGTTGACAGGGTCTTACTCCCAGGTGCCTAGAGGGACATTTCTAAAACTGTGAAAACAGCATATCTATATTTATAATAGGAAGTGTGAAATCTCCAGTATTTTTTTAAGATTTTGAGCGCAGTCTCTAGTTGAGCTGCAGAGCTTAGTTTCTAAAACAAAATTGCCCATGGAAATGCTTATTGATAAGCAAGACCATGTGAGGATAAAGATAGAAATCAGCCATCAGCTAGAGGGTGTGCTCAGTTTTTGATCAATCTTTCTGGTTTCAATGATTCTCTCTTCTCAGGTGTCCAGGGCCTACATCAAAGTCCTCCTCACAAATATTTTCTCAACTAGCTCTATTCAGTGTGCTGTTTTATAATCACCTATGCTACCTCCCCACCTCCATCACAGACTAATTCTCCTGAGACTGTTTTTCTCATGGATTGTGTTTGCTACCAGGAATAACTAACTAAAATCTGAATTAGTTTATGTGATTCCTTTCCCAACTAATGTGGTTAATTGTAGTGAATCTCCATAAGAAAATGGCCAGTGTTCCCAGTTTTAGTTTTCATTGGAAAAATAATTTGGAGCAAGACCAAAATTTGAGAAGTAAAGTCTTTAATTATACCAAATCCACCATCCTCTAGAGTCACTCAGTTCTTTAATAAGACACAGGTGATATTTCTTCCCTATGATCCCCATATCTTCTGTTGTAGAAGAATCAGTGGGCTATTTCTCTTGCCTACTACCCACCTTAAATACAACCAGTGGTCTATGAAACTGTCAGCTGGAAAAAGGGTGAGCAGTCAAATATCGAAGTCATGACAAGGAGGCATAAGGTTGTATTCAGGGTTTGTCTTCAAGGATCATTTAGGTACATGTAGTGTCTGAAGGCTTTAGGAGGGACTAAATGATTTGTAACTTTATGCTTTCTCCTTATGGAAATACAACCTTAAAAACACTCATCTGAGAAAACTGCTATTTTTTCTCCAGGGGAGCCATCCCTGTCAACTCATGAAAAGAATCAGATCAATTCGGTTACCTGCATAAAGATTACTTACTTTATGTCATGAATTTTTACCATTAACCAAGCTGTTTGTCCCTTAGCACTTTAGTCCATTAAGAATTTATTCTACCAATTTTCTTCCATGGGGGAGACAAACTGAACAGCTATTTCCTAAGAACCTTCTCTTTCTGTTGTACTTCCAAGGAATTGATACCTATTGTTGAAATATCTGTAGAATTTATCAGAGGAGACTGAAAAAGAGGAGATATGGAAGTTGCTTCTAAAAATAGAGTTATAGCTTGTCTGCTACATTCACTATCACTTTCAAAAGTAGGGCCAAGTTTAAAATAGAATAAACATTAAAATCAGATAGACCTGGACTTAATACATTGTCTACTTAGTAGCTGTGTGACCTCGGAGAAGTTACTTTTAACTTCTGTGCCTCTCAGTTTCCACATCTTTAAAATGGAAATATAAATCACTATTTCTCAGGAGTTCCAAGAGGCACTGAAGTCAATGTTGTGCCTGGCATGTAGTAAGCAATTTGTAAATGTCAAGTTTCTTCCCGCTCTCACCACCCCACCCCATCCCACCCCCACTGCCCTGAGTCTAATGCTAATTAATTGACAACAGCTAATTACACTTAGTGTTTAAATTTGCAAAGGAGTCTAGTGATTTTCAGTTACAAGTTGAAATCACAAATTATTTTATAACCAATTTAGTGTCAATCATAATATTCTTTTTTTTTTTTTTTTTTTTTTTTTTTTTGGG